>NW_005354385.1:11212914-11231990 GCF_000412655.1 Myotis brandtii | reverse complement strand
AAAATTATGAACAACAAATACATATCTATCAACAAGTGAATCTAAAAATCAAGTGAATAAATAATCTGATGAACAGAATAAACTGGTGAATATAATAGAATCAGGGGCATAGAAAGAGAGTGGACTGACAATTCTCGGGGAGAAAAGGGTGTGGGGAGTGTGGTAAGAGACTGGAAAAAAATTGTACACCTATGGATGAGGACAGTGGGGGGGGGTAAGAGCAGAGGGTGGAGTGGGAACCGGGTGGAGGTGAGCTATGGGGGGAAAAAAGAGGAACAACTGTAATAATGTGAACAATAAAGATTTATAAAAAAAAAAAAATTTTCACTGGGCCAACATCAAGGTGTCCATAGGGCCACACCACCTCTGGAGTTTCCAGAGGAACGTTGCCTCTACAGCTTCTGGTTGCTGCCAGCATTCCTTGGTTTGTGGTCTCATCACTCCAACCTCAGTCTCCACCTTCACATTTCCTTCTCTCAGTGCATATCAAATCTTACTCTGCTTCTCTCTTATAATGGACACTTGTGATGGCATTTAGCTTTCATCTGGATAATCCAGGATAATTTATCCATCTCAAGACCCTTAATCACATCTGCAAAGTCGCTTTTTCCAAACAAAGTAACATTACAAGTTCCAGGAATAAGGACCTGATGTTTTAGGGGTGGGGAGGTGGGGCGGTTGGAGCAGACACCATTATTATGCCTTATCCTTCGGCCTTCAAAGATTCACATCTGTCCATGTGCAAAATACATGCACCCTTATCTTAACATCCCCAAAAGTCTTCTAGCATCAACTAAAAGAACTAAATCTCATGTAAATCTCTTCAGCTCAGAAGTTCCAAATCTCATCATTTAAATATCTAAATCAGGTATGGGCGAGACTCTGGGTGTGATCCATCCTATAGCAAAATTCCTCTCCACCTGTTGATCTGTGAAACCAGAAGTCATGTTATCTGCTTCCACGGAAAGATGGGGAGGCAGACATAGAACAGCAGTTATGACAGCCCCATTCCAAAAGAGAGGAAAGGAAAGGCAAAAGAGTCACCCAGTACATTCAAAATTCATTAGGACAAGGTTTCGAGACCTGGGAATATTACTGGGGCATGAGGCTCTACTCCTTTTGAGTCATTTTTCCTTGTTCTGAAAGGTTTGCATATATTTGCATTCTAGTAGTTTTATAAGCCTGTTTATGCCTAGAATTTCGGATGCTTTCTTACAATTCATTCTGTCTATGCCCCTTTCAGTCAAGCTGGCATTGTTTCTGCTGATACAAATTTTCAAAAACCTGTGGGTCTCCTGTATATCGATACTACTAAACAAGAGAGTCCTCCACAGATCTTTCCTGGATAATCCCATCTTCATTTCTGTTTCTGCGGAGATGGATGAGGGGATCCAAGAGTCACATACCCAATTTCTTTAGCACTAAAGATTGTCAGCTACAACTTGGGCTTCTCTCCTCCAGAACACACTCTCCTAAGAATGAAGTTCCTAATTTTAGTGTCTATGGCAATCTGGGTAGGCTGAGAATTTTCCAAATTACCTAGTTGTGGTTCTTTTTGGCTTGAAGAGTTCTATCCTTAACTTATGTGTTTCCTCTCACGTTTTACAAGCAGCAAGAAGAAATCAGGCCACTCTTTCAGCACTTTGCTTGGAAATTTCTTTAGCTAAACATCCAAGTTTATTGCTTACATGCTTTCCACACAACTGTGGGAGACAACTCAACTGAGTTTCCTCCCACTATATAACAAGGATCACTCTTCCTCTAGTTTCCAATTTCATATTCCTCATTTCCTTCTGAGCTCTCACTGGAAGCAACTTTAACAGTCCCTACTTCCACCAACAGTCTGTTTAAAGCAATCTCGTGGGGTTTTTTTCTATCGTGGGCCCCATAAGTCTTCTACCCATTATCCAATTCCAAAGCCACTTCCCCATTTTTAGGTATTTATTAAATCAATGTCCTACCTCCGGGTATCAAAACCCATGACAAACCACTGCAAACCTGGGAGGTCAGAACAACAGAGATTTATACTCTCACAGCTTTGGAGGCCGGAAATGTGAATTAGTTTCACTTGATTGAAACCAAGGCTGTCATCTGGGGTGTGTTCATTCTGTAGGTTGGAGGGAAGCATGTTTCTTTATCTCTTACAGCTTCTGGGGGTTGCTGGCACACCTCGGCTTGTGATCACATCCCTGCAATTTCTGACTCCACCTCACGCTGCCATCTCTTCTGAACATGTGTCAAGTCCCCCTCTGCCTCTCTCTCTTATATGGACATCTCTGAAGGCATTTAGAGCTGACCTGGGTAATCCAGGATAAGCTCTTACTCTCAAGGGCCTTAACTTAATCACACCCATAAAGATCTCATTTCCAAATAAAGTAACATTTGAAGGCTCCAGTATTAGGATCTCATGTCCTTAAAGAGGAGATCATGACTTTGTCTACCACAATTAGTATACAGGTGCAGCAAGACTACCATGTCTATAAAAAAGTGTTAAAATCTGGTTCTTTCAAAGTGACCATTCCTTACCTAACATTATAATAAAAAGCTGCAAACTTACTTTTCTGAAACTATTATGTTAATGTAAGGCACTTATCCTGGTTTTTCCATTTACAGATAAATGTAATTAGTTTTGTAAACATAATTTAAAAATGAGGTCCATAGTACAGTAAGCATTAGTAAATTAGCAAATAGTGTATAAATAGCTGCAAAGATTTTTAAATAAAATTTCTGCAGAAAGGAAAAAAGACTCTAGAGACAGATATGCCTTTATTTTAGAAAACTACTCTTTAGGAAAATGCCCTCCCTCCCCGCCCTCCCCTTTAGGAGCTAGTGTGAATAAGTGGCTGGCATCTCTCTTTTAAAACCTAGTTCTGTTCAGTAGACACTTTCAGTCTCTGGGATAAAGGACCAAAGGTGATCAATACCAGGTGGGAGAATTCTGGCTGGGGTGATTTTAGTAAAGCAGCAGGCAGCTAAAGCCCTGCCTGTTTGATCGATTACCTTGGAAGTGGCTTTGCCTCCCTACTTACATTCCTGCTACAGGAAAGAAGGGAACATTTAGAGAAGCACTGGTGGTACTAAACAAATTAATGCCTTTTCTCTAACCCAGAAACAAACAATTTGGAGTCCTCTGTCTAGAGCTATAATGGCCAAATAAAAGCTGTCCTTGTTAATAGCTTTAATTAAGTGAATCCAACGACCACAGGCCTGGTGGGAATTTTAACACTAAGAAAAGATGTTCTTTTCCATTTAAGCCTATCAGGCAAACTAGAGTTACATTAGAAAATGATTATTAATACTTAAGTGAAAAAAAAATGAATGAGAGCTAAGTAATTTTATTTGTAAAATGTTATTCTAAAAAAAATTATTCATGCAAGTCACTTTGAATATATAGCTGCATTTTTTGATATAAAAAAAGCATGGGTAAGCAGCAAAACAACCTATGCTGCTTTAATAGTCACATCTTTAAAAGGCCAGGTTGTTTTGACTGAAGTCCCCAATAGGGCGTCCCATTTGTTTTCTAGAAGTTTATAGTCTGTTCTTAAAGTACTCATTTTGCAAACCTAAACTAACAAAGTAGCAATAAATGTCGAATGCTCAGAACATAAGTGCCCAGTGTTGCATAAACTTTAAGATCTACAGCTAGAGAATTTAGAGTGAAGAGCATTTCGAACACCACTTTTCACTGGAACACAGGCTGCCAGGAACCCTCCACTGGGTCGGAGAAGCAGACAGAGTCCATGAGTCTATCAAATTGAAAAGATCCCAGGCTGCCACCCCTGCTGACTGTGCAGCCAAAGAGGAGGGCGGGAGATCAGCCCTGCAGGGAGGCACAGCCATGGTGGCAAAGTGATTGTTGGGCCACATTGCTTGTCCAACGACTCACACCCACTTTTTGAAAAATCTTTTACAGCACATGTCCTGGGGTGATGAAATGCACTATATCTTGAGTGTGGTTACATGACTGTATTCACTTGTCAAAACTCATAGAACTATTCACTGAAAGGGTATATTTTATTGTATGTAAATTATACATCAATAAACCTGCTTTAAAAACATTAACACACATCTCCATCTTTTATTTTTAGGTTGTGACATTTTAACCTACAGGTACCTTTCTTATAATTCTGGCAATACTGCTAGAGATTCACTTACTAATCCACCTTGATGCACATTATATGTATAAATATATAAACAAGCTCCTACATTTCAGGCAACATTTCTCCACATGAATAGGCTGTCCAATTTAACTTCTTGGCAGCACATTTTTTCCCCCCTGCAAGGCCCACAGAAGGTGCCTCAGGAGAGTGAGTTTTGATCCTCCATGTGTGGCAGACCCTTCTGGCGTTTTCTCCGCCTCCACTAAGATGCTGGGACAACACCATAACCATTAGCTACACTGCTCTGAAGTGAAACACCATTTACACTGGGTTGAATAATTTTAGAAGCCTTTTAAAAACCACAACCATATATAGTAGGCATAATCATAAATATTTTTCATAACTTAGATGCTTTATTTCTATAAATCCATATGATTTTTTTAAAGCAATAACTGAAAGGTGTTAAGTTCAATCAGAGTAAGCTACTATGTCTTCAATAAAATCATGGTAATTAAACCAAGAAAACTTCTTAATTTAAAATTTCATTAATAAATGCAAAATATGGGCATTGGAATATTAATGACTCTTTCCAAACTGTTCAACACAAAAGATTAATTACTAGGTTATGCAGTTAAATCAATCTCTACCTTCTCCTTTGATTAAGTTTCCTTTTTTCAATTTCAAATTTGTCTACTTAAAATGAATTTTATGAGGATAAAATATTTTTCTACTTGTAAAAAGCTAAAAGGTCTCTGAGCTAGTCTCTGTGATTCTGTCTACATCTTACATGCAGGACCATCCAGGGAGGGGAGATGACTGGCCCCCACTCTTGCAGGCACAGGGGGCTAACAAGCGGGAACTGCAGCATCTCATGGTGGCACTAGACCGCTGAAAGCTCTGACATCTGCAGAACAAGTGCTTCAAGGAAATGGATCAAGTGTTGGTGGTGACCTACATATCCCAGGAGACATGAAGTATTGCAGCAATACATGGGTAGTTGCCAATTTGCCCTAACAAATCCTACATAGGTCTGTATGGACACCTTAGAAATGTCTGTGCTCCTTCAAGAACCCCATCTGGGAATCAAAAAACTCACATTGTTCAAAACTTTAAAACAGATATTTGCACAAAGAGGCTAACAGGCAAATATGACTCAGCTAGATAAGATTTAAAGGCATCTGCATGTTGTCAAGGTACAGAAATACAAGAGTCAAAAGTGTTGACATTATTATGGCATCCAGCATAATCTGAAAGGCAACCAACGTTTTTGCTCCATCTTGGAAATCATGGTCCAGAGAGGCTAGTTAGGAAATTTTATGCACAGAAATGGCAAGAGGGAAAGTAAGTATACTTAGCTTAGATCACTTGTCTTAGGTGGTCTGTGCTAGGTTTTTCCACTATAAAATTACTTTCTTCTCCTTTGTAATTAATAACATCTTATGAGGAGATACTTTGAGATTATGTAAATAAATTATGTAAATATCCTACTCATCATATTTACCCACTACTTTTAATAACCATTGGTGATTGCCAAATATACTCCCCTCCCAATTCCATTATTTTGGGATTGATTTTCACAAGCAGACATACTGGATGATTATGAGGAAGGTAGTCTATCAATCACATCCTAAGGAATCCTGATCTGGTTTTTATCGGAGAGAAAGGCTGCCCACATTCCACAGGAAAACTGTAGTTAAGTTAATGGAATGGCGTGGGGGTTAATTTTCTTTTCATGGAAACATCTATTTCTAGTTATAAGAGGTGTTATTAAGAACACAATGATGCATTCCCTAGAATCAGCGGTTCTCAACCTATGGGTCGTGACCCCTTTGTGGGTCGAACGCCCCTTTCACAGGGGTCGCCTA
The DNA here is from genome assembly GCF_000412655.1 of Myotis brandtii. Taxonomy (NCBI): domain Eukaryota; kingdom Metazoa; phylum Chordata; class Mammalia; order Chiroptera; family Vespertilionidae; genus Myotis; species Myotis brandtii. Next base: position 11,226,025 of record NW_005354385.1, on the reverse strand, counting down.
AATACATCCTGCATATCAGATATTTACATTACGATTCATAACAGTAGCAAAATTACAGTTATGAAGTAGCAACGAAAATAATTTTATGGTTGGGGGTCACCACAACATGAGGAACTGTATTAAAGGGTCTCGGCATTAGGAAGGTTGAGAACCACTGCTAGATTAACCATATCTGTTTATTCAAAAGCCCACATAATCAAATGCATGAACTTTTCACAGTAAGGCAAAGATAAGCCAATGAGTTATCAGGGTTAAAACAAAAGAAAGATGAAATATGGATGACTTCAGAGGAGTGACTGCACCTAACTACCTGTGGGCACAGCAGTCCCCAGAGAAATAGCAAAGGGTGCGGGAAGAGTCTAAATTTGGATTGGGGGTAGGTGGGAATTCAACTAAAGCACCCACCCTTACAGGGATGTGAATGCAGGGCCACTCAGAATTTTCCCCAAAAAACTGAAAAGTAGGACAATAAAATTTTAAAGGATTAAAAGGCAGACTATACTGAGTCAAGTTTATTTTTCAGATATGAAATAAAACAATCTTCCCCAATAAAATACGCTTCTGGTACTCCTGACAACATAACATTTATGGAGTTGTATAACCTAAAGCAATTTCTTCAGCATTAACATAGAGCAACCAAATATAAATATTAAATTTTCCCACAGGGTTAAAGTCTTACTTATCCACCTATTCTGTTTCTTCATAAGTAAGTATGAATGTAACTGTTTCAATCTTAAAATACTCCTGAAGCATATGATTTTATTTCCATAGCCTAGTCCTCAAATAGATGAGTAAGGTGTCATTTTATTAAAACTATCAATTCAGGCTTCCTTAGGTTATTTCAATAAAATCATTTCCTATATAAGGTAATTGTCCGGATCCCTGTCTGCCATCCAAAGACTTTATCTGCAATTCCAGCCATGGTGCATTACATTGTACACATTCCTCTTCCCTGAAAAAAAGTGAGGATGAAAAAAAACTAAACCAAAAATTTTATATCCACCACTTCGTGCAGCCGCAGCTAGACTAGAACTTCAGCCCTTGAGCCTCACTGGCTGACCTCCCAAGAGCTTCCTTCTACTCCCAGCCAATCATTGTCACCTTGTATCTATGGTTCACTCAGACATTTGTTCAAAACTATTTCTTGGGTGCCTGATACCAGGTTGGAAGAAAAATAAATGTCTACCAAAGAATCTGTGCTTTGCTAAAGCTCACAGTCTCATTTCAGCTAAGTCATGCTGGGATTAAAAAACAACAACCATATTAATACTTTTTACTTAAAGTTAACTTGGTCAAGTTGTAACTTAGATACAATAAAACACACCTATTTTAAAAGTGTTGCGTTTGATCGGTTTTACTAAATGTACACAATGAATCCATAACGCAAAAATTCACTTAACTCCTTTGTAGCACTTCCCTCCCCTACTCCTTGGCAACTGTGGATTCCCTTTCTGTTGTTATAGATGAATTTTTAATGTTCTAAAATTTTATATAAATGGAATAATGTAGTCTGTAGTCTTATATGTCTGACTTAATTCAGCAAATTTTTGAGATTCATCCAAGTTATACCAGTGATTTCCTTTTTTCTTGTTGAGCAGCATAGTATAAACATAATTTTTTATTCATAAACCTCTTGATAGATAATTAAGTTGTTTTTAATTTGGGGGTATTGTACATAATGATATTATGAACATTCATATCAAGTTTTTGTGTGGACATACGTATTTATTCATTATTGGGTTATACCCAGTAGAACTGCTGGGTCATATGATAAGACTATAGTTAACTTTATAAGAAATTGCCAAGCTGTTTTCCAACATGGCTGTATCCATCTTATACTTGCACAGGCAAAAACAATAAATAAAATTAAAAGAAACAAACAAAAAAGAAAGTGTAAAAAGTACCTTGGCAAAGGTCATACAAAAACAGGTCATGGACCAAATTTGGCTGTACTTTGCCGAATCCTGCTCTAGAGTTTCCTATATATAAAATTATGTCTTCTTTGAAAAGAGTTGGTTTCCTTAAAAATATCTTTTTATTGATTTCAGAGAGGAAAGAAAGAGATAGAAACATCAATAATGAGAGAGAATCATTGATAGGTTGCCTCCTGCAGGCCCCACAGTGGGGATCAAGCCCGAAACACAAGCATTTGCCCTGACCAAGAATTGAACTGTGACCTCCTGGTTCATAGGTCAACTCTCAACCACTGAACCACACTGGATGGGTTAAAAAGAGTTTTAATTTTCCTTTCCAATCAGTGTGTCCTTTCTTTGTTTCTCATAACTTACTGCACTGGCCTAAATCTTAGAAGAAAAGTGTTTAGTCTTTTATAATACTAGAGGCCCAGTGCATGAAATTCGTGCACAGGTAGGGTCCCAGCAGCTGCCCGCCGGGGCCTCCCTTCCCCGGCTGCCAGCTGGGGCCTTTCTTCATTCTGCGCTGCCCCGTGGTGGTCAGCGCACATCATAGCGAGTGATTAGACTCCCAGTCAGTTCAACTCCCAAGGGAATACTTTGCACATTAGGCTTTTATACATATAGATTTAATTCATAATTCATAATATTTTAATTTAATCGTTCACTATTATATTTAATTAGCTTTAGGTTTTTCCATAGATACCTTTTATCATATTTTACTGAGAGTTCATGAATGAGTATTTAATTTTATCAAATGCTTTATCTACTGGGGTGATAACATGGGTTTTCTCTTTCTAGTAATATGGTGAATTACCTTGCTTAATTTTCAAATCCTAAACCAACCTTGCATTCTCAGAATAAACCACATGTAGTCATGAAAAATTAAGTTTTTACATGTTGTTGGATTGTACTTGGTAATTTTCTGTAAAAAAATTTCTGCATTTATATTTATGAGACATATTGATTTGTAATTTTCTTTTTTTTTTAATATATCTTATTGATTTTTTACAGAGAGGAAGGGAGAGGGATAGAGAGTTAGAAACATCGATGAGAGAGAAACATTGACCAGCTGCCTCCTGCACACCCCCTATTGGGGATGTGCCCGCAACCAAGGTACATGCCCTTGACCGAAATCGAACCTGGGACCCTTGAGTCCGCAGGCCGACGCTCTATCCACTGAGCCAAACCGGTTAGGGCGATTTGTAATTTTCTTGAAATATCGCTGCAGCTGCTGGTTTTGGTGTAAGAGTAATGTTACATGTACTATTCAAATTTAAGGGATATTTTAGGTTCTTCTTTCCTCCATTAGTCTGCTTTTCCTCTTTGAAATATGGAAAGAAATACAAACTGCATTTCACAAGTAATTCTCCTGATAAAATTCTAGAAACATACTTGCTACTAGAAACATACCTTACTACTCTGATTTAATACTTACCATTTAAAAATGAGTTAAGCCCTGATTGGGTGGCTCAGTTAGTTGGAGCATTGTCCCGTACACCAAAAGGTTGCAGGTTCAATTCCTGGTCAGGCCACATACCTAGGTTTCGGGTTCAATTTCCGGTTGGGGTGGGTACAGGAGGCAACCAGTTGATCTTTCTCTCTCACACTAATGTCTCTCTCTCTCTCTCTCTCAAATCAATAAACATATCCTTGAGTGAAGATTTCAAAAAAAAAAAATTTTTTTGTAAGAGTTAAAAGTCTGCCCTAACCGGTTTGGCTCAGTGGATAGAGTGTTGGCCCTCAGACTGCAGGGTCCTGTGTTGATTCCAGTCAAGGGCATGTACCTTGGTTGTGGGCTCAATCCCCAGTAGGGGGCATGCAGGAGGCAACTGATGGATGTTTCTCACTGATATTTCTAATTCTCTATCCCTCTCCCTTCCTCTCTGTAAAATCAATAAAACTATATTTAAAAAATAAAATAGCCCTAGCTGGTTTGGCTCAGTGGATAGAGCGTTGGCCTCCTGAATGAAGTGTCCCAGTCAAGGGCACATGCTCTTTGGGGCTCGATCCCCAGTTGGGGCATGCAGGAGGCAGCCAATCAATGATTCTCTCTCATCATTGATATTTCTCTCTCTCTCTCTCCCTCTCTGAAATCAATAAAAATATATTTAAAATAATAATAATAAATAAAAAGAGTTAAAAGTTCAAGACACATTGGTAGACTCTAAAGGCCATTTTCGGAATGACATGCCATACTGTCCCTGGCTACTCTGTCAGGAGGGAAGTCGTGATGCTAAAGCAATAAGTGCCCTTTTCTAAAAATCACTCCATCTCCAGTGAAAGAATTAAGATTATTTTTAAAAAGCCTTTGACTTACTAATGGCCTTGTGCTTTGTGATTCCAACTTACCTCTTAGCTTTTACACCTGAACTTTTATATTTCAGCCATTTCTGCATATGCTCCAGGCCTACTTTGTACTGTCTCTTTATCTGCTTTTTATTCATAATCTATGCTTACCTCAATGCTCAGCATGTTATTTCTCTATGCCTATCTTCTAACCACTAAGCTGCATTGCCTGAGAGGGAATCTTTTTCTCAAAAGAAAAATTAAGTTGATTCTGACACCTCACTTGGGCTGCCCACTGCAGCATTTTTTGGCTCATGCCATATGCTGATATTTGTCCCAACAAAAATTTCACTTTTCTTTACTGTATACTGACATCAACCAAATATCATGTGACTACTTACAAAAGGAAGATTCCAAAAACATTAGGTTTAAATATATATTGCCTATAGTTTTTGCTATTTAACCATCGTAACCTAAACATCTCCTGTTTGCAGGTTTCTCTGAATGCAGTAATTAAATAAAGTTTTCACAATCTCTCAAGGAGAGTAAAGCAAACACCTGAAGAAAAAATGCTGTTTGAATTTGAAAATTACTGCATAAAAAATAAATTGGGAAAAGAACTTTATATGATGGAATCTAAAAAGATTCATATTTTAGATTTTTCTTATTCATTTTATTTAATACCATTTAGAAGGTCTCACAAAGAATTTCTCTACTTACACAATATTCAGTTCAAAGAAATCCCAGAATAGTGGCACAAATGCAGTATACATTTTAAAAATAATCTGACAGTCAAATGCAGAATGTTTGATGGGTAGTATCCTAAGGTATTCCAGGTATAAATAATTGAAAAGACAGCAATTTTATCTGAATTTAGAGTTCATTTTTTAAAAGACTAAACCCAGCAAGAATAATCCACTATCTACTTCAACCAAAAATATGCTTCTAAATTTGAAATATTTTCAAAGGCTTGCATATAAACCTTTCTTGATTGATCATGAGAGAAACTATATGCAGGAGAAAATGAGTCCTGGGAATTACATGAAGAAAGCAATCATAACTCTTGGCATTTATGTAGAGATGTTACCTTCAAATAATTTCTATAAACATTAAACTAATGAAATCATGCAATGCATTTGTGAAACTTCACTAAGGTACCAGGTTTAAATCAAGCATGACCTAGGTAGTAAATATGCAGACATATATTAATAAATAGCTATAATTGTTCATAGATATGGTAAAGAGAACTACTGCGATCAGGTCAGGTTTAAATAAGTCTGAATGTTATTAACTAGATGCAGGTATTATTAGAAAATCCTAACTTCTATATCTGCTGAGATGCCCTAATAGTTGTGCTCTGTTACATAAAAGGCAGTCAGCTCGTGAGATTTACTAACGCTCTGCGCAATGGGTAACAAGGACACTTGCCCTTCAGCAAGTTTACAACTTAAAAGAACAGACCCCATACCTCACATTTTAAAAACTCTTATCCACCTTCCCTACTTTTTATACAAACAATGGAAGACATTGCTGCTGTGGGGGTGTAGGAAGAGCAAAAGGCCAAAACTGAGGAAGCAGGAAAAGGAAACAGCTGTTAAAGAAAGAAAACAGAGGAAGAGAGGCAGAGACTCCCACTGAGGAGGCCACACCCCCAAAAGGCAGAGGGATGAAAGGGTTCCTCCTGAGGGCACAAAGCTGATCAGAATTAAATCTCAACTGTCTTGTGCCCCGTGGCTCCCACCTAAATGTGGAAGCTGGCCCGCTCTCTTCTATGCTGCTTACTCAATGCTCCCAAGTTCTGGATCTCTGGCTTCCTAATGGCACTGCGAGCAGAGGACAGAATGACTGGCCTCGGAGAGGGGAGGGCTCTGGGTGAGACAGAGAAGTTTCATTCATTGCGACACAGCTTTCTCAACACTTCACTGTTACACTCCCTGTTTCCATCTGCAAGTAAAGAGGGCTCCGCAGGGTTTCTGCTTTCCTCAAGTCCCAACAGATGATGAATGTGAACTTGTCCCAAAGTCAATTATAAACGGGTAATAGATGTGTATATACCAAGTTGGATGAATGATTATATGAGAATACAGGACCTTCTAGCTTCTGCTGGCATGTTCAATTCAGACCATTCACTAATGCAAAAGGAACCATAAATAAAACAAGCTCTTATTACTGTCCCTGTCTCCTTTATGCAGCTTACATGAGTGGAATAAAAGGAATACAATGCAACCAGGACTTTTCTGCTGTGCTGTGGGAGTGGAATAAGAGAAAAATATGGCAGGGAGATGTCTAATTTGAAAATATTTGAGGACTAAATTAATTTTTACTTCTTAGTGCACAATGCTACATAATAAAACTGTACTTCCTGTAAAGCCATTTTTATTTTTATTTTGCTGAATATAAGGATATCATAACAATGTTCATAATCATTTTTTACAATTTAGAGAATTTCTAAGTCCCTTTATTCTCATGTATCTCACAATGCCTGCATGCAATAGGCCATCAATGAATTACTCTTATCCCCATCACCCAACAGACAGACCTTAGAAACACTACCTGGCTGGCCTGGAGCCACAAAGCTAGGAAGTGGTCATGCTTCCACTAGGATGGCCCTCCTGAGCACTGGCAAGAGCACAAGCTCTGTAACTGGGGGCAGAATGGGGGCCATGAACAGCTACTTAACCCATTCACACCTCAGTTCACTCATACTTAAATGAGATAATCTCCACAATTCCTGCAATTTAGTGATGGGAGTTAAAGGAGCCACACACACTGCCATCGCTTGCACAGTGCCTGGCCCACAGTAAGTGCTCAGGACACACTGTTATTCTAACAAGTCTGCCTGCCTCTCTGGTAAGGATAGATGGGTAGAGCTAGTCCAGTCTCTCAGTGATGTTCTCCCTAGTTATGACCTTTTAATGCACTCTTTTAAAAACTGGCTACGTGCATCCTTTGTACTGTTTAATAACATTTCATTCTCTATCATCTTGGAGTGAAGAACTGCTCCACGAGACTAAAGTTTCTGGATATTCAAAGCTTAGCCTTCAAATGCTAATTTATTTTCTAATTTCAAATACTCCTAAGGTATTATGCCTTTTCCTGACTTGTTAAATGGAATATACAGAACACACACTTTTCTTGGTAATTGAAAGCGTCACTGTGAACATTCACAACCAGATGGCGACATCATTAATCCCTGGGCCTGCCTTCCCGTTGTTCTGTCCCCTTCCCTGAATGTCAGCTGTTGCTATCACTGTTCCTCTTCTAATTCTGATCTCCATCCTTCCCTGCCCTGTGAGATCTCTCCTCGCCTTATCCATGCCCCCATGCCTTAGGCAAATTTAACATCTAAAACATATTCCACAAAAATACAAAGTTAACAAAAGCATGTATTTCAAACTAGAGTGAAAAAGACTGAGTGCTTAAAGAGCAAAATATAGGCTCTCTCTAGTTATTTGGAGGTATTTTCACTGTAATTTTTAGTACATCTCGAAGGGCTGTAAGTGCCAATAACCTGATCTCCACAAGCAAATGTACACCTGTGCATGTCTATGCACACATCTGTGTGTGCATACCGCGTATGTGTGCTGTCTATAAATGTGTTGGGTATTTAGGGGATAACGCCTATAGGCAAGGATTTTAAGTAAGTTCTTTTACAGTTTTGAGCATATTAAAAATGGAGATTTTTTTTAAATTTAAAAACTTAAATATGACTAAGTCAACAACAACAAAAATTTGAGTACTATACATACCACCTGCAGGACAATATTCTAGGTACTGAGAATAAAAAACTGAATAAAATAGGTAACTTTGCTACTCTTATGGATCAGATGTTTGAATTAGAAAACTTGTTTTCCTCAAAGAGGAATATTTCCATTGAGATTACACTTTGAAATTTATTCAGTTTCCATTGCAAAGGAAAAAGTTTTCAGGTGGTGGCAGTGTAGGGGGCAGTCTGTGTTCAACATGCTACAAATGTAACTTGCGATTCTGAGTTCTCTGAAGAGAAACTTGGTGACATTATAAAAATACATTTAAGCCCTAACTGGTTTGGCTCAGTGGATAGAGCGCCGGCCTGCAGACTGAAGGGTCCCAGGGTCGATTCCGGTCAAGGGCATGTAACCTTGGTTGCGGGCACATCCCCAGTAGGGGATGTGCAGGAGGCAGCTGATTGATGTTTCTAACTCTCTATCCCTCTCCCTTCCTCTCTGTAAAATATCAATAAAATATATTTTAAAAATGCATTTAAATTTAAGAGCCAGTACAATTTTTTCAAATGCAGGAACTAAGAAGTAAAGAAATAGAAACAAAACACTTAGGTCTCTAAGCAACATTAATTACTCATACTGGGCATATTCAGTAATTTCCTTTACAATTTTCAATATGGTTATAGCATGAGGAGTTCAATATGAGAATTTAAAAACAAATTGATTTTCATTACACTATTTTTACGAGATGGCAACAGCATGACAAGATGAATGAGGATTTTAAAAAAAATTTAATCTATATTTGTAGAATCTTAAAAATTGGCATGTTAAGGCTTAAAGGGGAGAAGAGCTTAAAGCAATTCAAAATAGGAACTTATTGATAACCCAAAGAAATGAAATTTTATTCTTCTCTCCATAGCACTTCTTATTGCAAATGTTAAATAGAGAAACAAAACTATCTCCCACGAACTGTAAACTCAGTGTAATGATTCTGATTCTGGTCCAGAAAGGACCACCAAGGAACATCAAGTCCAGCTCAGCTCAGCCTAACACTAACCAAAAGGAGGGTAGAGTGAGGCAGATAGAGATTGGGAAGGGGAGAAATGGAATAGTGGGGACTAGCTGTAGTTAATCATGCTCTGTTAACCGTGATTGTTTTGTTCTGATTAAAGAAAGCACATTCTGACCTGGCTGGGATTTGTACACCCCGGGACCTGGGAGTTAACCTCAAAATGTGGTCCATTCTCCTTATCTGAGAACTGCCTACCACCATGGAAAGATGAGCAACCTTGTTGCTGAAACAACAGTCCCAGAGGCACCCATCTTTTGCTACCCCAGCCCACAGTGCTGTAACCTGTAACCATTATACCTATTCATATTCCTTTCGCCCATTTCCCCATGTAATCTTTGTTCTTCTACCCAATATAAGCAGCTGGTTTATGGGGGTGAAGGGAAGCAGATAACCTGCTGCTCTCCCATGCTGCCGGCACTATCTGTATAATAAAAGCTTAAGCGACGTTATGGCGGAACGACCAGAATGACCAGTTGCTATGATGTGCATTGACCATCAGGGGGCAGACACTCAACACAGGAGCAGGGCTCACAGCTGGTGAGCCAGAAGCCGGGCTCACAGCTGGTGAGCGCAGCGGCAGTGGCGGGAGCCTCTCCTGCCTCCACTGCAAGCTGGCAGTAAGGAGTGAGGGGACCCAGACTGCGAGAGCCCCAGAGTGTGAAAGGGATGTCTGACTGCCAGCAGGCGGACATCCCCTGAGGGCTCTTGGACTGCGAGAGGGAGCAAGCTGAGCTGAAGGACCCTCCCACGCCTCCCCCGCCAGTGCATGAATTTCATGCACCGGGCCTCTAGTTGTAAAATAAAATGCTCATATACGATTCAACCTTGTCTCTGCTAAATTGGCACAAGTAGTGACAGGCAGCCCAGACCCATCCCTTGTCAGGTTTAAGGACACTCACATTTTTCCCAAGCAGACTGTGACTACGGCAGAAACTATTGGTTGTGAATAATTATTTTAGCTGCTCTCAAGGCTGCTCAGCTGGAGGCTGTACTCCCACCTTCTTGGGCAACTTGCTGTAGTGCAAGTGACCAAGTTCAATGCCTATGAGGAACAAGTCACATCGAGACCACTCACTCCCCTGGATTATCAGATTATTACTATAAATAATGGCGAGGGTAACAGTTAAAAGTATTTACTGTGGTACAGTGATGTCCTCAGGGCAAACGAAAGCCCCCAGGGCTCTATGTGCCTTTTCTAGAGGACCCAGAGGCTGGCGGGCTGTGAGGATGCTCACAGGTGGCCCTCTGACAGTTTTCTGAGCCGCCGAGGTGCTTGCCCTTCCAACTTGCCAGTGCTAATCTGCTATGGAAATGAAAAGTTGTATTGGTCAACATGGTTTTCTCAAGATGTTTAAAAACCTATTTAGAGCAATGAAAATGCTAGCTAAAACAGCTACAGAATAGCAAACTGGACCTTATGCTTTGCAATATTGTGGCCAACCTACTTTATTTTATTGAGCATTTCTAGTATGCTTGGGATAAAGGACCTCAAAGGTGGAACATTTTTTTTCAGATACAAGAATTGTATTGGAAATGGCTCCATATTTTTTGCATAGCTCTAGTCATAAAATACGACAGTCCTAACTACTACATTAGCCTTCTTTTGTTTAGGAATATATCAAAAGGGAACATTTAGAGAGCATACTGATGTGAGCTCTGCCAGCTCAAATAAATCAGTCAGTGTGATTACAATTGGCTTTGGATTCCATTCAGGTTATGAAAGGCAAGGATAGATTATAGATGGGTATGTGCTACTGTAGCAGTGACAAATTCTCAACTTCTTTGATATTTCTTCAGGCTTACACATGACTCATGAGGGCTACATTTTTAATAAAACAATGCTGAAAGCATTTAAAAGCTAGAAAATATAATCATCTTGGTACAGATAGATCCCCACTGCAAAGAGACGTGTGAAATCATTTCAAAATGTAGTCAGTCTACTGTCTCTAGGCTTGTTGGGTTTGAAGGGCTGATGTCTGTTTCCTGTGGTGGTGGTACTGGTGAAGGCAGTAGTAGAAGTAGGGACAGAAAAGAGCAAATTTGTATCAGAAAGTGGCAGACCCAATAAAGCTACTAATGTAGGTTCTTTGTCCTTATGACAGGCCTGGAACTGGTGATGCACTGACCACTCTCTCAATCCCGCTCTACTGGCCAGAGAGGAGGAGAAATCTTCTCCAGTTCTAGCAATAGGGTGAGTCTCTTCGTGGTTTTTAACGGGAAATCAAAAGAAGTTTTATCAAAAGTTAAATTTTAAAAACCAACCAAAAATAGTTTCACATCAGTAAAATATGATTTCCCTATTTGTAGTGTTGCTCAAATAAGCTAAGCGTTAATAGCATTCTGTTCATATCCATCACTACACAAATGTAAGTTTTTATGTTCTTATCTACAGACTATCAAATCTTCTAATCAATTGGTTTAGAATAATATCAACAGTAGCAATTACTAAGATATATTTTTCCATAAATAATTTAACAAAAATTCACTTTCTCATTATATTTTGCTAACTGAAACAAAGAAAAATCAAGATCCCGCTGTTAATAGTTTACATTAAACAAAAAACAATATTCACTTTATCAAGAAACAATTTGAAAAGTTGCAATGGGAAAACTCCAGCACACTACCCCACTTCCAACAGTTATAGTTTTAAAGCAAGAAACCTGAGGTAGCTGAGGTCATGAACAGAAAATGAAGGTGCTGATTAAGTTCACACTTGGGCGGGGTTACTCTTTTTTTTAAACAAAACAATTTATGAAAATATTTTGCAAAGGGGAGAAGTAAGAGTTTACATCAATTTTATGATGGAAATAAATTTCTAAAAAAAACACACAACAGAAATGCTAAATATGGAGGAAATAGTAAGTATTAATTCCTTCACATGCAGTGGCTAAGGACCTTTATCTTGATGTAGACTTTAGGAATGATCTTAGGAAAACTTACTAATTAGATATGTGCCTATTAGGTAAGTGATACCACATAATAAACACTTTTTTGATGTCATGCTGCTTTATAGAAATTTTCATATGTAAAAGTCTATATATTAAATAGTCTATATATTGAAATGCCTTGAATTCTAATTTTTAAAAGAAAATTAAATTTTTTTCAAGAGCCAAGAGATCTCAATTCTAAGAAAACTATCTTCCAACTTATGGTAGCCATTTTCATCTCTGAAATGATTTATATAGAAATTAATTGTATAACATGCATTTGTCTTCAAGTTTCAATCATGTCCTCTCCCAATCTCCTTGCAGACTGTTTCTATTATTTGGAACCCCTGTATTATTAAGGTTTGAACACATAAAAACTCATAAGCTCAGACATAAATCTCTTTGAACTACTCGAAAAAAAAGTATACATTCTAAATGATTTTTCTTTGGAATGCCTAAAACAAAAGAATCATAACCTAAATTACTTTGCAGATCTGATCACTTTGAAAACAATACATTCATAAAATAGAAACAGATGCAGTAAGACCATATGAATCCATTTCTGCAAAAGTAACAAAAATGGCAATTTAGAAATTGAGAACACTTAAACATGAAGATAGACTGTATTTTGCTATAGCTATGGCATAAGTTCAGGGTTATACCTGAGGGGAAAAATATGTTTCTGAAATATTTTTCTCTCTAGAAGTGATTCTAAAAAGAAAAATGATCATGCAGTGCAGAGAATTCAATGTTGAATGATCCTGTCATCCATTTAATCTTACCAACTCAGCAGTCATTCATTTCAAATTTAATAGCATAAAGTTTGCATGTACAGGGGAAAAATTATTCCATATATTCATAATTTAACTGAATAGGAATTGTGAACTGGAAAGGAAATTATCATTTTAAACATGCAAAGTCAGGGTTGATTTTAAGTATTAATAAAGAAATAATATATTACTTTCAAATGTAAAAGAATGGTAATGCTAATCCAGTGGTAAAAATGAAGAGTGCCTAAGTTAACAAATTTACATAAAACTGATACATTACAGTTACAGAACCAAGATGGCGGCATAGGTTAACGCCGGAGTTTGCTGCCTCGAACAACCACTTCAAAAATACAACTAAAAGATGGAACGGACATCATCCAGAACCACAGGAAGGCTGGCTGAGTGGAAGTTCTACAACTAGGAGGAAAGAGGAAAC
>NW_005354385.1:11205761-11211319 GCF_000412655.1 Myotis brandtii | reverse complement strand
ATTAAAAAAACAACAAAAAAAACACAAAAAAAACTGATACATTACAGCATATATCTATAGCCTGTTTAAATAAAAAAGGGGTAAGAGTACAGGTTTCAGGATTTTGTGGTTCCAATTACTGCAGATAAAAGTATACAATACTATTTGTGTCTCTGCATTCTTCTGAGGATAGAAACTGTATGAAACACATCATCTTTGCCTCACCCCTTTCCTCCCCTCCCTTTCCTGGACAGAGAACTTTGCTCACAGTAGGCTTTCAATCAATATATTTTATTTAGTTAAAAGCAAGCATAAGCTAACTATAGGAGGACAGTGAGCAATTTTACATTCTAAGTTCATTAACGCAATAAATATATTGGGGCATCTATTATGTATTTCATGTCTTGTATATGTGATCTAGCTATGTGTGAAAAGCCAGATAGAGTCTGTTCAAATTCCTGGAGATTTGTCAATGCACCTAAAAAATGTCTCCAATTGACTCAAAAGAGAATACTCAGAGGCCTGGTGCACGAAATTCATGCACTGGAGGGGGGGGGGTGTTCCTCAGCCGAGCCTGCACCCTCTCCAGTCTGGGACCCCTTGGGGGATGTCCGACTGCCAGCTGTCGGACATCCCTCTAACAATCCAGGACTGCTGGTTCCCAACGGCTCACCTGCCTGCCTGATTGCCCCTAATCACTTCTGCCTGCCAGCCTGATCACCCGTAACCACTCCCCTGCCAGTCTGTTCAACGCCTAACTGCTCCCCTGCCAGCCCAATTGCCCCCAACTGCCTGCCCTGCCGGCCCGATTGCCCCGAACTGCTCTCCCCTGCAGGCCTGGTCGGCCACAACTGCCCTCCCCTGTAGGTCTGGTCACCCACAACTGCCCTCCCCTGAAGGCCTGGTCCCTCCCAACTGACCTCCTCTGCTGGCCTGATCACCCACAACTACCCTCCCCTCCCGGCCATCTTGTGACCACATGGGGGTGGCCATCTTGTGTGAGGGTGTTATGGTCAATTTGCATATTACCTCTTTATTATATAGGATGTATTCCTGGGATACATAAGACTGGTAAACTTTGCTAACAGATCCAGCCAATTATCTGTCAGTCTCTCAGAAAGCATGGGGAGATGTTAAAATATATGTTAGCTATAACTGTTGTCGGTTAACTTGGCAATCTACTTCTGTATGTTGCTGAGAAAAAAATTTTTTTGAACACTTAAATACTAAAGAAACCTATTGGCCACACTCTGTTGTAGTCTTTAATCACAGAGATACCTGAAGTGGGAGATACAGTACATCACTAAGACATAGAAGAGAAGAAATGTCACACTGTGACCACAACACATGCAATTTAAGAGGGCTGATTTCCTGAGAGCCAAGAATCAGGGTTCAGAGTTCTTGAGTCCAGGCCAGTGTCATAAGAGCTCTAACACTTGACCTCATTTTGAACCTCATTTCCATAATATTAAGGAGATAAAGCTGAAAATCCCACAGAAATCACTAAGAAAAGACACAATCTTACCTTGTGTTTGATGATGCAGTGCAGGCACAGAAGACTTCACCATATATCATGCAATAATTACAATTAACAGGATAATTCAGTTGCCAATAAAAAAAAATACTAAGTTACTAATAGAAAAAATGTGAAGTTTCAGGCATTGTATTTCTAGTATAGGGCTTTTAGCTAAGCTACAAACTACACTTGTTTACAGCTGAAATAAAATTCTGTCTTCTGCATGTGAGTGAGGTGTGTCATAGAGAACTATTTCATTGTAAATAAACGTAGGGGCCAAATAAAAGGAAGTTGCAAAGGCAGGTGCACAACAGTTGAGTTTTTCAGTTTCAGAGGAATAAAGTAAATAATTGTACTGGAATTTGTTCAGTTCTGGGCATTCTGCCATACAGGAAGGGTGTGTAATTACTGAGGCTAACATATCCATGTAAAAATGAAGTAATATCAATAGGGCACAGCTGGGCTCCAAACTTCCTTATTTTATCTTAAAAAATTAAGGATCTCTAATGACTCTCATTTTATTCTTTGAAATTTAAATATCACTTAAGTTAATACCAAAGGTAGAAATGGATTTTCCCAGAAGTCGGAAATATCCTGAAAGGCAGTGTTCTCTTTAAGAGACTTACTAGTGAAGAACATTGCAATTTTCACTCATCAAAGATAACAAAAAAGTGCATGCAGTATCTAATTTAGGACTTCACCGTAGTAAGAGAAGTACAAATAAAATTATTATGTTTTACCAAATCTTTCCTTGCTTACCATTTCATACTTTCTAGAATGGCCTCAACCTTCCATCTGGATTCCAAACTTCTTAAATCATAAACCAAAAATAAGGAATGTGGTTTGTGAGAGAACAACAGAAAGGAAGTTAGAGTGCCTGAGTATGGCCAAGTTCAAATAGAGATCTCAATTATTCAAGCAACTTCATGACAGAAAACAAAAGAGTATAATACATATTACATGTGTAATTTTACAAATGTAAATCAACTTACATTCTGTATAGAGCTATGAATTATACTTGCTAACCCTATCCATGATTGGCCATTATGGTCTTTTAAAGAGTATTTTCCTCTCCCAATCTATATATATAAAAGCCTAAGCGACCGTTAAGACCAAACGAAAGGAACGACCAGTTGACCAATCACTATGATGCGCACTGACCACCAGGGGGCAGACGCTCAACGCAGGAGCTACCTCCTGGTGCAATGTGCTCCCACAGGGGGTGTGCTGCTCAGCTAGAAGCTGGGCTCATGGCTGGCAAGCTCAGTTGCAGCAGTGGGAGCCTCTCCCAACTCTGCAGCAGTGCTACCAAGCAGCGGCGGCAGGCACAGCAATCCGGGATGAGCACAAGCGGTGTGGCACCAGGTGTAGCGGGCCAGGATGGGGCTCCTCCCTGGCTGCCTGCCACTTGGTGCACTGCTATATCCCTCGGGGGATGTCCGAGTGCCAGTTTAGGCCCGATCCCTGCAGGCCAGGCCAGGCGGGGATCAGGCCTAAACTGACAGCTGGACATCCCCCGAGGGGTCACGGATTGAGAGAGGGCACAGGCCAGGCTGAGGGACCCACCCACCTACCCCCGTGCACGAATTCGTGCACTGGGCCTCTAGTTGATAATAACAGCCATGGCTGACTGCTTCCTTTGTGCCCGTGAAGTCAGCTGACACCTCTAAGTTGCAGGGATGGCAGCAGGAGCTCTGAAGGCATCACATTTGGCCACACTTCTTTTTCTTACTGTATATACAATATTAAGCTAGGTCCTAGACCAGCCGTGGGCAAACTACGGCCCGCGGGGCGGGACCGGCCCATTTGAAATGAATAAAATTAAAAAAAAAAAAAGACCGTACCCTTTTATGTAATGATGTTTACTTTGAATTTATATTAGTTCACACAAACACTCCATCCATGCTTTTGTTCCGGCCCTCCGGTCCAGTTTAAGAACCCATTGTGGCCCTCGAATCAAAAAGTTTGCCCACCCCTGTCCTAGACCATTCTTAAATTTCCCAAATATTTGAAAACTATCAGGATTAAAAAAAAAAAATTCCTTGTTTCCGCCCTAGCTGGTTTGGCTCAGGGAATAGAGCATTAGCCTGTGGATCGAAGGGTCCTGGATTTGATTTCGGTCAAGGACACATGCCCAGGTTGTGGGCTCGATCCCCAGAAGGGGGCATGCAGGAGGCAGCCAATCAATGATTCTCTCTCGTTACTGATATTTCTATCTCTCTCTCCCTTCCTCTCTGAAATCAATAAAAATAATTTTTTTTAAGTCCTTGTTTCCAACATCTGCATTCATCATGGACTCCCGGACTCTTACTAGGAACTGAGCTGAACAGTAGGACCTGCCAAATGATGATCCTGATTACAGCCAACTGGTAGCTTAAAGTTCAGTTGACATTTCCTGTAATTTCAGATTCAAGTCCAAGGATCACATTGCTTTGTTATTCCCACGGATTGACTGTATTTCTCTCAAGCATGATCCTTAACCGAGAGACTTTTCTTTAGTGGTTATCTATATCACCTGGTATAGAGGATGATAGTAGATATTCTTTGGTATCACCAAGGTAGTCAAATCCTTTTATTTCCTACACATAATTTTCAGCTAAGTTAGACAGATGGGAGATGAAATATCTAACCTTATGCCATTAGTAGACCATCACTATGAAATACATTTTTATTTTGCTTCACGCAGAGATTGGATTTAATTCCTAGATCAGTATGGATAAATGCAATTCACGTTGTCTTAGAGACAAGAATGTACAGCTAGGTAATTAGTTTTCTGGGTGCTGTTTGAGATTCTCTTGCTTAGTAATGTTTCTATGAATGTGGCTCCAGGTCCCATTATCTTCACAAAACAGTCTGGCAGTTGGAGACAATGTGATAGCTAGTATTAGTCATCCATTCCCTTCCTGAGCAATCATTTCTATAAAAGGGGCTGGTAACGTGTGAAACAATGTATAAAACATGGCTCTATCCTCAGGTAGCTGATTCTAAAATCCAAAGCAGCATGGGATAAGTCCCAGCAGGGGTATAAAGTGCTAAAGGAGGTCAGGAGGGAGATTTGACTGCAGGTGGGTGAAGGTGGCTTTAGGAAAGAGGTAGCCCTTGAACAGAAGTAGGCTCTTCTTTTATCTGCCAAAGAGCAAGGATTTTAAAAATATAATTGCACAGGTATGCACCTATGTGACTGACATAAATATAAAAAGTTAACACGTTACAAAAGAGAGGGAATGTGAATATCAGCATTTTGTCAAGGAATAGGAGCAGTTTCTGGCTTCTAGATCCCAGAAAAGTATCACCATGTAGCCATGTAGAGGAAGATTTAATTGTTTTATGACACTCTAAAACCAATTTCATATAGTAATATTGTGTACTAAAAGATATCATTTCCCAATTATTTAACCAAATGCCTTGATATTATGTTACATTTGGGGTTGCACAAAATCAGTATGTTAAAAAAAATTATTTTCATATGCTCTATTTCTTATACTATATACCTAAAACTGTTCTAATCAGTGAGACCAACATGATGACGTTTTGAAAGTTTAATACCATGCAGAAGTGAAATACTGTCACAGCAGAAATGTGGCCCAGTATTCAGAATGTTTTCTTATTTTCAGATCAATGTTCAAAAGGCTCACTGAACCTCTGTATATACTTAAAAACAGTATAAGAAGAGCTTTTTCTCCTTATGTGGAAATGATGATGACAATAGTAATATTAATCCTTACTAAGAGCACTAAGTGCCAGACACTGTTGCAAGTATTTTACATAGATTAATTTAATGCCCTCAATAACCATTATTATCCTCATTTTACTGAAAAACAGAGGCATAGAGAGGTTAAGAAATCTTCCCAAGGGCGAGAGCAGATGTAGTGTTGCTTTCTCCTCACTTTTGGTAACGAAATCCTCATTTTAAACATAAGAGGACACATTATTTTAAAAAGCCGTTACGTGTCTCCATACCCTTTCTGAGTAGAGCGTGAACAAGTCGTGAGAGACCTTTCCGAGCACAGGGACACGTTGCGGATGGAAATAGCTACATTTTCCATGTGTATGACCTTTGACC
>NW_005354385.1:11198284-11205717 GCF_000412655.1 Myotis brandtii | reverse complement strand
AGGGGGAGGGGAGCTATTGGGGGGAAAAAAAGAGGAACATCTGTAATAATCTGAACAATAAAGATTTATTTAAAAAAAAAAAAAAAGAAATCTTCCCAAGATAACACAGTTAAGTTGTGGGGCCAGGATGGGAACCCAGACCATCCACCCAGTTGCACTGCAGGGGTCTCTTCCTTCCGTGCCCTAATGAAACTTCCTTCCTGAGCTACGGCTGCCATCAAACAAGGCCTGTTCTTTGAGATCAGTGGAGCTGATACCATCAGTCCAGGGCTATGAGCATTGCAGAGTAGTATGGCATATATTTAAATAATTATGCAGCCCATCCAAGAATATGGTTCTATGGATACAATACATGATCAAGGACATGATCTGATATTAACTATTCCATCGATACTAATAAAAGCCTATGTGGTCGTCACACCCTCATGCCGTGATGCCCTCACGCTGTAACAATCCATCACCAGGAGGCTGCGTGTGTGGGCGGGGACCTGACGCTGCAGAGCAGAGCGGGTCGGCGGCTCCGTGCGGTGCAGAGGTGGGACCTCCCGGCTCCGGCCTACCTCTTTGGGGAGATAGATCGCGGGGCTCCCGCACTGTGAGAGGGCACAGGCCAAGCTGCCTCCCTCCCTCCTCCTCGTGCACAAATTTCATACACCGGGCCTCTAGTTTAAGTATCACAAGACTGAGAATGTCACCTTCTGACTAATAGACTAATAAAATCAAATATATAAGATGAATAGTAATTAGGTTTCTTATTTCTAGCTAACTCTGTCTCATTGGGCAGATGATAGGGAGTGACATATTTTAGGAAAGTCCTAAGAAATTTTTATGCCAACTACAGAGAAATCAGAGTATCTTGCCTGGTGCCACAAAAATCCTATGTGAGCTACAGTTAGTTATTTAAAGTTGGACGAGTATCTTGGAATAAGAGACAGATACTGTGTCTTGGGTTGAATGACTGAAATACTAACTGAGCATTGGCTTTAAAATGATCGAAATACTGACAAAGCAACTTTAAAAGAAATTAAGAATAAAAACTGTAAATGTATACTAATGAACTCAAAATTTTAGAACAGGAATGGAAGCCAAGAGTAGAACACGTATATCCTCCTACTAACAAAATAATACAGGAGATATAAGGTAATTCTCCTAATAAACAACAAATATCTGGTTTTGGGGGTTTGGTGTGGTGTTTTGTTTTTTTTTAGCTATCTTGGAAAAATGGAACCCTTCTGGCTATCTCTCAGACAATATCCATTCAGAACACTTTATTGCCAAAAGATAAAACTTTTAAGGCATCTGAAGGTATCATGGAACTACAGGGCAAATTGATGATAGGTTTCCAGTCGTCCTCAACATGCAGGGTATCTGGTCTCAAGATACAAACACAAAGTCCTGTTGCTATGTTTACTGAAAACAGTTTCTAGTTTTAAGTCAGTTCTGGGCCTTTTGATAAATTTACCGTCATATTTCACAAGAACGCAGTATACTTTAAGAGCCCCAAATAAATCAGATTCTTTTCATTTTACAGCTCCTTGGGTCAAATCTTGACAACCATGAAGTACTATAAAAAATAAAAATAAAAAAAAGAGTCCCTTTTCCCTCCCTAAAGGTGAGAGAAACTTAGATAATGTATGGTTTGGTGAAAAACAGAAACAGTACCAACTACAATTTTCTTGTCTTCTCAAATTCTTACGTTGTGGGATGTTTAAAAACTAATTTCAGGGAGGAATGGTAAATATTTTGACATCTTGATATTAGAATAAGTTGTGAAATCATTTTTCTTGAAAACACAGCTCTAATGACAGACATATGTCATAGTTCTGGAGTATCATTCATAACACTTACCTACTTTACAGCAAACAGTAAATAAATGAGGTATTAAAAAAATTCTTTACTATTTGTATTCATTAGTCATTTGAACTGCCAATATTGATTTTTAAAAGAATATTCCAGCAAATATAAATCTACATTTATATCTCTTGAGAAAAAATGACCCAGGGGGTTAATCATAAGATTTTTAAGTTTTTTGTTAGAGTATATCCACCACAATAACTCTCACAAATGGCGTATATTTTTGTTTTGTTTTGAAGGGAGGGACAGAAGTCTATCTATAGCTTTAATATTACATTCACTTTATTAAACTTTTAAAGCATAAAAAATTAAATTTAGGAATTCCAATCTCTAAGCATAACAGATAAGTTCTAATTTAGAAGGCTACTTGGGTTTGAAAGATAAATAGTATTAAGGACCTTAAGAAAAACAACATAAATATGACACTGAAGCAAACTGGCACAGTTTGACAAGTATTAGAACACTAGCTCACAAAATGAATATACTTTGATTCAGACAAACACAACAAATATAGCCTTTATCCAAAAATCACAGAAACAGCCCTAGGTAATACCCATGTTAAAGGTTCAACACTACAGGCCAAAGGTTGCCAGAGTCCTGGCAGAGAAGTTAACAATGTGACTACGCTTGACGAAGCTTTGCGCGCATGCACACACTCTGCAATGGGAGACAGACACCGATCACCATCAATATTGTCCTTACTTGCAGACGCACAAGTATCCTGCATGTTCCGATTCTGACTGGCACCTGGAGCAGCTCTACATGCCAGTCATCCCAATGTACTCAGGGATGTAAACACCTTATAATTAGAAAACGTGAAGGCGTCAAGGACGTTAGACAAATTTAAAACACATCCAAAGATTAATTTTTAAAGGCATTGAAGAAATCATTAATTGCAAATTCCAATAAGAGGATGTACCTGCTCCTTCACAGAAGCTAGAATAGTGGTGGCTGTGGTCTCGGGTTCCATGCCTGGGCCAGTGCAGGCAGTTTCCTGGCGGATCTGTGGTTGCCCCTCCTCCACCAGTGAGGCCTGCTCAGGAGCTGGCATTCCTCCTGCAATCAAGCAGGCAAAGAGTTAACACTTTCTCTAGGGCTCCTCTGAGGATCTGCAGATGGTCCCTAGGAAGTACCACAGTCTTCTACACACAATGATCACAATACCCTGAGACTATTTGATTTTTAGAAGGCAACATCTAGGGCCAAATGTATAGTGAGTATTACCAAATATTAAAAAATAAATTTAAATGTAATGATAATAAATACTAAGAAAATATTTAAACATCATAGTAAAAAAAGTGACATGAAAAGGGTTGGGAAAGAATGCTCTTAAATTAAAAATATACTAAGGACAATAAAGTTATTAGGAGCTTGTTAAATTGGTGAGCCTTATAATCAGATAACCAATAAGTAAATATGATTATTATGAAACAAATAACAATAAACACTCTATATTTGCTATAAGAGCCAGTTTTCAGAAAAGTATACACACAATTAGACAGCTACAAATGTGCAAATGCTGTACCACTTACAGAAGAGGCTTAGGCAACAGATAAAAAGGTTACAAAACTTAAGGAAAGCTTGAACATAAACAAAAGTCTGCTGTACTTAAAAGAAATGCAAGGCATTAATAACTAGTAACAATATCTTTGGTAGAATATTACAGTTAGTTTAGTTTCCTTAGAAGAATCAGATTAGTCAAAGATGACAATGGCTATAGGGGGCTGTTGACAAGAGAAACCATTTGTCAGGCCCACAGCTCAGGACAGCAGACTGGGTTCTGGGCAGAACACGAGTGCCTCTCCTAGGATTACACACACACACAGGGATGTGCTTGCCAGAGACTGACTGACCTGATGCAGACTTTTTACAAGTTTAAAAAAGATTAGGAAAAGATACCCACCTAACATGTTGCAAATATTTTAATAACCTGTTTAACATGTCAGTCTCTCTGACCATCAGCCTGAGAGCACAATCTATCTACCATACTGTGAAACTAGCCTAGCATACACAATAGGTGCTCAATTAATGTTTGCTGAGTAAGTGTGAATGTGAATGAAGGACGACCATCATTTCCATGTCTGATTCTAGGCACTAGGCAAATCTAACCAAGTGCTACGATGCTCATGAGTCCTTATTTGTTCACTGTTTTATTCTGTATACTCATATACAGATATCTAAGAACATAAATACTGTTCTTGACATTCTTCATAGTTTTCTACTAAAAATTATTCTACTGTTGTATTTAATTTTGTATCAACCTTTATAACGTTCAATTCTGTAGTACAACCTAGTGATTTTTTTTCCCTCATTCCCTCAAATTTCAGTATCAGCCTGCTATTGTTTTTCCCCAAAATCATAATCTGTTAAAAACAAAATGAGGGGGAGAGGTGCATATCACCTGAGCCTCCAACTTATTCTCACTCTCCTGACTTCCACATCAGTGGAGATAGTTCTAGGCTCCAGGTTTCTGTGAGTGGTGGCTTTATTCTTGTCATATTAACAGGCTGAAACAGGAAATGGGTCTGACAAGTTTCTGCGCTAACAGGTGAATTTTCCATCTCCCGTTTCCAGGTGCCCAAGGCTCAGGGGGGACACACAGCTGGCAAGGAGTTTCCTCAAGTATGAGCAGTAGGAGACGCTTCAGACCTGAATAAATGGGGCTAGGATCACAACCTAAGCCATCCTGGACAAGTGAGGACCTCACTGAGCTCCACTTTCCTCACTTATAAAAAATGGCCTCACTAATTCTTTATACAACAAATGGAATGATTTTTATGGCAGTCTACATTTTAGTATGTCAAATACACTTCAAATATCATCAACTATAAAATGGGAATAAAATAACCCATTACTGCACTTACTGAGTGCTTATTAAAGACAAAATATGAGGTCTACCAAGAAGAAAAATAATGCACATAAAGATCCTAGATTAGTCTCTAAAACATTTAAAGATATAAAAGTATTCCATGCCATTGAAAAATTACACACCTTAAAATAAAGCAGATGGTTGCAAAGAACAAAAATGTTACTATGCAACAGTGAAACAAATAATGCCAAGAATCAAAAATTTAAAATGTCAAGAGTATAATACCATGAAATAACCAATATGTTAGAAATAGAGAAGCAAAAATTCAGTGAACAAAGAGAATCTGGAAAAGGAGATATAGAAATGTCACTGGGAAAGTACTTATTAATTCTTTACCACAGAGAGGAGGAGCCTTACTGCTTAAAGAAAGATACAGAATTCTATTATTGTAATTATATCCCATCACTCTGAGTATACCACAATTTCACGATACTTATCATGATAACTTTGTCCAGAATCGATGAAATTGGATGAGTGTTTTCTGAGTACTACTTTGACCATGTGCTCAGGGGGTGCTAAGGGGACACAGGCACAAGGCAGGTCACTGACCACTAGTGACTCATTATCTAGCCAAGGCAGCAAAATATCAATCAGATCAAGCCCAAGTACAACAAGATGCAAGCAATGGAATGACAGCACAGAAGCTGATGGGCAGAGGTTGTAAAGAGTTTATACATTTGTAAAAGAAGATATTACTCAGGAGCAGAGGAATTTTCACAGGCAGGGATGATGTTTTCATTCTCTGATTCCTCAAAGACTAGGGGACATTACCAGTAATCACTCACACACATGAGATGAAGAATGATGACCACAGTAGCCAGGCATAACTGAGGGTGAGAATTTCCCCATCCCTCATCTCTGGAACAGCCCCCAAATACTACAACCAATACTGGGCAAAGGAGGGATACCACAATAATGACAAGTTATAAACCTATTAAGGTTGTCCATTTTCTTGTAGTTTTCATAACAATTTAAAGAGTTGCAGAACCCAAGCAAAGATTAGAGTCACAGGAAAATATTATAACTTCTTCCCACTAGAGCAAAGGAAAAAAGCATTGAGTACTTATGTGGCAAAGAGACTGTGAAAAATTAGGCCTCAGTGACCTCAACTTGCCTGACTTGAATGATCACATTCTAGGAACCTGGGGAAA
Organism: Myotis brandtii; assembly: GCF_000412655.1. NCBI lineage: Eukaryota > Metazoa > Chordata > Mammalia > Chiroptera > Vespertilionidae > Myotis > Myotis brandtii. The sequence continues at coordinate 11,199,843 of NW_005354385.1, read as the reverse complement.
CCTGCAAATAGGCTTCTGGACCATTTGGGGGCTCTCCGGAGAATCACAGAAAACTGGAAGTAGGAAAATGCCAATTCTGTTTTTGGAAAGCAGAAAGTAGACTCTGTTCATGTTACAAACTAGAGAGCTAGACATAGATCTTAGGTGAGATTCTTAAAAAGGATTTTATCCAAGAGACGATTTGCAAGAACTAAAATGAGGCATACCAAAGAAAAGTCACGTTATGCTGGTCTAATTTCTGTCTTTGGCAATGTAACCACGGAAATGCAGTGTGTCTAGACTCCAGGGAGGCATGCATCATGTTAGAAAGCACCTCTGACATTATAAGCAGTACAAAAATGGGGCTGGCACAGGCTACCGCTGACTCCCACGATCTTTAAATAGCTGAATGAAAAATATCACCCTATAGAGATTTCTAATGTAATGCCAGGGAGGTCTAATATTTACACAATCTAACCAAAACTATAGCCATAATATGAATAATAATACATACGCATGCTCAAATTCTTCAATAAGGTTGATAATATTAAATTTACCAGAATATAAAATTAAAATATGAATAACACCAGAGGCCCGGTGCACAAAATTTTGTGCACTCGGGTGGGTCCCTCAGCCCAGCCTGTGCCCTCTCGCAGTCTGGGACCCTTGCGGGCCCCTTCCCCTGGCTGCTGGCACCAGTTTTCCTCTGGCGCCCGGAACCCAGGCCTTCGCTCTTCGCCGGGAGGGGCCGGCACGGCGGGCCCCGGGGGCGTGGCGGAGGCTGGCGCGGCAGGCTTTCCTCTTTGCTCTTCCCTCGCCCCACCAGCATTCGCTCGCTGCTCCTGCCCAGGCCAGCGGGCTTTGCTCCGTTGCTTGGCACCTATGTATGCAAATTAACCGCCATCTTTCTTGGCAGTTAATTTGCATATCGCCCTGATTAGCCAATGGGAAGCGTAGCAAAGGTATGGTCAATTACCCTTTTTGTCTTGGGCGTGGCGGAGGCTGGCGCGGCAGGCTTTCCTCTTTGCTCTTCCCTCGCCCCACCAGCATTCGCTCGCTGCTCCTGCCCAGGCCAGCGGGCTTTGCTCCGTTGCTTGGCACCTATGTATGCAAATTAACCGCCATCTTTCTTGGCAGTTAATTTGCATATCGCCCTGATTAGCCAATGGGAAGCGTAGCAAAGGTATGGTCAATTACCCTTTTTGTCTTTTATTAGATAGGATTGCTAAACTACAGTAATGAGCTGCCTCTACAAGCTAAAACAATAGGAATAAATGCTGGGTCTTGTGTTTAGGTTAGCTCAGCAGGACATTGGGGGAAAGATGTAGATACTTTAGGTTCAAGAGAGAATGAGTGAGCCATGAATGAGACAAGGCTAACCCCAGCCACAGTGATCTTATACTGTACTGATATTAGCATCTACACTAATAAAAGAGAAACATGGTAATTAGCGTACGACCGCTACCCTTTTCATTGGCTAATCAGTGAGTATATGCAAATTAACTGCCAGCCAAGATGGCGGCCGGCAGCCAGGCACTGAAGCGAGCACGAGGCTTGCTTGCTGCAGACTCCAACATTCC
>NW_005354385.1:11192568-11197447 GCF_000412655.1 Myotis brandtii | reverse complement strand
CTAAGGAGCAGCAAGCCAAGTGGTAGGAAGCAGCAAGCAGGTGGGCAGTAACAAGGGAGGGGTCCCGGACTGCAAGAGGGCACATGCTGGGCTAAGGGACCCCCCACCCATCCCCAGCGCACGAATTTCGTGCACCGGGCCTCTAGTTTAAGATAATAGAAGGAAGGGGCAAATGAGCACACAACTCTCCTTCCGGCTCCTTGGGACACATCCTCTTTCAGTTATGGGTGGCATATTAGCAGGAATGGACACACGTATATTCATTCAGATGAGGACAGTAAAAGGACTCAGTCATTATTCCCTGACACAGGTATGGAGATGAAATGAAAGATAACTCCAGTTCCTTATGAGCTCAAGCCTTGGCAAGGGACACAGGAAGAACAGTTAATAGACCAAAGAGAGAAATTCTGACCTAAAAAAAAAAAAAGGATAAGCAGAGTAACTACAAGCCTCTGAAGCACTGCCATGGACAAACAAGGTTAGATTTTTTAGGCTATGATCCTCAGAGCTAGACCAAAAACTAATGTTTGTAACAAACTTGTATCAGATGTATTATTATTCTCTTTATACAATGAGTCAAATTTGGCTAATGATTGTATTATTTTTAATCAAAGTTAAAGTCTGGAGCCATGAGGGCAAGCCCAGGATGGTCTTTCCTTTTGGAGCACTCAAATGTCCAAAATTTCAAAAATTGATTGGCCTCCAAAGGTGCTATATTCCACATCATGAGAGGTTGTTAATCACAGCTCAGAAGATCTAGTAGCAGGAATGGTACAGAAGGAATCCTGCATTGGGTATGAAGCAATAGGAATTCTCAGAATTTTGAGGCTAACAGTAAGATAAGACAACATCTACATTCTGAATTAATGCAAATGTTACTGAGGAGTTTTCAGAACAGCTGTCTATCACAACTGAAGGCCAGAAAGCACTGCTTTTCCTGAGGGCTTGATGGGTACTGGAAATCTTAGTGCTGTGTCTCTCTCTGGTTGTACCAATGAAGCTCAGAGATGAGTTTGTGACCAACTCATTTTATCCCAGTTATTACTGATTAAAGTTCCTCTTTACCCAGGTCTAATTTTATCATTTGGTTGAGTTGCATTCTTTGAGCAACTTTTTGAAAGGCTAAGTGTTATTGTGAAATTTAGTATAATTGTGTGTGTGCATACATATATCTCAATCTTATAGCAAACTATAATTGATAAACAGAAAATCTTTTTTTTTTGTTAAATATATTTTATTGATTATTTACAGAGAGGAAGGGAGAGAGATAGAGAGTTAGAAACATCGATGAGAGAGAAACATCGATCAGCTGCCTCCCGCACATCTCCTACTGGGGATGTGCCCGCAACCCAGGTACATGCCCTTGACCGGAATCGAACCTGGGACCTTTCAGTCCGAAGGCCGACGCTCTATCCACTGAGCCAAACCGGTTTTGGCTAACAGAAAATCTTTTTGCTCAAGAATGCAGGCCACATATATTCCAGTGTGATTACTGAATCTCAAGGCTGAGAATATAATATGGCTATTGATGTAATACAGTATATGGGCAACAACCTATGATTCAGTACCTCTAATCCCTTTTACCACAGATGATACTAATCCATAAAAATCATCTCTGAGCTAAATCTCTCTGGAATAAAAGATCAAATAGTTACTAAATTTTCCTCTCTTTACTCATTTCTACTCTCCTTACTAGTAATTTTTGGTCAAAGTATACTAAGTATACTTTGTTTCATCTTATCCAGCAAAATAAATTGGGAGTCTACACATTTCTCCTCTTTTATATTAACAATCGGGAGTATAACACATATCTCATCATTTCATTTTGAACACTCATGTTATGATGGTTAATGACTTTTTCAAAATAGATAAAATAATGATGCCTAAGAAAAATGAAGGGCGGAAAGTAAGCATGAATATTTTAATTAGTCAAAGTAAGATATTAGTAATATAGGATAAAAAAAGTTTGTTAAGGGAGGGAAGTAAAAATGTAGTGCTTTAATAATGTGGCAAACTTAAGCGACCAGCAACTGAAAATCCACTGCTATATACATAGGTTGTTATATATGAATCTTAGGTAACCACAAACCGTAATAGATACACACAAAAACTTTTAAGAGAAGGGGCTTGAAATAAAGTTAATAAATCACCTGGGAAGAGAGCAAGAGAAAAAGAACAGAGAAGACCTACAAAAACAGCCAGAAAACATTTAACAAAATAGCAATAACTATATGCTTACCAATAATTACTTTAAATGTAAGTAGATTAAATGCTCCAATCAAAAGACATAGAGTAGTTGAATAAATAAAAACATATCTGGCCCTAACCGGTTTGGCTCAGTGGCTAGAGCGTCGGTCTGCAGACTGAAGGGTCCCAGGTTCGATTTCGGTCAAGGGCATGTAACTTGGTTGCGGGCACGTACCTTGGTTGCGGGCACATTCCCAGGTAGGGGTGTGCAGGAGGCAGCTGACTGATGTTTCTAACTCTCTGGAGGCAGCTAATCGATGTTTCTCTCTCATCGATGTTTCTAACTCTCTATCCCTCTCCCTTCCTCTCTGTAAAAAATCAATAAAATATATTTAAAAAAATTAAAAAAAAACATATCTGTACATATGCTGCCTTCAAGAGATTCACTTCAGATTTAAAGACACACACAGACTGAATGTGAAGGGATGCAGAAAGATATTTCATGTAAATGAGGGGGGGAAAACCCATCTGGGGTAGCAATACTTATATCAAAGGCTGTAATAAGAGACAAGGAAGGGAATTTCATAATAATAAAGAATTCAATAAAGGAAGAAAATATAACATTTGTAAACTTATGCACCCAACTATGAATATCTAAATACATAAAGCAAATATTAACAGATATGAAAAAAGAGATTGACAGTATAACAGTGATAGTGGGAAACTTTAACACCCTACTAACCTGATGAATAGATCATCCAGAAAGAACATAAACAAGGAAACACCAGCCTGAAGTGACACATTAGACAAGATGGATAGACTAATCATCCCAAACAGCAGAATACACATTCATTTCAGGTGCACATGGAACATTCTTCAGGATACATTACATGTGAGGTCACAAAATAAGTCTCAATAAACTTAAGAAGACTGACATAATAATAAGCATACCAGAAGAAGAAGAGACGGAAAAAGGAACGAAGAGACTATTCAAACAAATAGTTGAATATGGAAAGAGCTAGATTTTCAAGTCCAAGAAGCAAATAGAACACCTAATTACCTCAATCCTTCTCTAAGACACAGGGTATTAAAACTATCAAAAATTAATGACAAAGAAAGAATTCTCAAGACAACCAGGGAAAAGAAGAAAGTAGCCTATAAGGGAAAGCCCTTAGGTTATCATATGTTGTTGATAGAAACTCTATAAGCAAGAAGAGAATGGAACCAAATATTTCAACTACTGAAAGAGAGATTTTATCAGCCAAGAATAATACATCCAGCAAAGTTATATTTTAGACATGAAAGAGAAATAAAAACTTTTCCAGACATACAGAAGCTGAGGAAATATATTACAAGACCTCCATTACAGGAAATATATCATTTTCAAAAATAAAAATTAAAAAAATTATCTATTAGAATCTACATTTGACATGTAATACAGAAAAACTGAGAATAAAGAAGTAGAAAAAAATATTTACATAATGTGAGCAAAGCAGACTGTCATTATATCTTAAATCTAATTTGCTATGAGAGATACAAAATTATAAATTTTTTAGGTTTAGAACACACATGCATATCAAAACTACAATGAGATATGACCTTACACCTGTTAGAATGGCTATTATCAACAAGACAGGCAATAACAAATGCTGGAAAGGTTGTGGAGGAAAAGGTACCTGCATTCACTCCTGTGAGGAATGTAAACTGGTACAGTCACTATGGAAAACAGTATGGCAATTCCTCAAAAAATTAAGACTAGAGTTACCATATGAACCAGAAATCCCTCTTCTGGGTATCTACATGAAAAACTCCAAAACACTTATTCACAAAGATACAGGCACCTCTCCGTTCATTGCAGCATTATTCACTGGACACTTTGGTTGACATGGAGACAACAAAAGTGTCCTTTGATAGAGGATTGGATAAAGATGTGGCATACACTAGTATATATTGTGGAATACCACTCAGCCATAAGAAAAGATGCAATACTGCCATTTGGGACAACATGGATGGACCTTGAGAATATGATGCTAGGTGAAATAAGTCAGTAAGAAAAAGCTAAAGCATATAATTTCACTCATAGGTGGAATATAAAACTAAAACTCATAGACAGAGACAACAGTATGGTGATTACCAGAGGGAAGGGGGTGGGAGAGTTAGTAAAGGGGACCAAATATATGTTGATGGAAAAAGATCTGACTTTGGGTGGTGGGCACACAATGCAATATAAATGTAACCAGACAAAAAATGGGTCCATGCTGCCTGTCACTACTTGAGCCAATTCAGCAGAGACAGGGTTCTATCATATATGAGCATTTATTCCAATACTAGAGGCCCGGTGCACGACATTTGTGCACTGGGGGTGAGGGGAGGGGGAGTGTCCCTCAGCCCGACTTGCGACCTCTCGCAGTCCAGGATCCCTCGGGGGATGTCTGCCTGCAGGGTTCTTAGCACTGCCATGGAAGCCGGAGAGGCTCTCGCCACTGCCTTGGCGCTCGCCAGCTGTGAGCCCGACTTCTGGCTGAGCAGTGCTCCCTCTGTGGGAGCGCATTGACCACCAGGGGGAAATTTCTGTGTTGAGCATCTGCCCCCTGGTGGTCAGTGCGCATCATAGCGACCAGTCGTTCTTCCGTTTGGTCGATTTGCATATTAGGGTTTTATTATATAGGACTGGAGGCCCGGTGCACAAAAA
>NW_005354385.1:11122550-11190181 GCF_000412655.1 Myotis brandtii | reverse complement strand
GGATCCGGCCCGTGGGCCGTAGTTTGCCCACGGCTGCTCCAGGCTCACTTTGCTCTAGAGTCTACGAGATCCATCTGCCACCAGAACTAGGATTCCCAGCATTCCTGGTGCTCCCCGCACTCTTGGTTTTCCCTTCCTCCTCCGTCTCCGTCCCCCGGCCTCCTACTCTGCCAAGTCCTCCAAGCCGCCAGCTCTCCCTCTCTGCTCTCCGTCTGGCAGCTTGGGGAGCCAAGTTTCCCAAGCTGCTCCACTCTCTGCCGGCTCTCCCGCTCTGCTCTCTGCCCGGCGCTGTGTATGCAAATCAACCCACCATCTTTGTCAGGTTAATTTGCATACTCACTCCTGATTGGCTGGTTAGCGTAGCAGAGGAATGGTCAATTTACATGTTTCTCTTTTATTATATAGGATTGCCAGCAGTATGGGAGAGCAACAGGTCATCCACAAAAATCTGCTCTGTACGCCCCCCTGCCAGAAACCAGCTGCTTATAGTGGGTAGAAGTACTAAGATTACATGGGGAAGTAGCCAAAGGGTATGCCAAATGGACAGTTAACAGGTAAGCAGGCTGGAGATTACAAAGGCCTGCAGGTATGCAAAAGGGCTGGGGATCTTCAAAGGGCTTAGTGATATGCAAGGGCTGGGGATCTTCAAAGGGCTGGCTATTCTGGTTTCTGCAACAAAGTTGTTTATCTTTCCATGATAATAGGCAGCTCCAAATAGGGAGGATGGGCTGCATTTCCAGGTGACCTCCCAGCTCCCATGTGCTGCTGCCAGCCAGGTTAGAATGTGCCTTCTTTAATCAGAATAAAACAATCATGGTTAACAGAGTATGATTAATATTTCTTACAATTCTACCTGGTTCCCTAACATTCAATTTCTGCCCCTATCAAATCTACCTGGCCAATAAATAAGGTGCTCAACCTCATTAGTAATTAGAAAATTGCAAATTCGTACTACATTGAGGTATTAATATACAACCACTGGAATGGCAAAATGCTTTTCAACTGAACTACTTCTGGTTATAAAACTACACAAAATACAATTTTACTCATTTCAATAATAAGGGGTTTTCATTACAAAAGAGAATGCTCTCAACCCCATATTCCATTGAATTAAAACTTCTGAAAATAAACCCCTGGCTAATACATAATCTCAGGGTCAGCACTGCTAGCACCTGGAGGCAGCAGTTCTCATTGTATTCTATGTGAATGGTGCTCCCTGGAGTTATGCCAAGTGTTGATATTGTCTCTCTAACAATAGGTACATATTGAAAAACTGTTAAAAAAAAAAGTGTAAATTCTGTGTTGGATAAATACAGATTTCACTTCGCTATTTTCAACTTTTCCAAAAAAATCTTTCTTATGGACAGCAAAGAAGGGAAAATGGAAGTCTCTTTTTGGCAAGTGCTACAGGTTCACTTTTTTCCTTTGGAGGTGGGATTCTTTGTAGCATGTAAGTGAGGGGAAAGGAGAAGCCTGGCATGCTGAAGGATGTAAAAAAGACTCAATGGAGCCCTAACTAGTTTGGCTCAATGGATAGAGTATGGGCCTGCAGACTGAAGGGTCCCGGGTTTGATTCCGATCAAGGGCACACGCCCAGGTTGCGGACTTGATCCCCAGTGTGGGGCGTACAGTAGGCAGCCAATCAATGATTCCCTCTCATCACTGTTTCTATATCTCCTTCTCTCCCTTCCTCTCTGAAATGAATAAAAATATATTTTTTTAAAAAAGACTCAATGGAAATAATAGTGTAAGGATGTAGTTAAAACTCTGAGGGGGATAACTGGATCAAGAAACAAGATGAATATACACGTCCACTATTTTTCAATTCACAATGTCATGAAATAAAAGAAAGGGTATTTTCTTTTTTATAGGATAAAAAAATTAGTCTAGAAATTTTAAAAAGGCCATCAATGTACCAAAAAGTCAGAAAAATAATGGCTGCAGCCCTACAACAAAATAATTCAAGGAAACCGTAACACAAAAGAGAAAAGGGCTGCTTTAGAGGTTGGAGCAGTTGGTGGGAGAGTTGTTCAGAGTCGTGAATAGCAGACTCTAAGCCAGTGGTTATCAACCTGTGGGTCGCGACCCCTTTGGGGGTCGAACGACCCTTTCACAGGGGTCGCCTAAGACCGTCGCAAAACACATATATAATTACATATTGTTTTTGTGGTTAATCACTATGCTTTAATTATGTTCAATTTGTAACAATGAAAATACATCCTGCATATCAGATATTTACATTATGATTCATAACAGTAGCAAAATTACAGTTATGAAGTAGCAATGAAAATAATTTTATGGTTGGGGGTCACCACAACATGAGCAACGGTACTAAGGGGTCGCAGCATTAGGAAGGTTGAGAACCACTGCTCTAGGCTCTTAGGTCTAGGTCAAGATCAGATGCTCAAGGTTAGAAAGATAGTGCAGCTCGGTGGTCAGCCTCTGTCCTACACATGCTCAAACAGCTGCCATGGGCAAAGGAGTGATCTAGACAGAACAGGGCCTTAGCCAGAGACTGATATCCAAAAGATCAAATTCCCTAAACAGAACAAATGGAATAAGTAGAATATCCTTTGTGTTTCAATCAAAAGCTGTATGCATGAAAGAGAAATAGCCAGAGACCTTAAAAAAAAAGTTATAGGCTAAAAACAAAAATCTCAATCAATGGAGTGAATGTTTTTTAAAGAGTATTCCATAAGAGTGACCTAAATAATTCTCTTGGAGACTAAAAAAAAAAAAGAAGAGATGAAAAAGATAAACCATTTGGAGACTATAGACTAGATCCAGGAGTTATGTTTATTTACTAACAGTACTAAAAAGAGAGAAAAAAGGAGAATAAATACTAAAAAAGAAAAATTTCTGAGAGCTAAAAACAAATCATTTAAGAAGGGCCAATAAGTGAAGAAAATAAATGAAACAGATAAACTACATGTAGACAAACCCAATTCATGGAAATTTTTTGTTGCAAGGACAAAGAAAAGATTGTAATTGTTACCGTGGAGGAAAAACAAACTGCTTGCAAAGGAATGAGAATCAGTTTGGCATCAGACCTCTTAACTACAGCCGATATAGCAATAGCTTCCGATACTGAACAAAAATTATGATTCCAATATGAAGTCAAAATAAAGGCATTTTAAGACATACCAGGATTCAAAGTGTGTGTCTTCAACAATCTTTTAAAGGAAGCTCTGCAACCAAATAGCGAATTTGAAAGAGGAAGGATTAGGGCACAAGAAAGTGCTAAGCAATTAATTCAGAAAATTGAAGATTAAGTCTAAACTCCACATGATATCCACAAGAGAGGAGTGAGGAGCTGAAGCAAATAAGGTTGTACTAATGGTTTTATTTAATTTAGTGGGAAGAAATACATACAGAGTAATTCCAGGTCACTGTGCTTTTCCTGTCTTCTCAGAAAGAGGCAAAGCCCACCGACCACCCTTGAATGTAGAGCTGGCCTCTTGAGACTTTTAGAATGTGGCAGATGTGATCTTGTGCAACGTCTGAGGCTCAATCTTAAAAGGCCCTGCAGCTCTGTCTTCTAAGATCACTGTGCTATGAATGAGCTCAGGATTAAAAGACTACATGGAGCAGAGGCCCAGGATTCCCAGCCACTCCAGCCAAGACCTCAGAACCTGAAGACAGGCCCTCTTAGAAAGTGACCTGACCAACTGCTGACTGCAGCCACCAGTAGCCAGGCAAGACCAGCAGCAGAGCCTCCCTGCATCCTAGAATTGCAAGAAATTTAAAAATCACTGAGCCACTTAGATGAAGGATGACTTGTTATAAGATGAATAAGTGATACTAACACAACGGTCAAGACAGGAAATGAGGATAAAGAAAAAAATAACTTACATTATTTTGAAGTATTGTTAAGATAAAAAAATTAAATTTTACATGCTGAATTACTTTATAAAATATAATTTATTCAATGCATTATTGATCTTCCACTTATGTACTATATCATATAGTGTTATTGAAAGTATAAAGATGAATAAGACCCTGACCTCTAATCCAGTTTAGTCTAAAAGGAGAGACAAGATAAATGAACAAACAACTACAATAAAAGGCACTATGAGTTCAAATACAGAAAGCAGGTGCTCACAGAAGGGTTTGAATAGGCATGTATAAAAAGGGACATGTGCAGCAGAAGGACCCAGGTGGGCAAAAGCCTACCAATAATACATTAATTAATTTTATTAAGCTTTCATATTTAAAAATTTGCTTTAGCTTCAATAAATTTCTCAAAAACCTCCCTAGACTATTGTTTTACATTATTTGCAATTAAGGATATGGTAAGCCATATCAAATCTCAAGCTGTTTAAATAAAAGATTTGTTTTTATCATTAGTTTTTTTTATATCAAATGCTAGTGTTAACAAAAAGATTAAAGACTAATAAAATCACTAGCACAGCACAGACAGGGATTTAGAAATATGGTAATTTATAAATGAATCACTAGAGGCAATAAAAATAAAGTAAAATTGTTTAATTAAGGACTTTGGCATTTAAAAATATTAATAATGGTGTATTAAAAATAAAAGACAATCTAGTAACAACCTGCTATCTTATGTAGTGGTTGTCACTTCATGCTACTGATTTTTCTTTTTACATGAACTAGCTAAATGATTTTTCAGTGTCTTGGGATTTATACTACCTCTAGCTAAAAATAATGTAGAAATTCTGCATTAAACTTTTTAGAATTTCTGCATTAGACTTCTATTTAACTTATAAATTCATTTGTAATTTGAAAGGTGCAATTTAAAATTTAAAGTTCTCAGAGTTATGCTCCACGGGCTACTTCTAGTATGTCAAAAACAAGGTAAGTCTGGGAAATGCCGCAGAGCATGCTTCCTCTTAAGATTCCTGAAAACCTTGTTACTTAACATGTGATCTGCAAACCAGTTACACTGGCAGCACTTTAGAGCTTGTAAGAAATGCAGAAATTCAGGCCCCACCCGATCTACTGACTCAGAATCTTCATATGAATAATATCCCGTGTATTGTACCCACCTTCAAATTTGAGAAGCAGTGAACTTGTTTAATCTCATCTAACTCAGTATCTCACTTACTTGACCTCCACTCTTTTTGAGGGCCAACTATTAACAATCTGAGGAACATACTTTAGGAAATCTCACAATATTAATAATCATTTTTAAGCTATATTTTTATTGATTTCAGAGAGGAAGGGAGAGATAGAAACATCAATGATGAGAGATAATCATTGGACAGCTGTCTCCTGCACAGCCCCCACTGATGATAGAGTCCACAACCCAAGCATGAACCCTAACCAAGAACTGAGCCGTGAACCCCTAATTCATACATTGACACTCAACCACTGAGCCACGCCGGCCAGGCAATAATCATTATTATTAATGAGCAAAAGTAGCTAAAGAGAGGTATTGTTCTATCCACAATTAAAATTTGGCTCTCCCTGGCTTTACCTATGTCAGCCTATTTTAAAAATGTAAGTACTTTCAAGAAAATGATACAGAAAAAATTAAGCTTTTTGAATAAAGATTCCTGCCAACAAAATTAAACACAAAATTGTGCTTTGGCTATAAGGTGGGTACCAATTTTGTGGAAAACTTAGTTTCTGAACTAAGGAATAAATGATTTTCCAGAAAAAGAAAAACACAACTCAGCCTGCTCCAGGCCAGGTGCAAGTTGTAATTATATTTTTTCATGCTCATCTCATGAACATTCATTGGAAATACCCTAGGTGCATAGTACGTACTGGTGCTTTGGGTGCGGAGATAAACTCCCCATCTGGGACTCATGTAAGAATTTGTCTAAAACATGTCCAGTTTAGGACAGATGTTAATCTCTAAGTGGTGCTTTATTGAAAGCACAGGTAAAGGAGGAAAGTTAACAGTTTTGAACTGGAGTATCATCAAAACCATTAATGCCAGTCCTATTAAGGCCACTTTTAACAATGCTGATTTAAGAAATGATGCATCTAATGACTTCCAATTTCTTAAGTAGCTCTTTAGAGTAAAAGGGAAAATTCTAGATTTTAAAAAATAAAGTAGGTAGATTAATAATGTAAAACAATCTTTTTTTTCTGTCCATGTCTTCAGCAAGCTAAAGTTAGAGAAATGATGCTTATCTTTCCATCTCCTTTATTCAGTTTAGATTCTGTATGCTTAAACCATATTTTGTTTTCAAAAAGATAAACACATTTTCACACTTACCATCTCCAAACAGCTCTTTGAAGAAAGCACAAGAAAAAATATCAACCTTATAAAGCCTCTAGAATTGTGTTGATGACAGATGGAGTGTGCAGTGGACTATATTGTACTTTCCTTTTCTATATACACTGAATATTTCCTGTTCTATAAACCCCAGCCATATACTCTAGGTTCAGTAGGAACAGGGACGATTTTTATCTGGATCACCACTGTATTCACAGCACCAATAAAAGTGCCTGAAACACAATAGATGTTCGTTAGAGTTTGTTCAATGAAGGAAAGAAACAAACTGAAGGGAAATGAAACAAATCTGTGCTGCCTTTGAAATAACATTTATATGCCAGGTAGTGTGAGGTTTTGGAACCATCAAGATGCTGAAGGAGCTCACCGTCTAGCAAGAGAGGATTAAAAATAGCGTAAAAATTGCACCAGTAAAGAGGCATAAAATGTATCACAGTGGGAAAGTGGTCAAAGATGAGAGTTACTATAAAGACAAAGAGGCAGACAACATCTCAATATGTTGCATTCAGAGAAAGCCAACAGTGGGGAGGGTGGGGAGGACAAAAGGAGGGAGAGAACTTTGGAGATGAGAAGATGAAGGAACCACAAGGACAGGGAAAGAGATGGACTGCCTAATATGATGGTGAAAGTTGAGGCAAAGAATTCAAATGAGTCAGGTACCACTGCCTCAGTGAAGGTGGCAATGTGGCCTGGAGTTAGAATTGATAACGAGAGGAAGAGAGTAAAAGCTAGAAGGTGTCAACTTAGAGTCATAGCAAAATATATGAAAGGCCTAGAAAGCCCCTGTGGGGAAAAGAGCAACTTCATTTAAGAAGACTTCAAAAAGAACACATCATGCTAAACCTGTAGGAGAAAACACTTAGGCTATCCTTCACACGCCAAGCCCCTGGGGATACAACGATGACTGTAATCCTAGAAAACCCGTCCATCATTTCCAGGTGGTCTGTTACAGGAGACTACGATGATGCCCTTAGTAGCATGACCCTCCTTGCTTCCGTATCCTCACCAGGTACATCCAATGCAGACGGGAGCTGTTCTCAAAACCCAAAGAGACAGGAAACTGGGCGGCTCCCAGAAGAAATTCAGAAAATCAATAAAATAAGGATAATATTGGATATGGGTGGAAATAAACTAAGAGTCAGTAAATGTATTAGCCTAAAAAATTGTATAAAATAATCAAAGAAAAGACTATAACACCCAGAGCAGAATATCCATCACAATTCACATCAGAACTGGAGAAGGAACAGTCAGCATGAAGCACAGGAAAAGACAGCCTAGATCCCGGCCCTGTCTGAGGAAGTAAAAAACCTGAGGTCTCTGTAAGATTTTCTGCTGTAAGGGACAGAGACCATCTTGAAATGAAATCTCTTGTGAAACTCTCTCTTTACCTTTGACAGGATTCTAGGTTCAACAGTGACCTTGATACCAGAAGGGAGAAGCCTGTTTGGCAAACCTGGGGACATCTGGTAATTATGAGCTAATAATAAATTAGCACTCTGGTTTTTGTATCAGTCCTACTTCTTACAACTACAACGATGAGGACAAGGCCAGAGCTGAAGCTCTGTGATGTGATTTTGGGGAGGCCTTGTCTCCACCAATAGTTGTTCTCTCCAGACAACAACCTAGCTGAATGGCCACCCATTCCAATTCAGAAACTTAAGAAACAGTTAACACAAAACTTAGATGAAAAGGTTAGTCACCATGAGTAACACAGTCTATTAGTCACTCTAGAACAGGATGAAACAGCTCCGTACTTAGAGGGCTGGCTGCTAGGAAGGTTTTACAAGCCAACGTGCCAGGATTCTCCACCACTGCTGTGCTCATGCACTGCGATGACACCATATAAATGCTAATTAGACTCAATTCCTCCAAAATGCACTAGTTTATATCAACTTTTGCAGAACCATGCCTTAATTCTGGGGTTATCATTTATGGCTAATAATCTAAGTTTTTTGCTTTAAAAAACAACAACAGTGCATTTAATTATCTAAAGTGCAAACAATTTCAAAACTTCTTCAGAATAATATGGTTCAGTATTCCACACATGAATCCAGAAAGCACCTACACAATTATCTCTACTTTGCATATCTTTGAATAAAGCCTGTCTTCATTAAAATTCACTGTGTTTCGTGTTTCTACTCAGGTCACCCCAAGGTACAGGTGAATACAAATCCATATCGTATAATAATATAGAATTGTCTTCAAATTTGAATAAGCAACTAGAAAAACTTCTCTCCAAACAAATGAATCATAACATTTTTAAAAATTAAGATGTAATTCATACCATACCATTACTATTGACTTTAGTACTACTCATTTTTATGATTAAATATGCTCTACTCAGGATTCTTTAAAACACCTAATGGGTCTGATTCAGAGTGGGAATCTATTTTGACTAGCTTACATTTACATATGCTCCTATTTCACTTGTAAAATTGAAGTGGCATGTCATAACCACATGAAAGGTAAATACATGTTTTCTGTATAAAAGTTTGAACAAAAATAAAGTGGCAAGACAGAAATGCTTCACTTTGAAAATGTCTTCCTAACTGGTCTCATGCTCTCGCTCTCGCTCTCTCTCTCATATATAAATACTAGAGGCCCATTGTACTAGAAAAACTTCTCTCCAAACAGATGAATCATAACATTTTTAAAAATTAAGATGTAATTCATACCATACCATTACTATTGACTTTAGTACTACTCATTTTTATGATTAAATATGCTCTACTCAGGATTCTTTAAAACACCTAATGGGTCTGATTCAGAGTGGGAATCTATTTTGACTAGCTTACATTTACATATGCTCCTATTTCACTTGTAAAATTGAAGTGGCATGTCATAACCACATGAAAGGTAAATACATGTTTTCTGTATAAAAGTTTGAACAAAAATAAAGTGGCAAGACAGAAATGCTTCACTTTGAAAATGTCTTCCTAACTGGTCTCATGCTCTCGCTCTCGCTCTCTCTCTCTCATATATAAATACTAGAGGCCCATTGTACGAAATTTGTGCAAGGTGCTCGACTCTCATTGCCCTCGCGGCCCCAGCTTCTGCTGTTCGGTCTAATTAGCATGTTAGCTCTTTATTATTATAAATATAAACAGTCATTGTGTAACTGAGCAAATGTTATTCATCAGATAAACAGTACATCAAATTTTTCAAAGTTACAGCAAATTCTCCAAATTTACTCATTTTTTCCAAAGGGTAGAACATTTATTTGTTTGGAGCACTGGTAAGTTTTGATAAGTTTTAGCATTCAAATAAAATTGTGTATCTCAAATTAACCAAAAAGTAGACTTTTGATTGACATAATACAGTATGTATAGAAAATAAAAACCATCAACTTTAAGGTCTGTGATGACTGGTTAGGTAGTAGAGACTCTAACATGGGTTTTATAAACTGGGATATTCCCTCTCCCCCACATTCCTCTCAGGGCTCCTCCCTCAACTCACTCGCTCACAGAGTATTCAAGAATACTTGAATACTCTGGTCTTTTGGAACAACAGAATTGAGAAGAATGGTAGAGAGACCATGAAGGTAAATTAACAGAATAATGTGCTTGTCTCTAAACTGTGGCCAACAGTAGTTCCCTCGCAACATAGCCTCCCTACGGTGCCATTTTCATGTCTTCAATGGGCTGTTTGAGGCTGGGGAAATGGAATGGGCCCCTCTGCCACTCCCGCCAGAGCTCAGCCCAGCACTCCTGCCACTTCCTGGGCACAGCCGCTCTACCTCCTGTCTTTCAAACTCTACAGGCAGGCGTAACACCAGGCTCACTGTCTCCTGCTTCACCAAACCTCCTTCCTTCCACACACACATACTCTGTGTCTCACCCTTAAGAAGGCACTCCTCAATGTGTTCTGAAATTGCCCCTTTTGGGGGGAATGACTCACTCCTCCAGTCCCAACAAATCTAGTTAAAAGTCTTAACAATGCACAATGTTCATTTTCACCCACTTTATCTGCTCCTTAAAATATTCTCTCATCTATTTAGACTGAAGTTACTTGAAACTAGAACTCCTGTCTACGTCTGTATTTCCTTTGGTGTGGAACACGTGTGCTGGGGCATTTCACACAATGCCTGCTGACAGAACTGGTTCTGCTATATGAGCAGCTGAAAACAGAGACTGGCACTCTACTGCTGCGCTGACTGAAAAATGTTTAATATATTAGATGGCTCATATTCAAAGAACCACTGAGCAAACTGTTTCCCTACAGAAGTCTTTTGTTCAGTCACTGGCACTAAAACTGTCAGAAAGGACCAGATTTCATTCTCAAGCTTCCCAGTTAGGTAACTTGTTTTTCAGGTGAGGGTTTTGACTTTCTTAAAAGGAAGAATTTAGGAAAATAACCCCAAGTCAAGGAAGCTACATTCCATTAGCAGAAGGTAACACATTTGTGTTACCATGTGGTCACACTGGTATTTCTAAATTATCAGCTGCAGATCTAGTGTGTAACTAAAATGTTGTTGTTGCTTTTAATCAGACCCAATGAATCAGAATTATGATTAGAAAGCTGTTATCAGTCTTGATTTTGATAACATCAAAATATAATGAAACATCACCTGGTCAGATTAAGTGGGCAGAAAAATGAAAGGAATGGATTATTCCACATTTTAACAATATGTTTTTTATTATTGCTAATAAAAAGTATATATCTGTGCCCTGATTTAATGAATGGATCAAAAGCAGCATCCAGTGGTTCTAAAATAGTGTGGTAAAATATCTCAAAGATTAACTATGTTTACAACTCTTAAAATTTTGTTTTACTTTTTTTTTTTGCTTAATGCTTCATTTACTCATAGTTTCAAGATAACTTCAGTCTAGCAAACTGAATTGGTTACAAATTCATAAGCTATCAGAATCTAAATTGATGTGACATAACTGAATCTCAAAAATAAATACTTTGAGTTTAAAATATTGTGCCCTATATGCATTTTTTGTGTCATTTTAATTGGGGAGCAGGGGGTGTATGGGGTATAGAGGGACCTGCCTTTATTAATCTGACTATCATAAACTATGATTTGAAGTTCACTAATAGGGACATGTTCATATTTCTCTTAGATACTGCAGAGAACTACCTAATGCCCTCTGAAAGGTAGAACACTCACCAATAAAGTATGGTATTACAGAGTATAAATAAGTAATGACTGATAAATATTTAGAGCTCTGGCAATGCAAAGAAAGAGAACACATGTTGGACGACTTTCCACAGCCACCCCAGAATCTCTCTACAATTAAGGTAATAGTGTGAATATAAAATTTTGATGCCCAAGCAGCCTACTAGGATTATAAAGGCTGTGTCAAAAGTACCATCTGTCCACATGGAAGTGTGTACCCTCACAAATCATAAGAATTACAGTAATATATATCATTTTGAACATCAGAGGCACCATAATAAATAAGATATTTAATTTAATGTTTGGTGAAGATGATAGAAAAAGACACTGAAAGGTTAATTTGCCCATTTTAAAGCTCAATAATTCTCTGCTCTTTCTGAGACTACTACTCTGAGAGCATCTGGATCTACAGTATCTACCTATACATCGATTATAAACTATCACAAAACTCATGCAAGAATTGTCAGTGGGAGTTAGCAATTGCCCAGGACATGCAGTGGTTTCTAACTTTCCTTCACTGGCATCTTTATTTCTATTTTCACAACATCTCATGTGGAATGTCTAAAGGATAAAATGCTCTTTGGGTGCAGAAAATTGGGTGTACCTGTTAAGGGAGAAAGGCAGCACCCACCCTGTGCTCCAGTATCATAAGCAAAGTGGAGGAAGTCTATTATTGGGGATGGCTCCAGGAAGTTTTCAATAGAGGACAGAGCTCACCAGGAGAGAGCTCTGGGCTCACATTACACTACAGCATTCAACTGGCAACAAAGATTTAGAGAGCTTGTCCTAGTAATCCACATTCAAGACAGCCTCCGGACCTCAAGCCTCAAGCATCACTTTCTTACCAATTGCTTAACAATATATTTCCTCTGCTCTTTTGATTTCTGTGAGAGAAACCAGAGAAGTTTGAGGAAGACGTCAATGTTAACTTCAATAATCTGATGGTCACGAAAGAACTGAAAAATACTGAACTAACCAAGAAGCCAAACACCAGTTCCTCTTTAAAGACCTGCAATTCATTCCCCCCAAAAGGAGAGTTTTTTCAAATGAAGCGATTTAAGCAAGGGGCCAAGCTGAGAGAGTGTCAAATGAAACACATCTGAGTCAGGTGGGGTAGTCTCATGTTGCCATAGCTGAGTCCGTTTCACAGTCCTCTGCTGATCTTCACCACTGTGATATTTAAACCATCTGGTTTTCAATTTACTTTCAACTAACAGCTGCCATGAGCAGCTACTGAAATTACATCACAACAAAGCCACTCCCATTAACAGCCTAAACTCATCTTCATACCTTCACAGTGGTCAGTCACAGAAAAAAATACTGAGAAACACACAGGTCTCTCTCCAGACTCAAACTCGTGGATTCTGATTCAGTATGCAATATAGCACCAATCATTTATAGTATGAATTGGTATTTATGATACAAATCAATCTATATGCAGCACTGCAAAATAAAATATATGGATTGTGATAAATAAATGATGTATAGGATATGAAAACATCCAAGTGCTGGACATGTTACCTTGGCCTTCAAAGCAAAAGAGAAAAAAGAGTAACAGTCGCGTTCTCTCCAGGGCCCGCCCTGTAGTGCTTACAGCTCCTTTTGAATTTGTCCAGCAGGTCTTCCGGCTTGTCCCAGAAGGCCCTCCCCAAATAGCAAGTTCATGGTAACAACAGAACGACTTAAAGCACGGGCGAGCGTTATTTTCCCTAATTGTTAGAGCGTCACACACACCTGAGTATTCCCAATACCTGGGGGTTCAGTGGGGTGCTCTGGGGAGCGCACGAGGTACTTCCGGAACTTCCGGCTGCGGCTGACCCTTCCTCCAGCCCCCACCCCGGAGAACCTGTCGGAGGCCTCCCTCTCTTCCCGGGCATTTCCTAGGTCTTGCCGTGTGTGCTTCTTCTGGTCTACGGCTGGATGGAACAGGCTTTATGTTGACAGGGAAGCCACTCGACTCCATACTGCTATTCATGAGACAGTA
Source organism: Myotis brandtii (assembly GCF_000412655.1). Taxonomy (NCBI): domain Eukaryota; kingdom Metazoa; phylum Chordata; class Mammalia; order Chiroptera; family Vespertilionidae; genus Myotis; species Myotis brandtii. Next base: position 11,176,867 of record NW_005354385.1, on the reverse strand, counting down.
TGTGACAACACCTCACAAGAATGTCCTCTAAAGAGAATACAACCTTGAAGAATGACCATAAACTAAATATGGTAGTTTTAGCAAACTTAGCCATTATTTTATTAAACACCTTTGATTTATCTGCCCTAGTCAAAAATAAAATATTTTAACCAGCAGTTGGCTGGCCCACCCATCCTAAAAGTATACAAGGTGAAATTACATCTATAGAAACTTCTTGGCAACATTTCATATAAGCACTTTGGTCAGAGGAAATCGGGAAAAGGTCCACTCCAATGTTCCTTTTCTAGTCTCTTCAGAGATTTAGAACACTCCAATTCATAAAGTTTTACTAAAACTTTAAAAACAGAAAAGTAAAAATTGTAAAGAGATAATGATGTAGATTCTTGGGCAGATTTCAAAAATAATAACAAAACAAATAGTATTAAACATAGAAGCTAAGGAAGCCCTCATATCAAATACAAGATTAGTCAAGAAGCACTTGTGTCAGAAACGCCTGAGGTCACCAGCACATGTCTAAGCATTTTTGTGGCTAGATTATGTGGTAACAACATACACTTGAGGACTAATAAAAACAAGTGTCGCAGAACTCTAGAAATGGAAGGACCTTGAAGCTCATCTAAAGCACTTTTCCAAATTAGTTATGTTCTTAACCCTCTTTTTCTAAATAAATAGAGAGTAACACCAATACATAAAACAATAAAAGCAGGAGCTACTGCTCCTGGGCCTTCTTCAATCTCCTCAGCCACAGCAGCCTGGATGCTCCCTGAGGGAGATCATTTAACATCAAGGATCACACAATAGAGACGACTGGAGGCTCTGAGCCAGGACACAACTTGCCCAGTCTTGCTAATGGGTCTGCTGGTTCTCAAGGTAGGCTTCTTCCTTTTTTTTATTTTTTCCCATCACCATTTATCCCTTTTATGCCCTCTTCCACATCCCCATACCCAATGCAATCACCACACTTTTGTCCATGTCCATGAGTTCTCTCTTTTTCTCTTTTTTGCTCAATCCCTCCACACCGCCCCCACCACCAGAGCTGTCTGCCTGCTCTCTATCTATATGTGTCTGTCTCTATTTTACTTGGTGATGTGGAATTTAGTGAACAAACTGAACTACCAAGCAGGGTTCTTTCTATCACAGCACACAATCAAAGCAACAGAATCCTAAAACAAATTTGGTCAGAATGCAATAATAAAGAATTGGAAATTTCAGTGGATTTGTAAGAATAATATCTAACTTGCCATACATTTATATTCCAGATTAGCTAAGTTTTAAAAAAGATATATTTAGAAGATCGTAAAACCAGTTTAAATTATGAACCCAAATCATCCCCAAAGTGCTTATATGAAGTTTTTAAAGTTAATACCACCTGTTCCAGTAAATAATTAAGTATTAATAACAAGTAAGAGAAAAGTGAAGGCTTAATTTTATGTTTAACTTGTCTCCCAACCTTTCTAGTAGAAAGGCTAAATTATCAGTGAAGTATTAAAAAATAAATTATCAGTGAGATAACCATACATCAGGAAGAGAACTACGAGAAGCAAAAAAATAAAGTTGATTAACCAGATAACACTCAGATATTCAAAGTCAGATCAGCCAAGTTTTTAAGGAGTAACTCCATTATTAGCTTGGGGAGAAATGGGCAACTAGTACGTTCATTTGCTCATCCCAACATGTACTGAGTGCCCACGACGTATCAGGGACTTACAGAAACCTATTTGTATTTAGTTTCTAACACAGTTGCAAAATTAATAGTATAATAGTCATTGCAATGCTACATTTACCACCTCTTGAATTATTTTTTTAAAAACTAGTTAATGTACATTTGGTCATTTACCAAGTAATACCATCATACTGTCAACACTACATACATTTAAATCAAAATAAGTAAAATGCAATATCCTGAGAACAGCAAGAAAGGGAATATGGCTAAAAGGCAGCTTGAATATAACTCTGTGAACCATAAAAGCTACGGCAAACCTTTCTTATCTTTTCTATGTTCTATTGTATCTTGAACTCATTATATTTGAAAATCATAAAAACAAAACAAAACACTATTTACTAGAATCCTAACCAGTGGTCCTAAGAGTGTGATCCAGTAGCATCAGCAACATCACAGACATACTGAGTCAGAGATGCCCGGGGGCGGACACAGCGATCTGTGTTTTTCACACTTAACAGCCCCTCCAGGTGATTCCCAGACACACTAAAGGTTGAGAATCATTCTCCCAAAATAACATATCAGAAGTAATATAATAAAACAAAGTGCTTCATAACTGCATACATAAAGATTGCTTTATATTTATAGAAAATTTTGTAATAAAATTGTTAGAGATCATAAGTTCTTCTTAACTATAGGAATAATGCTTTGAGATTGTCAGTAATTAATTAAAAATGTCATTTATTGGGCTTGGGATTAAAAATAGTTCAAAGTAAATAAATGGTAAGGCTTTGTCCAGCTGCTAAAATTTCCATTTAAAAAATAGGAGGCACTAAATTACTTGGACTGTACAAATTTTAACAGAATATTTCAGTGAGAAATATAAAATCTGAAGTTTCAAAAGTACATATTAAAAAATTATGTCTATCCTCATGAAATAAATGTGATTTGATAAAAGATTACTTTACATATGAGAATATAATGTCACTTTACAGAAATTTACTTTATAAAACTACCTGCAGGGCTTACTTTTTTAAAAATATGTTTTTTAAACTGATTTTTAGAGAGAGAGGGAGGGAGAGGGAGAGAGAGAGAGAAACATTGATCAGCTACCTCTTGCAAACCCCTACTAGGGATCGAGCCTGCAACCTGGGCATGAGCCCCAACTGGGACTTGAACCAGCGACCTTTTGGTGCATGGGATGATGCCCAACCGACCAGGGCCCCTGAAGGGTTTGCTTTAGTTCCAAGTTCTTTTCATTGGCCATTAAAATGTTTATTTATAAGTTATCACAATGTTTTTGAAACCTAGGAGGATGAAATTAGAGGTAAAAGGACAATCAAGGGAATCTGCAGCTAAAGTGTAAGAATCAGCTACAAATTAAACATGAAACAAATGAAAGCACTGAAATTCCTTTCACCATATCTTCTACATGAGTTGACATGCACCTATGAAATATCAGAAGTATAGCAAGTATATCACAACTTGGATACTGCTTATATCATCTGACAAATGCTGCTTCCAGGAGCTTTTCCAATTCCTTCAGATGTATTGGCTCAAAGTTTTAATTAGATTGAAAAATTCCTATGAGCAAGCAGAGGTCAAACTGGATTTAGGCAAAACAGATGTGAATAGCAAAGCTAAGAGAGGTATAAAATAGGCCTCAAGTCTTTAACACTTCTTACCAAGAATTCCCATGGCATTCTCAAAACATATAAATAGAAGACCACTGAGCAGAAAGTCTCAAGGATTTGTGCCAAAAGTTTATTTTAAAACAGAGAGAACTTACTATTCTTTGCTTTTATGAATGTCTACTTTTATTCTTCCCCAAACCACCTCTAACACTGTAGAGCAGGGGTGGGCAAACTTTTTGACTCGAGGGCCACAATGGGTTCTTAAACTGGACTGGAGGGCCGGAACAAAAGCATGGATGGAGTGTTTGTGTGAACTAATATAAATTCAAAGTAAACATCATTACATAAAAGGGTACGGTCTTTTTTTTTTTTAGTTTTATTCATTTCAAACGGGCCGGATCTGGCCCGAGGGCCGTAGTTTGCCCACGGCTGCTGTAGAGGCTGTACCACATGTAAACAAACTTTCTGTATCACCGTTAGCACCTATTAGCACGTGAGGTTAACCCTACTTTGTGGACCAGCTATTGCCTCCCACTACACCAAGGGCATTTTGGTATTTCTCTAAAGGTACCAGGTTTAATGTTCAACATGAGTCTAGCTGGGCTAAGGGACTGGAAAGAAGTCCGGTGGTGGTAGAAGTTCAGCCAAAAGCAACTGCAGTGACTCACCTGGAAGGTGAATAGGATGAATGAAGAGTGCTGAAGGTGAGGGGTGATGAAAAGACACTTCAACTGCAGACCAGATGGAACTTGGAGACAGGTAAGATGTCAGAGAAAGAGCAGAGGCAGGAACTGAAGGTGAGGCACTCTATCACAGAATTTTAAAGCACAAAGGGACTTGAGCGACAACTGAAACTATGGCTTTCAGCATAGAGCACTAGGTTGAGGATGACAGGTAGCATCTCTGAAAGCTCTTTGGGGAACCCCCACACTAGGATTAGGAAAATACATCAATCTCAGAAGAGACTAGAACCAGAGTTCTTATGAACCCTAAGCTATAAAGGCAGCAAGCTGAGTTTTAACGGGCCTGGAGGTCACAAATGTGTCATCCAGTACCTTAACTCCAGAAACCATCATCAAGACACCTGGTAAGTTTCCATCATCAGTCAACCTGGATTATCCCGGTTCCTAAAATATGACTGCTCTTACGTACTCCCTAAGACCTTGAAGCTTCTGTAGTCTTTTAAATGGATGGTCAATTCTTCATCATGAATGTAGTTAAATAAAGTAAAATAAATAGCTCCCATTTTATGCTATTTTATTTCACTAATGGCTCTCAGCTTTCAGAAAAACCTCAGTGAGACTGTAAGCAGGATTAAATATAAGCTTTACAGTACTGTAAGCTTTACAAATATTGTCCAGAACCTGCCTAATGCCAACAACATGCTCCTGAAGTGCACATTTGGGAAAGCCCCTGAGTGACCCTACAAGTGATCATGTAGTCTTAAAGATACTAAAGATCAAAAGGTAAGTGGAAAGATCAAGGTCATAATCCGCGTTAGTCAAGAAAACCTTACCTAGCAGATGCTGTCCTTGTGCTGAGAAGATAGCATGAAAATGAATCAAAGTCAACACAATCTGGAGAGACTGAAATAATAATCAGGCACCTTTTAACAAAGCTAATGAAACTTGGTTCTGCCTTCACTGAATTAAATCTGCCTCTTGGACAAAACACCTAACATCAGAGGGCAAGACAGGAGTGGCAAGTCCTGGAGCACAGCTAGTTCACCGATGAAGGCACATTCACTCCATTAGCTCAGTTGGCTGGACATGTGCTGCGGAAGGATGTCAGCAGGATATGCAAGCAGCTGCTGCATGAGAACCTCAAGCAAGGAGACTGTAGGGCCAAGAGGGAGGACTCTGTGAAGATGCACTAAGCACAGCTCTCAGTCCTGCGGCCTCTGTGGCACGCTGAGAAACACGTAAACCAACCTGGCATGTAGCAATCAGAAATAAAACAATCCGTTTTAAGTGACACACTGGATACCCAGAAAGGCCAAACAGGCAGAGGTGCATGGCAACAATAAACGTGCGGTTTTTGTTGTTGTTTTGTTTTATTAAGTGAACGTTTTCATTGGTGATGTTAGCCTTTTTGGTTACACATCTCAGAAGTGAAGTAGCCCACTTGAGGGCCGAGCTCAGGAGGCCCTGGAGTCTGGCGCAGCAGTCAGGAAACCTGCCCCAGGTGGTATAGTGTTGGCAGAGTGCTGTGAGCTAGGACTCCCTTGGGGAGTTGGAGGATGCTTGCTGTCCCTGCCAAGTTCAACCTAAAAGCCATCTCTGCCCAGGTCTAGCAGCTATGATAAATGTTCCTAGCTTCTCAGTCTCAGACAAAGCAACAGCTCTACCAAATGGCTCTTACGTATAGGCAGCCCCAGGCAGCAGAGGAAAAGCAAGGAGGATGGGCATTGAGATTTGGGGTCTGTCATAACCCTCTGGTGTCCATTCTGTCCAAAACAGAGCCGCTGACAAGAATGATGAGATAGCTCCTAAAGGAGTGATTGTCATAGCTGCTCAAAATACAAATAAATACCTTTCCGTTGGTCCATACCCTCTCCTAGGTACCTACATCTCTGAATTTCTTTCACTCTAATATTGGAGTCTAAAATGTTCTCCTAGAGAAACCTTTCCTAATTAACAGAAGAATGGAAATCACTTATTATAGTGGTCAACCCCTTACAACTTCTTCGCCAATACACAAACTTCCACAGCCTGTTAAAAATATAAAAAATATACTTAACACATAAGATTGATTTATAGATATCACAAAGTATGAAAAGGTAGGAATGTCTACATTCTACCTCTATTACAAGAAGAGTATTTTTCCCCACTTATAAACAGAACATAATAACTGTTAACACAAAATCCTCATAAAATTGGTTAAATCACAAAATAATACTTTTATTATAACTGGTCAAAGATTAGGTTTTTTTTACCATTACTTCCTACAGTTTTATAAATATTACCAAACATCAAAGGCCTTTTGCAGAGGAAAAAACACAGATAAGTGGGAATATTAAAAATCAAGTTCTCTGAATCCATTTTATTGATTTATGTGTGGGGCAACATGCCTACTACCATGGAGAACAGAACAATGAATCAGAAGCTAATGCTGATTTCAAAGAAGTTCAGAAGTAAATAATATGACATATGGCCATAAACACACTGTTAAAAAGCACCTGAGGTAATTAAAGGCGGTACAAATAATGTGGGAAATGGTGTGTACATGCACATGTGTGCAGGAGGCAGGGGGTTGCTGGAGATCAGGAACACCTTTGTGAAAGAAATACCTCATCAGGGCCTTGAAGGGTACAAAGTCCTAGCCCATGAGTAAAGAAGTGGGAAGAAGATTCGAGGCAGAGTGAAGAGCACAGTCAGCAAGAATGAATAGAGATGATGATCATTCCGGTTTGGGTGAATGACAGAGGCCTAAAGGGAGCTAATGGTTAAATCCTGAGAAATGCAAGGATGGCTGGACTCTCAGATTAGGCCACGAAGTTTGACCCTGTATGATGTCTGATGGGCATCAGGGCTCCAAAGGAAATATCTGATTGGAAGAATGACAACATCACCTTTACTTCAGGAAGATCTCTTTAGCTATACCATGTTAGGCTGACTGGAAAAAAGAGGGGACAGGAGGCCTTGCTTGGAGCTTATCCCAAAAGTTCAGATAGGAGGAAAAATGGAAGTGGGAATTGAACTGAGACTGTAGGTTTCAGCAACAAGTCAAACAAAATGTCAATAAGACCTGATAAATGACTAGACACAGGGGCAGGGGAAGGAGACAAATCAAAGGTGAGTTAAGGTTTTATGTCTGATATCAGAATGAAATTAGGAAAAACAAGAGGAAGGTCAATGCTAGGCGCTGTTTGGGCACACCAGGTTTCAGGTCTGGTAGTTCACTCGGATGGAGAAGGCCAGCAGAAAAACAGAACCTAATCTGGAATCACAGCTTCATTGCTACAGGCTTCATTTGTTTGGCCCAGGTTCCGGCCCCAAAGTGGCAAGAGCAGTTCACAGTCCAGTGTGCCCTGGGACAATACAGGAGAGGTATCTAATCTCATGCATGCTGTCAAGGACTCATGATTCAAGTAAGCCATAGACTTGGACTTGGAGGTACTTCCAGGAAAAAAATGGAGACTGTTACCATCTGCAGGGTTATATTTTTCCATGGCATTGCTGCTTAGTTAAATAAGAACTGCATTTTCTGTTGCTCAGGGAAACAAAATATCTATAAATAGAGAAGTTTTTTGTGCCTTTTCTTTATAAAATTCAGGCTTTAATGAGGATGCATTATCTTTATTTTATATTATTTTTTTGCTATTATGCATGTTTACCAAGAACAAAAACATATTTGTAAGGCAAAAATGAACATTTTGCATGATTAGTAATAGTCCTTGGCTGGTATAATCAACAAGGTTGTCATTACTGGCAGTTAGGATGATTGCTTTCTCTGCAGAAGCAACTGAGCTGTCTGGGGCTGGCACACTGGCCACTGTGCTATGGGTGCAGGCACTGCACTGCGGTTAGGACATTCTAGCTTCCTGCAGTAGCAAGAGAAATGATGGAGTGCTAAAAATAGAGTAATTAGGAAGCAAACATGCAAGATTAGTCTGTCCCGATTATTCATGAATGTAAAATACACTAAATTACTGTATATACTGTCCATAAAAAATGCCAGCAACTTACTATTGAGGATGACTTGCATGACCACTTTCTCTAGCATTAGTACAGTAATTAGAACTTTCTTACATTTCTGGGAGATTACCATCTCACTTTCTAACAACTGACATTACTGTGCATAATAATAGAACTAGAAATTGCAAATTCAAATCTGGAAAGGTGATGCTTTGTTCAATTCATGCATCCTACTTTCTAACTCCCAATCTCCATTGTCTTTGTGCTCCAACATTCTTCATTTTATTCAAGAAGTCTGAGAAAAATCTATGGGTAAGGGCAGTCTTTTAACTTGGTCTAAGTATTAGCAATTTTTTTTCCCTAGAAATAACTGACCTCGTTTCTAATCAAGTGGATGAAGAATAAGCACTAAGACAATGGCATGATTTATAACACAGTGTCAGGAAGACAGACCATTGAGCTTTCAAACTGCCACCCACAAGAATACAAATTTTCCTCTAGGCCAGTGGACACACGCCCAATTATCCTCTTGGATTATCAGAACACTCACCTCTGGTATTCTAACCTAAATGCAGACACGTGTTAAATGTTATCTGGCCAAAACTCAGTGGTGTTACCGTTTCCCTAGAGCTAGAGACACAACTGGGTCACAAGGAACTAAGTGCTCCTAAGAATAAGCTAGGAAATGGAGCAAGGTGGTTCAATGGCATGCCTCACTGACAGAGGTGCAGGATGGGGCAGGTTGCTCACCAGGAAGAGTATATCGTGGGGGCCCCATTGGAACACCACCGCTTGGATTGGTGGCTGTGCAGCCTCATGCAATATTAGTATATGCATCTACAGTGCTCAGGAAAAGCGGTCCATTTTTTAATTTTAAAAAAAGTCCAAGGCCATTTAGTCTTATGCATCTAAAATCAAACTTCATAAGCCTTCCCCATTAACCACCATACTAAATTTCTCAAGCATGTGAAAAATTTAAAGTAATTGTTATTTTGGGCCCTTACAAGACCTTTTTCATTTTTTTAAATTTAAATTCTTCATTGTTGAAAGTATTACATATATCTCCTTTTTCTCCATTGACCTCTCCCCGCCTGCTCCCGCCCCCCAAGCACAGGCCCTAACCACCCCCTACTGTCAGTGTTACTGGTTATGTTTATATGCATGCATACAAGTCCTTTAGTTGATCTCTTACCACACACCCGCCCCTGCCTTACTGTTCTTATTGTATATACTTCCACACTTATTTTGAATACAGGAGCACAGAATGATGTACTCTCCCGATGGCCTCAGTCCCTGGGTGATAAGGGGGGCTCTGCTCTCCTTTGTGGCCATAGGCTGTGTGATGTCAGCATCGGCAGTTGTGCTGTAGAGGCCATGCCTGGTCGAGAGCAACTGGATCCCCCCAATCTTCCACCTCTGGAGAAAAAAACACTCACAACCCTCCCACTGCTGGCACAGAGCAACAGCACTATCTGAACAACAGAAACAGAAGTGTATATAAGAGCAAAGCAGAGCACAGTAAGTTCTAAAGCAGCCTAAGACTGTCCTATCAACTTATCTCCATGTCGGGATCCCCAGACATTAGAAGAAAGATGATTATGTGGCAACATCAGCATAATAAACTGGATCCCCAATGATTATAACCACTAGAGAAATGCTGAAAAGAAAAATGAAGCCCAAGAAACAAAATTATTTTTCACAACGCAGTTAACATTTTTGAAACACTATGTAAAACTAATAACGTGATAAAGTGTTATCACTTCCTAAGTATTTCACAACAAAAATTCTGAAACAAAGTAGCAAAAACACAGAGTCCTTTATGAGAATGTAATGAAAACTGTAAAAATGCTTTTTATGTCTGGAAGATTTTTTTGCCCATTTCAAATCACCTTGCAACTTCTAACTTTATATTCACCTTCATTTAAAAATGTGTGGAAAGCTGTACAACTCAGAATCCCCCCCTTGCCCATCCTCACATTGCCTCGGGGCAACCATCCATTCATAATACCAGGGCTTTTCTCCTTGCCCTATTATCCTTTCCCCATTCCCTTTCTGCTACATCCATAGATAAGTTTATAATACTAATAAAAAATCAGATGACTCTTTGAGTTCCACCCCATGTTTATGTTTGTTGATTTGTTTTGGGGTTTTTGTCTTTTTTACTATACACTGAGAAACCAATGTTTACCGGGATTTTAAAAATTGAAACAGTTTTTGAAATATGAAGTCTGGCCTGCATCTCATCTTTGAAAAGTCAATGCTGTAATAGCAACATCAGCAACCATCTTATTAAGTATTTCCTGTGAATCGGATAGTGCTGAGGAATTTACAAATATTATATCATTTAATCTTAGAGACAAAACTGAGTTAACATTATCCCCATTTCACTGTTGAGAATACAGAAGCAAGGAAGCAAAATAACCTGCCTACAGGTCACACACCGAGCAAGTCACACAGTCTGTATTCAAGCCCAGGTCTGTACTCCAAGTTTCCAGAAAAACTGGGAAACCATTTTCTAAAGCCACACTTTGAAGAACTGGAAGATTTTTTTTTTTTTTGAAGAGGAGATAACTTCTCCTTAATCAGTATTTATTTTCTCCATGTGGTTTATATCTACCACTGGGCAAGCCAAACGAAGGAACTAAAAAGGAGTAGGAAAATCAGGCAAGAGGGAAGGGAACTTGGAGTATAAACTAGGCAAAGAGCCAAGGGGGAAAAAAAGGGCACTAAAAAATGTAGCCCAACTCAGAGGAGCAAAAGGTAGCCTATCACTGAAGTCATATAAAAATGTTTCAACTGATATCAATTTACCATAATGAAAGGTTAAAAATTCATACATATGCCTATCCTTTTTTGACATATGACTATCTGTAATGGCTACGTAGAAGTCTATTGTATGATGTATTAACATAATATTTAGACTTATAGTTTTTTTTAATTTATTTTTTGTTGATTTCAGAGAGGAAGGGAGAGGGAGAGAGAGATAGAAACATCAATGATGTGAGAGAATCATTGATCGGCTGCCTCCTGCACATCCCCTGCTGGGGATCGAGCCCACAACCCAGGCATGTGCCCTTGGCCGGAATCGAACCTGGGCCTCTTCAGTCCGCAGGCCAACGCTCTATCCACAGAGCCAAACCAGCCAGGGCGAGACTTATAGTTTTTAATACTCTAAACAACTCATCTGAAAATAATCTCTGTCCACGTGAGATATTATAGCACACTAGAACTCACGGAAGAAAGGTACTTTTTGGGTTTTTTAAGGCTATTGATGCCTCCTGCCAGCTTCCTCAACAGAAGAGCTGTGGCAATGTCAGATGGACTATCTGACCCTCATCAGTACGGGGGATAGGGTTCTATCGTTCTTCCCAGTCTTTCTCAGTCTGAAAAATATGATACAACACTTTTATCATCGTTTTCTTTTATGACCAAGAAGGCAGAAACTTAAAAAATAATATGTCAATTTATTTAATCTCACTGAGATTAAAAAACAAAACAAAAAAAGAACCCCACAAAATTCTAGAGGTAGGAATTATCCTCGCTTTATTGGTAACGAAGTAGATTCAAAACAGTTAAAATACTTCCAAATTTATAGCAAATAGCAAAACTATTTCTATTTTGTTTTTAATAACTGTTTATTTACAAATTAAAAGCGTTAAATGCATTTTATCTATAATAAGAATATTTAGTACCTCAAAAAAGTCTTTGCAGTTAGTTTAGTAAATTTCATATTAAAATTTCTAAATAAAAAATAATTGAATATGAAAGTCATCAACTATCATTTTAAATTATTTTTACTATCTGTGATTACCAAGTTCAAGCATTTTATTTCAAAACAAATCATCACTTCAGACATATCAGGTTCATAATTTGCTCATCTACTTTCAAATAACTATGGTATGTTTTAAAATTACTTATTCATACTACTGTAAATAACTTTCTAGTTCACAGTATATTTTTGGCACAGTTGATATTTTCACTGAACTTCAGGTAAGACGCTAAAGGTCACCATTTTTTATATTACTAAGAAATCTTTTTGGTTTAAACCAAACCCATAAACACACAATTTTAATACTGAGGTGAAGTGATTTTAAGAATGCACATAATGAAAATATATATTTGTCCTAAAGTGTTGAAAACAGAGCAAATGCCTAAAGTAGTGTAATAGATGAGTATGTTGAGTTGAAGTATAATGAGAAATATGCTAAGTGCTAACAGCTTTTCCCTCTTCATCAGCGAATCATTTAAAGTTCCTATATTTTAAGAAAAAAGTGATCCAAGTTTTATAATGGCAAGAGTCTGCCTAGTTCCTGAAGTCTGAAAATGTCAGCCTCATTTTAAATGAATTCTGCACCCCTGGATTCCATTCCCTTCTTCCTAAAGGACCAAAAGATGTTAATAACCACACAGGAGAATAAAAGGGGATTGAGAACAGGGATCTACAGGAGGCAGAGAGTGTGAAATGAGGAAAGAGTGGAAACCAATGGTCAGACCTAGACTAGCATTCCTGAAACATCAAGGGAAAGTGTGATGACAAATGAGCAGGCACACACAAATCAGAAGGCTGGGATGAACCATGATCACTGCTAGCATTAAGTGCCTGACACCTACAGGGACCAGAGACTGAGACCTTCTCAAATCCTCAAGTTTGCTAACATCCTTTTATCACTAAATTCATCTCCTGACATTCAGGAGTGTCTGAATCCCTCCTCTCCCTTGATGAGGGTTACTCAGGTGCAATGACATTGTGAAGCAGGCCTAGAGAGCAACCAGCCCAGTCTGGAGCAGGAACAGAGGGCTGGCCCCAAGAGGGTAGGTCAAAAGAAGACAAAGCAACTCAGTTATCTGCCAATGGTACTAAGAGGCTGAATGAAGACGGTTATGGGAAGAGTCTGCTGTAAATCTAAACAAAATTAAGGAAATGGAAAAATGAGGCAAATATTTCTATGGGGGCGGGGGGGGCTTGTATAAAAAATGACAACAAGCCCTGGCTGGTTTGGCTCAGTGGATAGAGCATGGGCCTGCGGACTGAAGGGTCTTGGGTTCGGTTCCAGTCAAGGTCATGTACCTTGGTTGCAGGATCAATCCCCAGTAGGGGTTGTGCAGGAGGCAGGTGATCGATGTTTCTCTCTCATCAATGTTTCATACTCTCTATCCCTCCCCCTTCCTCTCTGTAAAAATCAATAAATTTTTTTAAAAATTAGATCTACTAAAAAAAGACAACAGACTCATTGATAAATAATATTTACATATTAAAATTGTTTGGTAAATACATATCATTAGGTAGGGAGAAACTAAAGTGCTATGTATAAAGACCGTGTATGCAGCATGATCCCATTTTAATAAAGAATCAAAGCCAAAACACCATGCTTAAGTGGTGAAATTTTGAATAGTGTCTACCCTTTTTATTATTCCATATTTTCTACTGTATGCATATATAACACTTTTATAAGAAGAGGAGAAAAGTTAACCTAAAAAAAAAAAGAGGAGGAAAATGGTCAGCTGGCAATGAAACTTATTAGGAGTCAGAAAGAAAAGGGGACACACACACACAAAATTATATCCTAAGGAAGAAAAGAAATTTCACCAAGGTATGGATAGTCAATGGGGCCAAGTGTTGCTGGGCAGATGGGGGTGGGGGGGGGGGGGGGGGGAAGGGCAGGGCTGTGGGATCTGAGCAGAGAACAGGGCTTGAGAGAAGAGGAGATGGCATCAGATACTGAGTGAGAGGGAACAGAGCCCAGGCCAGTTCTCAGGAGGGAAAGACAGGTTTCTGGCTGTTAAAATATGGGGAGACGGATGTTTAAGGAGAAAAGAAACCAGTGGAAAAGTGACTTAGGCTAAGAGAAAAGATGATTTCCCAGTTTAAAAAAAAAGAATTTAACTTTGAGTAAACTGATCTATATCTATATCTATATCTATATCTATATCTATATCTATATCTATATCTATATCTATATCTGTATCTATATGGCTTCTAATTTTTATAAACCTTAGTTCCCAATAAGTACTTGACTATATTCTGTCATTAGGCACAAAGAACACACAAGGACAACCCAGTAGCCATTAGTCATGGATTTTGATAAACTATGAATCCTAATGCTAAAATAGAAGCATTTTTACTACTACTATTATGTAAGTCAAAAGTTACCATTACTCACAAGAATACTTAATCACTTTAAAAACAATATGGAGATTTTTCAAAGAATAGAGTTACCATATGGCCCAGCAATCTCTCTTCTTGGTATCTACACCCCAAATTTGAAAACATTTATTCACAAAGATATATGCACCCCTATGTTCACTGCAGCATTATTCACAATAGCCAAGACATAGAAGCAATCAAAGTGTCCTTTGATAGATGACTGGATAAAGAAGATGTGGTACATATATACAATGGAATACTACTCAGCCATAAGAAAAGATGAAAATACTGCCATTTACAACAACATGGATGACCCTTGAAAATATTGTGCTAAGTGAAATAAGTCAGTCAGAAAAAGATAAGAACCATACAATTTCACCCAGATGTGGGATATAAAAATGAAACTCATAGGCATAGACAACAGCATGATGGTTACCAGAAAGAGGATAATAAAAATAAAGGGGGCCAAATATACGGTGATAAAAGATGATTTGAATTTGGGTGGACACACAATGCAATATCCAGATCATGTATCATAGAAATATATACCTGAAACCTATATAATCTTATTAACCAACTAGAGGCCCGTTGCACAAAGATTCGTGCAATAGGCCTTCCTTCCTCTAGCTGCCAGCACCGGTTTTCCTCTGGCACCCGGGACCCAGGCCTTTGGTCTGGCCGCAGCGGAGAAGCCAAGCCTCTTCAGTCTTCAGTCTTCCTTCGTGCCTGCGTATGCAAATTAACTGCCATCTTTGTTGAGTTAATTTGCATACTTGCCCTAATTGGCTGGTAGGCATAGCGGAGGGATGGTAAATTTGCATGTTTCCCTTTTATTATATGTATATGTATATGTCAACCCAATAAATTTAAAATCTATAATAATAAAAGCATAATATGCAAATCAACTGAACAGCCGAACAGCAGAACCACCATCTGGATGACCACACTATGACATGCACTGGCACCAGGCCAGCCAAGGTGGGTGCAATACAATTGGTCAGCCCGCCATCGCCCCACAATCACCCCACAGAGGGAGGCCCAGGCCACCAGCTGCGGAGGAATTAATTGAGGGGGAAAGAGGGGTGGCGGGGGGCGGACACGGGCAGCGCCAGGCCAAGGCAGGTGTGGGTGGGGGGCAGGGCTGGCTGCCAGCAGCCAAGGGAAGCCCAGGTGCTCAGGTGCTGGCAGTCAGGGGAAAGAAGGCCTACCCTTGCACGAATTTCATGCATCGGGCCTCTAGTAATAAAATAATTACTCTATAATGCTTATCAAGTTGATTAACAGGGCTGGCAAGCTTGTAACATTTGCAAAATAAATAAATTTTTGCTTACAGTTATATTTTAAAACAAAGGTAGGGTTTTAAATCTCACTTAGCAAGTTGCTGGCAGGTAGGGGAGCAAGATGCTGAAGAATGTGTTTGGTATGACCCATTTTTAATTTTTTTAAGTGTTGTAAGATCTAGTATTTCTACTACTGGCTGCACATCAGAATCACCCAAGGAGCTATTAAGAATACCAATGGTTCGTTTCCCAGCATCTCCACCAAAAAAAAAAAAAAAAAGAAAGAAAAAAAAAAGAATACCAATGCCAGGGTCCCACGCCAGGGATTCTGGGTGACTTGGTCTGGGTCAGGGTATGGGCATTGGAATTTTTGACATTCCTAAAACCCTGGCCTCCTATCCAAATGATTGTATGTATACTACAGAGGAGAAAAAGTATTAAAGGCTTGGGGCTTAGAATTTTTAATTTCCTACTTTGAGCATTTCTGTGTTGTTTGACTTCCTAAACAATTCGAATATACTACCTCTATAATTTAAATAGAAGTACTTCTATTTAAAAATTAACAAAAGGAATACCTCTTTCTAGACTTTATAATGATTTCAGTAGGGAAAATACCTTTTAAATTGTTACAATGCTCACTTTTCTGTTAGAGGGATTTTAGAAACCATCAAATTCTGTGTACTTGGAGTATGAAGGTGAATAAGGGGCAGTGTGGGCACATCTAAATGGAGGGACAGACATGAGACAGATCCTGAGGGGCCTCATATGCCCAAGGCGAGGCCACTTGATTACTTCTGATCAGGGAAGTGACATGATGTGGACTCTAGATGAAGGAAATCCCAACTGTGAAAGTCAAAATTATAAAGTTAAAAGAAGAAAATGATAGAGAACATCTTTGAAGCTTAATCCTGCCAGACCTGAGGCCCTGAACCTAACTGTCCCCTATACCTGGGCTCCTGAGCATTAAAGAGAAAAAACCAACATGATATAGAAAAATGTTAGTTACATGCAAACAAGTGGTTAGAATAAGATGGAACTTGGAGACACTGTAGAAAACAGGTCTACCTTTCATCTACCTTTCATCTAGCACCAATATTCCACCTTTGTGTGGAAATTACCGAAAAATCGGTACAGCGGTCTAGTAGGGTTAAGGTTAGGAAAGACTTAAAACCTACAAGCCATAAGGCAAAAACGAAAAAAATTTGATAGCCCACTTAAGGGCTTCTTTTCAGTGGATAAAGTTGACAGGCAGGTGAGAGATTAGAAGATTTTTGCAATGCTCTGATAGGGGACCAGCATTCAGAATATAAGAATGCTCCTCAAATCAACATAGAAAGATGAGAATCCAAAACATTAAATGGGCAAAAACTATAAGAGAAGATACCCCAAAAAAGATAAAAAGCAGATGAAG
This sequence comes from Myotis brandtii, assembly GCF_000412655.1. Lineage (NCBI taxonomy): Eukaryota > Metazoa > Chordata > Mammalia > Chiroptera > Vespertilionidae > Myotis > Myotis brandtii. Next base: position 11,160,100 of record NW_005354385.1, on the reverse strand, counting down.
AGATGATGAAGTTCACAATTAGCCAGGGAAATACAAATTAGAAACGAGATATCTGATACCTGATAGACTGGCAAAAATTAGGAAACTAGACCATGTTTGAGAATACAGCCATCTAGAGAACGTCAGGCATGGCTTCTGCAAACTAAATGTACAGCGTCTAAGGCCCAGCAATTCTAGTTCTGGCATAGTTCCCAAAGAAACTGTCGCACAGGTCCCAAGGGACATACTGTCCATTCTGTGATGGTGGGGAGGTGGAACCAGTCTAGATCCCCATCAGAAGGAGTGGAGAGGGAAAAGGGGATGAATGTACATCACAAAATACTCAACTACAGTCAGAATCAACAATGCACAAAGGACCAGGGACAAATCTTTATAATAAACTAGAGGCCCGGTGCATGAAATTCATGCACGGGTAGGGTCCCTAGGCCTGGCTGGCAATCAGGGCTCATCTGTGGGGTGACTGGCGGGGCAATTGGGGGGGCCCCCACTGGCACCCACCTTGGCTGGCCTGGGGCCTGCGGGCATCTCCTGTGTTGAGGGTCTGCTCCCTGGTAGTCAGTGCGCATCATAATGACCAGTCATTCCGCTGTTTGGTCAATTTGCATATTGGGCTTTTATTATATAGGATGTCTGGGTGAAAATATTAACCAAATGAGAACAAAATCATTTATATAACAACTTATATAATACAAAATATTCATTACACAAGAATACATACAAACAAGAGAAATCACACTACACACATTAGAATAAATGCCTATGGTAGTGGAAGGGGTGTGATATGCAGGGGATGGTAATAACAAGAGCTAATAAATAAAACATTGGTTTGGCCCAGACCAATGATAACAAAATGCCACCAACTGAGATGTATGAACAACTCCACCCAAGGTCCAACTAAAAAACTTGTACAAATTAAAATTAGCAATGTGAGTGAAGTGAGGAGACTAGAAGTGAGGAGAATAAACAGAAGGCACTTGCATCAATCTTCTAGGGTAGTTCACTACTAAAACCCAGAGACTCATGCCCTCCTCAATACGGTTAGATGTGGAAAACTGTCCCCTGCATGGAAGCCAAAGGGAACACTGCTACTTGCACTTCTTCCTTCAGAAAAATACCGGCTTATTCTGACTTGGTATTTCCCATCTCCAGACTTCAACCACCTATGACAAATCAGCCACTTTCACCATTTAAAGCCCAACAGTATTTTTATAAACAGTCATTAAAAGTGAAAATTTGTCATAGGTTTTTTGAAATCTGTGAAAAATAATTGACTTATGTAGGTTTTTACCCTCTCAAAAAGTTCCAGTAAATATGTTTGTCCCTGTAGATAGCAGTTTGCTTTCCCTCTGAAGAGTTTTTTAAATTTTATTTCTAACCATGTCTGTTATCACAGAGGTACCAGAAGCCTAGAAGGAAAGAAAGCTGGACAACTAACGCGCTAAATCCCTTTCCTTCGACATGTTCAGTGTCACCAACCAACCTACTGGCACAGAAACTGTTCATAAGCTAAATTCACACATTTTAGCTACAAGTATCCCAAGTTCACCCTTTAAAAATCCTAGGTAGATAACTTCTGGTATTGATGATATATAAACCCTTAAACTAGCTAAAAATAATTTAAATAAATTCAACTGTTTGACCTAGTATCTCTAATGTGCCTATTTTAAAATGAAGTTTGAGGACAAGATTTCCTCTAATTGTATCCTTAATAATGACCAACAGCTAAGAAAAATGGTTTACATTGTCAGTTATTTTCCCAAAGAAGGTTGGAGCGAGGGGCAGGGAGGGCTGTAGCCAGGGTTTGAGAGCGATCAGCCCAAGAGTGAGACCTGTGGAATCCAGACTCCCCTCACCTTAATGTCTTTCTACCATATCTTGTTAATGTTTTGTTAGACATAATTATGTTTTCAGCACATATACTTTTGTTTTACTTGATAAACATAACTTTAAAAATTATTTCCACTGATTCCAAATGGCAAGAAAATTTTGTAAGGCACATGCGTAAGATAGGGCTTAAATGCAGTGAGCCGAATTTAGTTTCTGATACTGACATGAAACAAACAAACAAACAAACTTAATAAACCTTGAACATGAGAGGGAAGGGACTCTCAGCAAAAAACTATCTGCCTCCACCCAGCTAAGAGCTAAGACAGGAGGCGAGGGTCAGGGGGACCACATTTTGAGCCCCACATACCAGAAACATTTTAGAGTGTAGAAGATGATTCCAGGCATGCCAGAGCAACTCCGCAGCGGAAACAAAATATATGCAGTGTAGATAAAGGCACACATATCATTTTCCTCTAACAAGGAATTTTTAGCTTCAGAAACCTCTGATTTATCAGAGACACAGACTCAAAAAGATTAAGATAGTCTACCCACATTAAAACTGCCTTCATGACTTTAAGAAGTATAACTCTAGGAAGTTACTGTAAACAGTAACTCAAAAGTGAGAAGCCCATATATGTGAATTTCCAGTGACATAATGCTGGAAGATTTAAGATGGTACATAAATTTCATACTTACAATATATGGTTTCTAAAGGAAAAAGTAACTTCACTGTACCTGGATGAAACTTTGTTTTTGGTTTTAAATGAAACTTAATCGAAAAGCAAAATATTAGATTATTGGATGTAGAGGAAGTAAACTGAAGAAATTTATCAAAATCCTCAAGTTCAACTCCATCCATTGTAGAGATGAGAAAATAGCTCAGGGAGATATAACACATTCTCCAAGACCACTAAGGTAGTCTACAGAAACGAAGACAAGCTTTCTTCTGAAGGCTCAGTGCCTTTCTCACTTGTTCACGTTTCCAGATACCCTTTGGCCCGCTCTTTCTAAATAGTCGCAGGCCTCGTCCTTTCCCTGGCTCAGGAGCAAATTCTAAGTTCTTTCACCACAAAGCTATCAAGAATCACAATATTGATAACAGTCCTATTCTTGGAAGTGACATTACTGGTACATAATTGTAGGGAATATTCTATTCATCAGAAGTCAATAAAGGCCACACTCAAGGGGAATGAATTCCAGGAGGTGGGGAATCATACACTGGATATCTGGATGTGAGACACTGAGTGTCCAACAGTCAAGACAGAATTGGGGAAGATCCCTTGTGTGAATGCTTCTCGCATTCTTCAGAAGTGGGAGAACAATGTATGTTGTATGGAAAGAAAAATAAGGAAAGAAGACATGTTATATATGAAAATTCAGCAAGACACTGTCTACAATAGCCTCAGTAGTCAAAGAAAGACCAGTTGAAGAGTCACTTTTAAAGGAAACAAAGTGCTGAGAAAAAGATGAAGGAATTCTAGTGAAGACAATGTACTGGTGAGTGAGTGCTAAAAAAAGATGCCCCTAGCACAGTGGTCGGCAAACTCATTAGTCAACAGAGCCAAATATCAACAGTACAACGATTGAAATTTCTTTTGAGAGCCAAATTTTTTAAACTTAAAACTATATAGGTAGGTACATTGTTATTAACTAATTAGGGTACTTCTAAGCTGGCCTTTGCTAAAAACGTCCTCAATCTGATTGAGGTACGTTCGCTGAGATCGATCCCTTCCAACTCTCCCATCCACACTCGTCTTGTATACTTGTTTCGTCTATCTCCTTTCTGAAACCGACTTCTGCGCATGGGCCACGAAGTTTCAATCACACTGTACGTGCGCGCCCGCAACGTGGTATTTTGTGGAAGAGCCACACTCAAGGGGCCAAAGAGCCGCATGTGGCTCGTGAGCCGCGGTTTGCTGACCACTGTCCTAGCACATAGTAAGTTCAACAAATTCTTGTTAAGTTTTCATATACTTTTAAAGTGTATACCCTACCTGTATCTTACAGCTCTCTATCAAAAATATTTTTATAGTTGTTAGACCCCCAGAGCAAGGATGGTGGGTGTGGGAAACTGCCTATTGTCTTCACTAGCAGAGAGGTATGGACAGAGAACCGGGAAGGCTGGTGACCCTTGAAGCCCTAGCAAAGGTCAGAGCTGTGCACCCACTGTTAGTCCAGAGTCTGGGTCCTCAAACTACGGCCCGAAAACATTTATGCGGCCCGCCGGGTGTTTCTGCCACCGCTGTGTGCATAGGAATTTGTTCATAGTTTTTTTTTTAACTATAGTCCGGCCCTCCAACGGTCTGAGGGACAGTGAACTGGCCCCCTGTTTAAAAAGTTTGAGGACCCCTGGTCCAGACAATGGTAGCTGAAGCAACTTCCCCATCAGGTAGTCATGTAAATCCTTATTGATAAGATAGTCTGTGTGTTGCCCTAACCGGTTTGGCTCAGTGGATAGAGCGTTGGCCTGCGGACTCAAGGGTCCCAGGTTCGATTCCGGTCAAGGGCATGTACCTTGGTTGCGGGCATATCCCCAGTGGGGAGTGTGCAGGAGGCAGCTGACTCTCTATCCCTCTCCATTCCTCTCTGTAAAAAATCAATAAAATATATTTAAAAAAAAAAATAGTCTGTGTGTTACTGGAACTTGCCTGCCTAAGGGCTATGGGTGTATCCCAAACCAATAAAAGGTTGGCGAGGCCTGAGCACCAGTGGAAGTCCTTCCTCTTGAGTTGGACTTAGCCGCCTGGCCCCCCAATATTTCCAAATTATCTCTTGTCTCTTCTCTTTCATTTGTGTGTGGCTCCTCTTCCAGATCCTGAACCCTGAACCACGCGGGACGTGGAGGGAAACATTTACCACAGGTGGGCCAGGTACAGAAACTCACCAGGGCAGAAAGCCCCAGATGCCTAGCAAGGGGCAAAACTGGGAAAACAAGAAACTGGCCCCCAAGGTAACTTATCCTCCCCAAGCATATCACTGGTCATGCGGTTTGGACCCCAGATCTTTCGTATTGCTGGTCAGGTGGTTTAGACCCCCTGATCTTTTCCTCCCTAAAGATAGCATCTAGGCTCCGTTGTATTTCAGTTCCAGGCCCAGGAAAGCAGCAAAAGCAGAAAAGTGACACCATGGCTGCCTCAGGACCAGCTACACTGACTAATGACCGACCAATCAGGGGAGACCATGACCCTAAAAGAGAATACCTGGAAAGCTGATGACTAGTTTATTAAGACCCTCCTTTGAGACCTCCCCTAAGATTTTCACCTGCATGAAAGAGATCAGTACACTCAGGAAAAAGTACCCAGTGCACTTTCTCCCTCCAAGGAGCACGTCTGTGCCATTCCCTTCCCCCTTTCCTTCCCCAACAGGCACATATCCCCTTATCCTCTAAAGGACCCCATGACACTTGCAACTAGGGAGCAATGGGCAGCAGGAACTCATCCCAGGCTTACCCCCTGAACCTGTCTTGAAGGTGCCCTTTGAGCCAAAGCAGTCCAGCCCAGGCTTTCCTGATGCTTACTCTATGCCCTTCCTTGTTTTTCTGTCCTATGTGCCATCATGGAACCAATACCTTTGGCTCAGTGCTGCGTAGCCCTTCCCTTTGGAAATCCCCATCCCCCATCCACTTCTCCTTCAATAAATTCAATTTTTCTTTATTCACTGTCCGAGATAGCTATTTAGACTGCCTGCGCACCCACCAACTTTAACTTTTCAATAATTTGGCTTCATGAGAATGTAAAATTTGATTTGTAGTGCATGTGTACAGAAATCTACCATAGGATCACACAGACAACAGTTAGAAATAAGTTAGTAAATGGCAGTGATAAAATTTGTGGGTATAGAGGGAAGAAATTAGGGGGAAAAAAGAAGGGTCTACCTACCTCGAATATGGTCTGATTCTATGGAATGAAATCAGAACTGAATGATTCCATAACCGAAGAAACAAATCAACATTTCATTTATGACCTAGGGACATCTCAGGAGTTTTCTACTTATTTTACCATATATCTCGTCACCATCTTTATTTCTGAGATCTTCTCTTACAGATACAAGCACTTGCAAAATTAATTTATTCCTTTCCCATTCATTCATTAGACACCACTGACTCCGTATGAGCCAGGACTATGTCTGGCAGTGGATATACAATGTCCTTATTCAGTGATCAAAAATGGTGTAACAGTATCTGAAGAAACTACCCTAACATTCAAATTCTTTCAGCACACAAGTCTATCTAAATCTAACTTGAACATGTATATAAACATTATACCCAAACAAACCAAAATTCTAAATTCATGGGTGTTTTATATGTATGACATCTCCCACATTAACTCAGAGCAACAGCACAATCAAACAGAGGCCTATCCTTTTTATATCGGAAAAAAAGGTTTGGATTCCGATTCTTTTATGCAACAGTTATGAGATCTTTGGCAAGTCGCAGGTTTCTATTAGTCTGTTTCCTGGTGTGTAAACTATATATATCATATATCTCTGAAGATTATGGTGAAGACAACTAGTAAATGAGAAAATATAGAGAACCACTGCATGGTTTCTACAAATGCACTTTTAACAAGGCTTTCTGCCAGTTAAAAACATTCCATTTAGGGCCTTAAGATTTCAGTACATTTGCAATTATTTTTAACTATCACACAGAGCTGACATGCTAGTGCTAAGATCACTACTACCAGTTGAGTCATCATGTGATAAACTCCATGCTCTGGCCACTTGCTTCTGTGTGTTTGCTGACCTCCCTTCCCCCTTTACATTTAGATCTTATATAAGGATGTTGATGTAAAATTTCATAAGAAATGTCACAAGGTTAGAAACAGGGTCATGACTATGAAGTTATATAGAAGTCACAAGGAAGATACTTCTGACCATAACCAGGACTGCATGCAGGACTATGACTAAAATGACCATTGCCCAAATAGTCTTATTCAACTTATAAAGATAGTCACTGGACTCACATGTTCTATTGTCTTTGATCCAGCCTCAAACTCTTCATGCTCAAGAGGAATCATCAGTCACCTGTTGCTGGTGATACACAAAGGTACATCTTTCAAGTACCTTTCTCGACTGCTTCCCAAATCAGTTTGCCATGTAGGGACAAGGTTGAGAAGAGCTGTATTTGAAATGTGGGCCACTATGTTCTACACCCCACAACTTACTTGACCTTCCACAACTTAGTTAAGCTGAAATACTGCCCTAAAGGCTGGATATCTGCAAGCCTGATGGATCTCACAGTCATTCAAAACTTTGTCCTTTAGTCTTCAGTGTCCTATCACCCAGCTTTACTGCCACTAGACTTCTGGCTTTCAAAAAAACCATTAGAGTCGATACAAAAGGAAATGTTCAGTTGTATTGTTTAAGTTTCTTGATTCACCATGAGTTATTACTTTACTAACAACCTCAAAGGAAAATCCTACCTTTTATGACATAATTAATATTGTCTCCATACCCCATACAACTTAATATAAAATTTTCTTCTTATATTGTATCTACATATATTCAAATAGAAATAAACTAGTTTAATTATAGTCCATCAAAAAAGAATTTACAAATTGAGCTGCCAACTAGCTCCAAGATAATTATACTATAATTACTAATTAAATATTATAAAATCCAGTTCTTGTCAAATTCCATTGTTGTAATTCTTTTAGTTTAAATTCCACTATTAATGATTACACAGAGATAACTAGAAATTAAAATTCAATGTGGCCATAATCAAAATGTGCATTTTCTTTTTGCAACAAAATATGAATGCTGTTTACAAGTTTTAAATAAATTAAATTACCATAAACCTTAATTAGATTACATGTTGCGATGTATTTTAATTATGGATGGGTATTACTAAGCACAAGCTAATTAAAACCTAGTCTCATATTTGTAATCAAAACAAAAGTACAAAAACAAATCTTTAGCCATTACGAAGTTACACGTTTTGTATTAGAGTCCAATATCCTTTATAGAAATTCTAATGTCAGCCCTTCGTTTTACAGATGATAATAAAGGGTTAAATTTTTGCTTAAAAAGGGCCTGGTCTTATGTTTAAGCAGTGATGGGTCACAGCAAATGACTTTCAACAAATATACAATAACTACCCATCAGATGGTTGTAATGAACTCTAAAAACACAATGATAAAAGGGAAAAAGATATAGTTCCTCCTTCATTCAGCTTAGTCTTGTGGGGAAGACAGACTTCAATCAAATAATCCTACATGTAAACATGAAATTATGAACAGTAGTATTACTGGCTTATTACTGGTTATACTGATAGCCTATCCCAGGGAGCAGAGTGAGTGTTTAAAAGCAGGGGATCTCGGATTAAGTGGCCTAAACTGAAATTCTAGTGCTGTTACTTCCTAGCTGTGTGTCTCTAGATGACATGCTTCATTGTTAAGTATTTCTGTGCATTCTCTTCTGTAAAATAGGGCTAATAATAATACCTGGTTCATGGGGCTGTGGAGATTAAATTAATTCACATACAATGCTTAGAATAGTTCCTGGCCACACAGAAAGTGCTCAATAAACAATGAGTTATTTTAAGAGAAGCTGGAAATCTGGCTAGACTATCAGTTTGGCAGCTCTATAGTAGAAGGTGGAAGGTCACACAAGGCCGTGTAGGTCATGGTCAGGCTTTCAGTCTTTATCACAGCAATGCTAAGTCATGTAAATGCAGAAGTGATCTAATCAAATGGAACACACCGCGCCCCCCCCAACCCCCCTTTAAAGAGCTGGCACTTGGGGACAACTGAGTGAGGTACACTGAGAGGAGATGAGTATGCTAGACCAGATGGTTTACAGTAACAATATCTTAGCATCTTTTATTCTGGTTGCCACTTGCAGAACTTTCCTATTGTAAGCACTCCCTTCTAACAAATCCACATGGGACTGTGCTGGTACCCTGCTTATTAGAAGTTTTCAAGTGTTTACAGAACTGGGCAATCTTCTGTTTACTGCACTTACCTATACCTACATTTCAAAGAATAGCTCCATAGCTAACAACCCACTTATAAAGGAGGCAAGTCTGCTTATTACAACTTTCCAAAATGTCCGTTGATATAAAGGTCAACTGTCACCATCGTTATCACAAGAAATACACCAGAGGCCTCATTAGGTAAGGTCCTCTTTAAAAAAGGAATATACTACATGCATATCCAACATGGACCAGGCAGTTAGTCATTAAAAGTTCAGAGTGTGCAGCCCTCCCCGGTTTGGCTCAGTGGATAGAGCATCGGCCTGTGGACGAAGGGTCCCAAGTTTGATTCTTGCCCAGGTTGCAGGCTCCTCCCTAACATATTTGCCAAACCAAGACAGCAATGAAGACTTTGAACAGCAGAAACTCATGCTTCAGTTCTCAAAGGCAAGTAAATTGATGCAGGAGTTGGCTCAATATCAAAAGGCTCTGAAAAATGTGCAACTATTCACATTCTTATTAGGCTTATTTTTTAATGTCCACACACATACTACAGATTCATCAGTCAGGTTGGCAATAGATTAGAAAATAAAACTCAAATCAACTAATAATAAATTTTACTGGCAGTTTTAAAATATTTTGCAGAACTCTGATGAAAAACAATAACTTTCAGATTATCTGTTAATTTCTCTATCTCCTAATTTTACCTATATAAATTTTTAGAGTAGGACATAATTCCACAAATTCATCTGGTTGTAATAACTGGCAATAAATTCAAGAGTTAAAAACAATAATTAACTTTACCCATAGTATTTTTTAAATAGGGGGTTTCAAGTTTCGAAATAGTACCAACAAAAAATGCTTTTCAAGACAGGTTCCTCAAACACCACCTTACTGCACAAAATGTTACTTTCCAACCTGCCCCATTGACAGTCTTTATAACATTATGATGTTATATATAGGGTTGTTCATATGAAAAGTAATACAATAATAAATAAGTAGTAATGCATCAATAAACTGTGTTTCGCATACTCAAAACTGTAAAGCTACTTTTGCTCCACCCTGTATTTTGTCACTAATACCTACGTAGAGCTAATCAATGTCCAGGTGATTCTACGGCCTCATGAAATTTATGAATGACCAGGGATCATGTACTGCAAACTGAGGATACATACCTCAACAATATAAGAACAGAAGGAGAAGACAAATAATAAAAACAAAAACAAAATACATGCCCTCAAAAGCAGTCTGTTTTACAGAAAGGAAAAAGTAGACCAAGTATCAAGAAGTCTCAGAATGGCACCAGAAATTAAGGCACCTTTGAGAAAAATGTATTAAGAAAAAACAGAACTGAGGATAAGAAACTAGCTCTACCATGAGAACTGGACAAACAAAAAATAAGTAAATAAAAAGAAAAAATCAATCATAGGCCCATAATCCTTACCTCAACTTTCCAAGATACCAACTTTCCCAACTCAAAATACAGATTTTTCTAAGGGCACACTAGTGGACAGCTGTTCACTGGTAATTTTGACATGGGTCAAATGACAACTTTTGATGTCTAAATCAGCAAATATTTACTATTTTCACACTGGATAGGGAAAAAGCTACTTTAAAAATTAATGGGTCTATGTACAGGTTAAGAACCACTAGACTATAAACCTTAAGAATTCAATTCTCTCCCTTCACTCTGTTATCTGCAAGTAAAATTTCAAAGTTTCAGAAGGGTCATAGGATATTAAGAGAGAAGTCAATCTGACCCCATTGGGGAGGATAATAAGAAACAAAACTTTACACTGCAAATAACTTTAGAGGTGAGGTGTTAGGATCTCTACAAATCTCAAAGACACACGAAGGACAATGTTAACAGGAATAATATGAACAGGTGTACTACAATCCAATACTCTAAAGTTACTATTTCAAATTATAAGGCTCTAAGCTAACTCAGGTTAAAAACTTTTTTTTTTTATCCCACTGAAATTTTCCTTAGAGTATGAAACTTTGATAAAATAAATCTAGACCAGCACTACCCAAGTGAACTTTCTGTGATGATGGAAATGTATATTTGTGCTCTCCTGTACGGTAGGTAGGCACTAGCCACATGTGGCTACTAATGAGCACTTGATATGTGGCTACTGTGATGGCTGAGGAACTAAGTTTTATTTTAAATAGACAAAGGTGGCCAATGAATATATAGTAGCACAAATAGATAATTAAGGCATAACAGACCACAGTTAACAAATCTATAAACTTTACTGATATTACTCTAAGTAGAATAAAATATCTCTAACATTAATGTTTGAATACCTGACACCAAGGCTATAAACTAATTTGGCACCATTACAATAATACTGATGGCTGGATAATGTTCATTTGTGTAACCAGTTTTGCTATTTTCATGTGCTATGAGGCAATCAATACTTTATACATACTTTACTCATACATTATCATTCATTCCTAGAAAATTTTCTTTCTGCAAAAGTAATCATAGTACTTGAAATAAAATCACTTAAAATAAAGCAATTAAAAATGGGCAAAAAAATGAATAGACATATTCCCAAAGAATATATACAAATAGCCAATAAGCATATGAAAATATGCTCAAATGACTAAATCAGGAAAATGTAAATCAAACTATAATGAGTTATCACTTTACACCCACTAGAAAAGTTGTAATTAAAGACAGACAATACCAAGTGTGGGTGAGGACAGAGAATTGGAACCCTCAAACATTGTTGCTGGGAAAGCAAAACAGTGCAGCTGCTTTGGAAACAGTTGGCAGTTTTCCAAAAGAGTTAAACATAAAGTTATCATATGACCCAGCAATTCCACTCCTGGGTGTGTACCTAGAAGAAATGAAAACATATGTCTACAGAAAAACACACACAAATGTTCATAGTAGCATTTTCTTAATAGCCAAATCTGAAAGCAGCCCAAATGTCAATCAGCTGATGAACAGATTAGCAAATTGTGATATATCCATATAATAGAGTATTATCCTATATAATAAAAGGCTAATATGCAAAGTGTCCCTTCAGGAGTTCGAACAACCGGGTGTTCGATCACTCACTATAACGTGTGCTGACCACCAGGGGGTGGCACGGAAAGAAGGAAGGCCCCAGTTGGCAGCCTGAAGCTGGGGGAAGGAAGGCCCTGATCAGCCCTGATCGCCAGCCAGGCCTAGGGACCCTACCTGTGCACAAATTTCATGCATTGGGCCTCTAGTTCAGTCATAAAAAGGAAATACTGATTCATGCTAAAATATGAATGAATCCTGAAAACATTATAGGGTAAGCAAAAGAGGCCAGACACAAAAGTATACATACTGCATGATTCTGTTTAGATAAAATGTCCAAAATAGGAATATCCATAGAGAACATAAATTAGTGGTTCCTAGCAACTGTAGGGGAAGAGAAATGGGGAATGATTGCTAAACAGGTACTGGATTTATTTTGGGGATGATGAAATTGTTTTGGAATCAGATAGTGATGATTGTACAACTCTGTAAATGTTCTAAAAACTATTAAATTGTACACTTTAAATGAATAAATTTTATAGTATGTGAATTTTACCTTAATTTTTAAAAGCACTTCAATTTTTGCTTTTTAATTATTGTTAATTTTCTATTTACATGATTTTGCTTTAAAATATTTGGGATTTTTTTTTCGCTAAAGAAATACATTGGCCATTTTAATAAATGGTTTTGTGTAAAAAGAGATTATTTGTAAACGAAGATTCTATATAGCAGTGATTTTTTTACCTTTTCCATCTCATGGCACACTAATTAATTAGTAAAACTCTGAGGCACACCAAAAAATGTATTTTTTTGCCAATCTGATAACAAAAACATGTGTAATTTTGATTCATTCACACTGGATGGCTATTGTGCTGGCTGTTGTCATTGTTTCTGACAATCTAAGGGAAAGGGGTCAATGCCCCTGACTAAATGGTCAGGTATTACATGCTTTAAAAATTCTTGGGGTACACCGGTTGAAAATCACTGCTATATAGGCTGAAAATTTTAAAGGTTGCTAGTTATTTAGAATGAAGAAGGAAACATTCAATAGAAACCAGGAAGAGCATTGAGCTGGCACTGACTTCTGAGTAGAAGAGGACAGGTATACCTTCCTGACCTAGAGACACAGGATAAGTCTGCTATTTGGCTCTCATGCGAAGCAGTAGCAATTCTGAGCTAAAGTTTGAAAAGAAGGACTGAGTCCCTTTCTTTCTGACCTCCTCTCAGCTGACAAAGGAGGCATCATGAGAAAGAAAAATTTAACCAGGGCAGCCCAGGTTGACGCTACAGCTGATACAAAACTGTGGAACCAAGTAATGGGCAAGACCTGGGCTTCAACATTTACTCAAGTAAACATGAGGAATGGGCTGAAATGTCTCTGCTGAAAGAGACAAAGAGAAACTGGAGTAAAGAATAAGAAAATAAGGACAAGGAAGTACAAAAACTGCATAAATCCAAAAAAGAAATCATAAATTCTTTAGCAATACATTTCTATTTCATGGCTTGGAAAAAAAGGATCACTTGTCTGGGTCACACAATCAGTCAACAGTCAAAGACCAATTAACACATCAAAGACTAATCAATACTTATAAAGTCATATTCAGTTGTCCTCATGACAGGGAACAAAATTACCATCTGTTGTAGGTTAATAAAGTTTTTTCCCCTTAAAATGGTTGTTCTTCATTGAATTTCTTTTTCAATTTGATAAATATCTCATTTTAAGTACAAAAATGTCAAGCTGCCTATGGAAGCTTAAATAAAAATATATCAATTAAAAATGAAATTTAAAAATTATGCTGCATTTAAAATTAGCTAATGAATATCTAAATTTATGGAAAGTATAAAGGGTTGAAAAATAAATGCTGCTTAAGTTACTCCTACTAATGGAAAAGAAAAAAAATAATTGAAACCTCCTGGAGAATGTTGGCTTGAGGGGGAGCCCAACCTAGAAAAGGAACGAGTGGGTGGAATTTAATAACTCTAATGGGGGAAAAGGAGAAGACACAGGGAATCAAGCATAACAAAATTTTCAGCATTTAAAAGCCCATGGTCATAGCAATATATAAATGTAGTAAAAATAAAAACAAAATAAAAAGGATAAACACCAACTTTAGAAACCTTAAGCAAATTTGGTAAGAGTTCTTAAATTCGAAGGATAGTTTCATGGGTATTCATTACATTACTCTGGTATTTTTTTGTTTTTGAAATATTACCTAAAAACCCTAAACAAAAGGCTTATGATCATTAGTGATCATTAGTTTCATTTAGCCCAAAAGTTCAAATTATGTTTTGAACAACTACCAAAATACAATGTAGGTAATTTATATTTTGTTTGTGCTTCACCATGCTGATTAAGGTTTAAGCCATTGCTAATAACTTATATAATTTAATAAAATATGTACAAAGCTACTCAACAGAAAAAGATAAAATACTGTCAAAGTAGAGCAGTGGACAGTAGGCACACACTAATGACTGCATTTATCTTGATTAGTACACCACCTCTGTAACGGGTGAATACCTTTTAGTACAGGAATTTAATGACCACGTATATTGTTGGCATAGTCCAAAGTGTTTACTAAACATTGAAAGTAAAAATCATGGCATGTCATCTGCTTGTGAGTGTCTTAAAATATTCGAACCCACTGAGTGGAAGAAACAAAACACACAACGTAATGTGATTACTTTTAAGGTACAGAAGTAATTCTTTTAAATCCTTCCCTAATTAAAAAAAAGTCAAAATAACCTAAGTAATGATTATGTCTTTATAATCTGGGATACAGCTAAAAAGTCTTCTTTTTCCAACAGCCTCACATCTTGTAGATAACAAGAGGTTAAACTTCAAGCCACACCCTTTCAAAAACAAAACTGAAAATTTAAGGTCTCAAACCTTTGCCAGTCTATTTTAGAACACTTAAAGTGTTTTTGCCTGAACTAGGAATTTCTCTTTAGAACACAAGAGCTGAGAGAATAAACTTTGTCCCTGGCTTATTGGTAACATATATGAAGTATTATTATGGCTATCAACTTATGTATTTGCATACCTCAAAAGCCAGTCCCTACAGCTTAGCTGGCATGGGGCTTTATCCATTTTTTGAATCAGGAAATTATTACCAGGAAACTGAACCTCAGCCTAACCCCAGTTGATGAATATGACAGCAGATTTTCAGGGAACCTGGATGTAAGACTGGCCCTTCACTGTTCCCTACAGGATCTGTCCTTTGCTGCTTGGCTTCCAGAGAAACCAGACCATAACTAATATTTCAATGGCACGGGAGCTGATACTTCTGCTGCAGTGAAGCAGTTCATTTACTCTGGCATGGTTTCTTTCCAATCCCTTATTTGCAAAAAGCATATCTCCAGCTGAGTTGGCCTAGATCATTTTCTGTTTTTAAATTTTTGGAGGGGAGGGAGGGAATTAAAGTCCAGAATTCTTTTCTAAATTAGCTAATGGAAAGCATGCTACCTTGCCCAGGGTGCTGATATAATCATATTAGACCTGAAGTTTTGAAAAAGTTTCCTATGGCTTTGCAACAGCTGGACCCACCATCCACTGCTGTCAACAAGTTTTCTTCCTCTCCATGTTGCACATAATGGGGCAGATTATATATTAAAAGCGTATGGAATGCACCGAGCTCCCATGTGTGTCTTCCCTATCAGGCACAGCACTATGCATGTAGGCATCTAAAAGAGGTTCAAGTCAAACCAAGAGGTAAGGTCAGACTCTAGACCAGTGGTCGGTAAACTGCGGCTTTCGAGCCACATGCGGCTCTTTGGCCCCTTGAGTATGGCTCTTCCACAAAATACCACGTGCAGGTGCGCATGTACAGTGCAATTGAAACTTCGTGGCCCATGCGCAAAGTCGGTATTTTGTGGAAGAGCCGCACTCAAGGGGCCAAAGAGCTGCATGTGGCTCGCGAGCCGCAGTTTGCCGACCACGGCTATAGACCTAAACATTTGGCCATTGCCAGTGCTCCTAAATCAGATACCTAGCAAGCACTTGAAGATTTCTGTAATTATTGATGACAGGTTTATTGCTCTCCTTTGATATAATGACTGATACCAGCTGGTTCATATCCTGAACTTGTTTCCGGTCACCAACAAATTCAGGATAGGAACAGTCTTGTAATGAAAAAAACTACAGCAAAAATCTTGTGATAAAGTGCCTCAACACTACACAAATTTGGATAATGTGAATTTATACAATAAAAAATTTATATGTAACCAAATTGGAGCCCAAACTCCTGGGATTTGTGGCTGGCTAGCTTTGTAGTTGGCCCTAAGACATGATACTTGAAACAACAAACTAATTGAAATACATCAATAAATTTAAAAGGCTAATATGCTAAGTGTCCTTCCGTCCATCCGACCAGTCGCTATGACACGCACTGACCTCCAGGGGGCAGACGCTCAACACAGGAGCTGCCGTGATGCGCACTGGCCATTTACAGAGAAACGGCAGCACAGAACTGGCGCCAACAAAGCAACACTTGGCTTCCCCCAAGTGGGACACAGGCCCCGCCACCACCCTGACGCTGCCGAGACCCCTTGGCCAGCCTGGAAACGGATGCTGTGGGCGCCGGGTAATGATGCCCCGGGTATAGCAATGCCTGGCTTCCTCTCCCTAGCAACTAGCCTCCTTGCAGTTTCTTTAGACCAGGAACACAACTTGCTTTATAGCCAGGTGAAAACATTTCACACTTTAACCAAATGTCTGTGAAGCATTTTCTTGTGCCTCATCTCATTTGATCCTCATAGAGTTCTAGAGACTCGATAGAATCCTATTTTCTTTTCATTAGCTGGAAAAATGGAGATTTAGAAAGCTTAGGAACTTGACACGACTGAAAAGAAGGAATGGTGGACCTTGAAAAACGACTTCAGGTTTTCTCACTGTGCAGAATATAGTCAAACACTGCTGCAGTTAAATATTTACCCTTTGTTCTCTCTGCGTAATCTACAATAATAATCTGCTTCATGTTGATATTTACTGCTGTGTTGCTGACAATTACCTGAAAGAGAAGTTGGGGTGCTTCACTGGACTGAAAAAAGTTTAGCTAAATCAGAAAGCAGATCTAATTAAGCAAGTTTACTCTATACTAGAGGCCTGATGCACAAAAATTCATGCAAGAATGGGCTTTCCTTCCCCTGGCTGCCGGCACCGCCTTCGCTCCAGCTAGAGCCACCTTTCGGCCTTCGTTCTGGCCCAGAGCCACCTTTCCGCCTTCCCATGCTGCCCAGAGGCCCGGAGCGGCTGGGGTGGTGTGGAACACCTGTGTCGTCGCCATGGTGACAACGCAAGTGTCCCGCCCCACCCCTGGCCACTCGGTGCTTGAGTAGGCAAATTAACTGCCATCTTTGTTGGGCTAATTTGCATGCTCACTCCTGATTGGCTGGTGGGCGTCACAAAGGTATGGTCAATTTGCATCTTTCTTTTATTAGTGTAGATATATAAAAGGCTAAGTTGACTCGCACATGCACGATACATATAAAGCTCTCACTGGCGCCAATCGAATGTGTGTGTTTCGGTCTGTCATTGTCGATCGTGAATTTGGTTGACACTTCTATTATAAAGAAAGGGCGAATAGTGATATTAAAATATTTCTTCTAATTAATTTCCTTTTAATGTGCACAAATTTGTGCATCGGGCCACTAGTACATCAATAAAAGACAAATCCTGATGCAAATTTCTTTAGCACATCACTCACTACCACCTCACCAACTTCTTTGTTGCAACTTCTAGAGCAGTGGTTCTCAACCTTCCTAATGCCGCGACCCTTTAATACAGTTCCTCATGTTGTGGTGACCCCCAACCATGAAATTATTTTCGTTGCTACTTCATAACTGTAATTTTGCTACTGTTAGGAATCGTAATGTAAATATCTGATATGCAGGATGTATTTTCATTGTTACAAATGGAACATAATTAAAGCATAGTGATTAATCACAAAAACAATATGTAATTATATATTCAATATGTGTTTTCCGATGGTCTTAGGCGATCCCTGTGAAAGGGTTGTTCGACCCCCAAAGGGGTTGTGACCCACAGGTTGAGAACTGCTGTTCTAGAGCCTAAGATTTTGTTCAATAGTATCTTTAGCTTCTCATTTTTACTTGTCAACATCACAATGCACCACTAGACCAATGCTTCAAGTATTAAGGCCAGCTACTTAACTTGAAGCAGAAAGATTTTCCTGGGTTAGGCCTTTTCATTAAGATAATAAATCCAAGAATAGATAGAGAGGGCCACTTGAATAGCTTTGGTGATACGATGAGAATAAATGATTGAGGGATCAACTGCTCGATCCATCTTACATAGAATCTGCGTCATTAAGAAAAACTATATATATCATATTTACTTTCTACAAAAAGGTACATTTTGAATATGTAAAACAGACTGATTCCATTTTTTTGAAAACATTTGAATATCAAATCTGGTGCTACATCTGGATTCCATAACATGTGAGTGTTTAGTACATCCTAAAATTTAAAAGCATAAAGTAGCAATTACTATACAAAGTTTAAAAAAATACTCATATGACCTAAACCCTAAAATCAAACATAAAATTAATCCATGAAATGACAGAAAGGAAGATATTAACTCTCAATAAGATTAATATATCTTTTATGACCTGGCTAATAATTTGGGATATTATCACGGTACCTGGTTTAGGCTTCAGGTCAAGACTTAGGTCTGTTTCTCAGCTTTGAGACTTAGACCTGGCTTGGGGACTGGATGACAAAAATGATATCAGTAACAAGGATTCCAAAGAACTGCACACCTGTCATTGTTTCCTGCCTCTCAACCTGAAGTCAAGCCTCCCTAATAAATCCTCCACAGTAACCTAAAGTAAGGTGACCATTGGAACAGCAAGCTGATTGTCTTCAGAAGTAAAGCAGAAATATGGCTACAGAGAACAATCTGGCACCCCTCAAGGAAGGACTCAGCCTGCAAAGACTGTTCTGACAAAGGAGGACCAGGCTGCAGATACGCACAGACACAACCACAAGCACCTAGCCTCTAGGCCCAGGCATGCTTACGAACCTGAATTACCACCTGTTGTTGCTGTCATCAGGGTGAAATCTCTGCTCTTCCTCACTCTTGAGGGTCCAGTTCCCTCTAGTACACGATTGAGGCTGCTTCAAGGGGTAGTAACTTGGTACTTCTGACCTGACCTATCATCATGACAGGGAAAGCCTTCAGGCTCAAAGTCCCAGGGGCTTGCAGTTAGAAAGCTGTTGGGTCAGAAGACAATAAACTAGTGGTCAGTGCCATGAGATGTGGGCAGGACACAGACAGAATAGGCTGCCACCCCTAAGTACACTAAAAAAAATGCCCTTCCTTAGATTAAAATGCAAACTACAAACACTTATTGAGCACCCATTCTGTGCCCGGAACTCTGCTGGGCACTGATGATTTAAAAGACGAATGAAGTCAGTTCATGACTTTCAGTCCACAATTTAGTGGGCAGATAGCACACAAGTTATCGAAAACTAAAAAAGCTCTAATAGAAGGATTTAAAAGTAGGGCCAGGGTTTTTGGCATTTCTGGTAGAAAGATTATCCTCTGCAAAGCAGCTATAATAGAACATAACATTTCTTTCAAGAGTGAGGAAGAGCAGAGATTTCACCCTGATGACAGCAACAAAAACACCACACAATCTGCCAATTCACAATATTTTCAATCCATCAGAGAGTTGAAAACACATTATAACCAACTAAGCTGAAATAAAGGAAAGAGAGGCACCTGCAAGGATGAACTTCTTACCTGGGGCAGATGCTACTAAATGCTGTTAAAAAGAGATGAGCTAGAATTTTTGCCATATTGGTAAAGGCTAAATGTAGGCAAGCAAAAGAACACAGAACCCCTTAGGGCCACAGACAGGAGGTGAATTTACACTCAGGTTTTTCTCTGTAGGCCTCCCCAGCTGCTAACGGGAAAGACTGGCCAGGTCCTGAGGCAGTCTCCCACTAGGTGAGGCCTGGGGGAGGGAAGAGCAGCACTGTGAGAAAGGCACGAATTTTACCTGGATGCTTCTCTCATCTCTATTATAGAACAAAAGCCTTAAACTGGGAGGAAATGAAACAAAACAACCCTGTCTTCCTTAAGACAGTGGTGTAAGTCCATTGCAGCTGGGAATTTCAGTCAATATACCTATGTCACACCATTTTATGAACAGTCTAACTTAAAAACAGCTTTTCTGTTATAGACACAATTTCAAGACCCTGGTCCCAATCTTTAGCCAGGCCGCCAGCCTAAGCCCCTTCTCAACAAACACTATGGAGCCACCCAGTGTGGATGAATTTTTCAGAGCCTTGGAGTTAAAGGAGAGAAAATGATAGCCAATGAGCAGGTTTTAATGGAAGAAAAGTTTTAAGATGAAGACAAGCATGGTTATGGATGTAGCAACAAAGTCAAAGAATAGGATTGATAATAACCAGGCAGTTAGGAAGACAGGCTATGAATCACTTAGCAAGAATTTTCTTCTGAATGTAACATCAGTTGCTTAGACATGCAAGTTTAATTTTTGTTTAAAATAAGGGGAGAAATCCTACATGAATAGATTCCTGAATTAAATTTAGTATCGGATTTAATTTTTATAGTCAAGAACAATTAAATTGTCTGCTTCTATTTTCTGGATCATGAGAGCTATTCCCACTGAAATGTCTAACGTTTTGCTCATTGTCAAAAAAAAAAACAAAAAACAGCTTCAAATGCTGACATGAAGAATTGTGCTTTATTTCAAATTGTGCACATCACTGAAGTAACAGAAGCTCATCACACATATGAGAGGAGACATACTGGAAGCAAAATTCATCTCTTCTCCTAGTTGATTTGACAGAAGCAGTAGCATCCAACCTAAATAGTATCAATGAATGTCTGTTTTAATATTTCTTCAATCTTATTCATAGTTAAGAAGTCAGGATAATTTCCTTCTATTAACTACCATTTATTGAACTAAGCATTATTTCAAAGAAAAGAAGCACTAGTCATTGAAAAGTAATTCCATTTTAGATACCACATTAAACTTAACAAAGGCATTAAATGCTTCTGATTACTGAAAAATTAAACATGCTTAAATTATTCATTCTTATTCAACAGATAGCCAAAACTTAAATATTTCTTATCAAATGATTTCTAAAAGACATAGTGAAAATGTCTCAGTTCTTTCTCTACTCCAAAAAGCTTTAACAAGCTCAGCACAAAACTAAAAATTAAAACGAATCCAAAAAAGTTGAACAAAAAGCTCTTCCAACTGACTCTCTATCAGTTCTAAAATGTCTACACAATCTGATTGAGTCTGACCTGCACACTAGATATAGCCTATGTGTTCCCTCTGAGGAGGATCAATCTCCTAATTTCTTAAAAGCAGAGAAAACAAGACTATAAGCTGTACCATAGACTTCTGTTATATGTTAAATAATAAAAACATGAAATTAAGGCATCCATTTAAAGCAGGGGTGGGGAAAGTCTGGCCCGTGCCGTATAAGGCCCAAGAAATCATTTGGTCTGGCCCTGCCAAGGCATTAGGGGTGAGTTAGTTAAATGTTTAACCAAATATAGCAGCAGGTTAATTTTTAAGTTGATAATTTTGAATGGCCCGCAAATGATATTACAAATATCCAAATAGCCCTTGGCAGAACAGGTGATTCTCTAAATACTACATGAATTATATTCCACATATGGGTTAACTTACTCTGTATACCCAAATTGCTATGTGTTTCAGGCAGTTTTTCATTCATTTCTGAAGCAAAACTACAAACAAAAATGTCCAGCACATTTTTTTCCTTCTTTACCCCCAGAATCATGGGACGTTTCAATACAAGCTTCTTGAGGACAAGCTTTTTGCTGCCCCTGTAGGTCTCAGCATGCAGACTGCACAGAGGAGAGTAAAAGGCCCTGACAAACTCCAAGTTACTACACAGATGAAGACATTCAAGCCTTTCTGTAGTCAGTAATGGCATTTCTGAAATCTCAGAGCACCACTGCTATCATATCACTTCTAAGAGCTAATGTCCTTAGTATAAAATGTAAACAAAGGGAACCCACCATGTTCATTTCCATCACCCTCCCCATGCCTAGTACTGGACCTCAGAAATAAATGATTATTGACTAGAATTCACTGAATTCCATTGAAAATTTCAAAGCATAAGCCAATACAAAGTTGTTCTTTAAATCTGATGAGATTTTAAGCAAAGGCAAAAATATTACACATTCTTAAACATCAAATACTTTCAATAATTCATTAATCAAATATTTACTAACTACTGAATAACAACTATTTTGTTTCAGTATGTAGAACTGAACCACAAGCTCCACTTACAGCAATTTTAATATCCTTTTTAAGTGTTACTGACGCTTGTTCTAGCTGGGTAGCTCAGCTGGTTAGAGCACCTTCCCCATACACTAAGGTTATGGGTTTGATCCCGGGTCAGGGCACATACATCAATAAACCAATGAATGCATAACTAAGCAGAACAACAAATCTCTCTCTCAAAATCAATAAAAAAATGTTTAAGTTACTCTTTTTATTCTTTTTTTTTTAAGGGGAGAATGATGATTTTTATTTTTTTAAATATATTTTATTAATTTTTTTACAGAGAGGAAGGGAGAGGGATAGAAAGTTAGAAACATCGATGAGAGAGAAACATCGATTAGCTGCCTCCTGCACACTCCCTACTGGGGATGTGCCCGCAACCAAGGTACATGCCCTTGACCGGAATCGAACCTGGGAGCCAAACCAGTTAGGGCACTCTTTTCATTCTTTATTATGACTCTCTTATTTATAATTTCCTTGTTTGTAAAATGAAGGTAATATATCACCTTCATTTAGAGTTATTGGAAGGACCAAGTGAATATTAATATAACGCTTTGGAAACTGGAAAGCTGTGTTATTTTGCATCATTACCCCAAAAGCATCTACCATTTTATTATTTACAACTGGTCCCAGCTATTCTCTGTACCAGTTCCAATACAATTTTTTTGCAAAGAAAATGTTCTGTAGCTGCTTATTACTAGGGCCATTTGCCATATGTGGTTATTCAGCACTTACTATGTGGCCAGTGTGGATAAGAAACGGAATTTTTAATTTAAAACTTTAAAGAGCTTATGTGGTCAGTGGCTATCATATGGATACACAACTCTGTATGTTCAGAAACATATTTTTTCCATTGTTAAAAATTTCAAGAGATAAAATTTCATTTTCTAAACCAGTTTCCATTCTTTTCAGTGTGAGACAGTACTATATAAAAATCAAAGACAACAACTTAGAGAAGCAAACCACCCCTTAATACAGTTTGTTTGACAAATGGGATCTCAAATGAAGTCTCCAATGCCAAAGCCAGCACATACTAGGTGCTTAGAAAATAACTATTGCCCTTAGCCAGTGGTTCAGTTGGTTGGAGTGTCATTCCATACACCAAAAGGCTGCAGGTTCGACTCCTGGTCAGAACACATACCTAAATTGCAGGTTCAATCCCCAGTTGGGGTGCATTCGGGAGGCAATCGATCAATGTTTCACTCTCACATCAATGTTTCTCTTTCTCTTTCTCTCTCCCCCCCCCTTCTCTCTCTCAAATTTAATAAATATATCCTCAGGTAAGGATTAAAAAAAGAAAATAACTATTAATGAAAGAAGGACAAATGAGAGACATCTTAGTATGCCCTAATTAGAGGATGACCTTGCCCTCAACATCCCCAGCCGACACAGCCTCTACTTCCTGAGTTACTTCTTGAAATATTTCAGTGTGATCAATTATTTTACATAGAAAATGTACAAGACAAGAACCCTTCCCTTAAGAAACTAAAACCTAGCTGGAGGAAAGACAAAAGTTAACCAGTAGAAATTAGCAGTCCAATACAACAACAGAAAACCAACCATCATGGAGAGTTTATCATTAAAAGCCAGAGAACAAGTAAAGACATTCGGAGGAGAGATGACCATTGGTCAGACAGAGTGGTCTGAGAAGGTCACACACACTAGGAAGGATTTGAACTAGGTCCAGGAGGTTATGAATATTTAAACTTCGAGTGCAGGGAGGTAGGGAACAGTGAGTAAAAACTACTTTTGCTGATGTGGAATGTTCAGGAAGGAGAGTAATTAGGGTTTGATTGTGAAGGGCCTTAAATGGCAGGCAGGCTAAGAGTTGGAAGTGATCCTGCAGGGTAAACAACAGGGAGACATTAAAAGTTAGAGGAGAGAGGGACAGACTAAGGTTACAAACAGAATATTTAATTATTCATTACAATGATGGCTGTGACATAGTCCTAACCTGGGCAGGGCTCACAACATAGCCAGCAAACAGATACAGAAGCAACTCCAACTCAAAGTGACAATGTTCATAGCTGAGTTATGTACAAAGTGTTAAGAAGGCCCTACCTGGTTTGGCTCAGTGGGTAGAGCATCAGCCTGGGGACTGAAGGGCCCCAGGCTTGATTCTGGTCAAGGGCACATGCCTGGGTTGTGGGCTCAATCCCCAGTAGGAGGCGTGCAGGAGGCTGCCAATCAATGATTCTCTCTCATCATTGATGTTTCTATCTTTCTCTCCCTCTCCCTTCCTATCTGAAATCAAAAAATATAATTTTTTTAAAGTGCTAAGAAGCACAAAAGGGAAGATTTAAATCTGGAGAGAAGCACCAAGGAAGTCTTCACTAAGAAGGGGTAATTGACCTTGAAGAAAACCATGGGCTCACCAGTCAGGGAAGGGCATATTAGTTACCTACAGAAAAAGCCTTCAAGAAATAAACAACTTGTTGGGAAGATCACATTTCTGCAAAATTAAAGGGCTCTAAGGTTATATCATTCAAATATAGAGAAAGAACCAGATCTTTAAAAGTTGTGTTAAAGAAGAATGTTACTGTATAGCTCTATTTTAGTAATGATCACAGCCATCAATTGTCCTCTCAGCTATGATTTCAGAAGACCATGAATGCTAAAAGCATTAAGAATATTAGAATATACCTAAGCAATACAGAACAAGATATAGAATAAAACTAATTAAATGATCTGGTGGTATTTTAAGCTATAAAAAGCAACATATTTGACATTCAAGGTAAAAAAAAAATCCGATTATCAATCGTAATGACTTTATTTAGGCCAGACATCATTTCAACATTTTCCTCTGGCAGAAACTGTATACAACACTCATGCAAAAATCAAGAAGACTAGGGGGAGGGGGAATGAGAGAACTGTGCTTTATTGACATGCCTGCTATTCCAGAAAGAAAGAGCCCTTGCCTTTAAAAGTATCAGATGTGCTTGATGACTTCCACCTGACAACTGGATTAATTCCAACTACAAACAAGGATACTGTCTGCATGTTACAGCCCCACTTTGCCTGTTACCATGGTGCACAATAAACTATTTTTTTCAAGGATATTATCTAAAATTGTTTACATCATATACAGGTAAAATTTAATGTGGAAGAGCCACATTAAAATATAGTGTTTTTTATTGGAAATTAAATACACTGGATGTCTAAAACAAAACAAAACAAAACAGAAAAACCAAACAAATCCTGAAATCAAGTTATAAAGCAACTTCATGAATTCCACTAAAATTCCAGAGGATCTGTAAAATGCTCTGTAACAGCCCTAACCGGTTTGGCTCAGTGGATAGAGCATCGGCCTGCGGGCTGAAAGGTCCCAGGTTAGATTTCGGTCAAGGGCATGTACCTGGGTTGCGGGCACATCCCCAGTAGGAGGTGTGCAGGAGGCAGCTGATTGATGTTTCTCTCTCATCGATGTTTCTAACTCTCTATCCCTCTCCCTTCCTCTCTGTAAAAAATCAATAAAATATTTGAAAAAAAACCACACAACACTCTGTAATAAAAGATAAAAGACTTGATTTTTAAAACAAAATCTGTAATTTACTGAAACTATAAAACTAACTTTTAAATTACCAAGGTCTCATGTTATTCAGTGTGTAATTATAGAAAGAAAGCTTTAAAAAATTATAATTTAAGCTAGCAATTGCATTCTGGGATATTTACCCCCAAGAAACATAAACATATGATAACTCAAAAGCTTATACACTAATATTTATAGCAGTTCTATTAGTAAGTTGATAATTATTATAAATTGAACATAAACCAGGCAGATGTCCTTCAACAGGTGACTAGTTAAGCAAACTGTGGTACATGTAATAACCTGGATGAATCTGTAAGAATTATGCTGAGTGAAAAAGAAAATCCTCCAAAGTTACATTCTGTATGATTACATTTATATAACAATCTTAAAATAACAAAAGTATAGAAATGAAGGACAATTCATGGTTGCCAGGGAAGGAGGAGAAAACAAAAGGGGGGTGTAGCTATAAATGGGCAACATGACCCATGTACCCCTAAGTGATAAAAATGTTCCGTATCTTGACAGTATCAATGTCAAGATTCTGGTTGTGATATTGCACTACAGTTCTGCAAGATGTCACCATTGAGGGGAACTGGGTAAGGGGTACACAGGATATCTGTATTATTTCTTAAAACTGCATGTGAATTCATAATCATCGCACAATTAAAAGTTTAGTTTTTAAAAATTATAATTTATTCAAATCTTATAGTGAAAACTTGAGGTAGGGACCACCAAAATATTTGGGTATTTCTTTTTATATATATATGTTTTTATTGATTTCAGAAAGAGGAAGGGAGAGGGAGAGAGAGAGAAACATCGATGAGAGAGGAATATCAATCAGCTACCTTCTGCATACCCCCTACTGGAGATCGAGCTGGCAACCTGGGCATGAGTCCTGACCAGGAATCAAACCCTAACCTCCTGGTTCATGGGACAATTTTCAGACAACTGAGCTACACCAGCTGGGCTGAGAGTATTTCTAACTATATTGTTAAAGTCAAAGAATATTTGCTATACTCTTACATCAAAACAAGCTATAAAATTTCCTATTTTATTACTTTTAATGTTTATGTAATTATATAGTACTAATTACACTCGTGTCATTTTCCTAACATTTTTCCTCTGAAAAAATTCATGTACTGAAAATTACATCTACTTTTGATCTCAATCCATCAGCTAAGTTATACAAAAGGTACTAGTAGTTCACAAAAGGCAAGGACACAGAAAATTCGCTGCCAACACCTGGCCAAGCAAGCTGGTCTTGGTACTTGTCGGCTGCGCATGAATAGTCTGAGAAAGAGCACTATGTAAACTTTTCTCACCATAGCTATAATCCAAGCCATTGAGGTTAGAATGTATGGGAATCAATGTTTAAAATCTGATAATTAATATTTTAGTAAGGAATCTGATAAAGTATTTATCTAGCAAGTTGTACTACAAGAGTAATTTTTTGTCAGTGTAGTTTTTCCACTGAAACTTGCATAAGCTAAGAAAATCAGTTTACAAAAGGAAGGAGGGCCCCCTTAAGAAAGAGAAAATTTTATCTAAGAGCGGTAGGTAAAGGTATGCCAAGATTAAAATTCAAAACTCATTCATTCATTTACAGATATCTAGAAAGACTAGAGGTCAAGATAAGTCCAAGTTAAAAGACCAAGTCCCTGATGTCAAGTCAGCTCAGGGAAGCAGGCCATGGAGACATGGAACCAATGTACTGATTGGTGGAGGTTTTATACATAATGTTGCTTCTATGGAAACTGTATTCAGAGTGCCAAACAAGTGACTCACAGAAAATATTTTGGAAGATTGACACCTGCCAATACAATGTCCCAAAATTTCAGACTGACATATTTTTCATTTGCTGACAGACTTTTAACAGCTGAATTGTTTATCACAGCAGTTCTTGAGAAAGTCCAACTGGTCTTTCTGATTCCTTTTTCAGTGCTTTTTAAACACCGACTTTGTTGCTTATTTAGTCATTGACAAATTGACAATAAGTGGAAAATTCCCATCAGTGCATCAGTCTGAGATTCAAGGTATGATTCAATGAGATCATTTATTCTAGCAGATGTCACAAGAGATTTTCAAAACATTCTTCTGTTTGTTCATAACAACGGAAGGGAATATTTGCAATAATAGATAATGAGTTTGGACTTACAAAGGCACATAAATTGCATAAAAAATAAAGAAAAGCACAAAAGACAATAAACCAAAGTACTGCTATATGAAACTGAAAATAAGAATTTACTTAAATGGCAAGTCTTGAGGCATAAATTAAGATTCTTCATAAATAATGCATTTTCATTGTGATCAATTATTTTACATAAACTACATGGTAAAGTATTCCAAGAAAAATAACCAAAATAATAAATTTCATGATTAAAACCTTTTCTGAGATCACTATCTTTTCATTGGTAAGGAACACTTTTTCAAATGCAGGCTTTTCCCAAAAATGCCACTGACAGATAATGCAACAGTCTATCTAGATTCTGGTAATGTATCAAGTAAGATACAGCTAAAAAGTAGGTTTAGCTAAAACCTAGTTAATACAAAATCATTTTACAGCTCATCCTTAACACTTACAGAACAATTTTACATATTTATTTATATACTGAAGTTTTCTAGGACAATTTTTTTCCAGTGCTTGTGTCCCTATCTTACCTAACTAGATTGGAAAATTAATCCGATTTCTCAAAGGTGGAGACTCTCAATACTGAATCCAACACAGACTGTCAACTCCCTGGGGAAAATCATTTTTTGTCCATTAGGGCTAGCACAATCTGATATAGAGTGAGGGATTAATGAATGTTGGCTGAACTCAATGAATGACATCTTTTAAAATAAGAGGTATTTAAAACAGAACACAATACTTCACACAAAATAGGACTCCAGCAAATATGTTAAGCACTAATTGTGTTGTCTGCTAGCTTGGACCCCAGGTGGTACTCAGGAAGAAGATCACTTCAAACTAGATCAGTCTTTGTTTCCCATTCTATCCAGGGTACAGGTGTCAGAAAAACACGATGCACTTCACTCCATTTTGCAGGCGTGTTTACAATTCTCATGAACGTATGGAAACTGAAGAGCCTGTTCAAGTGTTTACTTGGATCATGACACTGGGAATTCATTTAATATTGCATACCTTAGTAGTATAATTGATTCTCCTTTTTGAAAATATGTATTTGTTCCATTAGCAAAGAGAAACAGCCAATTTCAATATTTTAAATCACTCTGTGAATGTATACATACGCAAATTTTATAGGGATTATCCCACCCCAATCCCCACCTTTGTAGGGGGAAAGCAAAATCTAGGAGAAACTCTCTTCATGGGATTCCTAAATTGCTTTAAAAAAAAATACAAAAAACTCCACACATATCCAAGAGTACTAATCCAAGTAAAGCATCATCCTGTTGACATCCACCACAATTTCAAAACATCGGTAGGTTGTCTACACACAAAAAATTAGAGTTAAATAAAACATACCTATATTCTATAATGGATATAAATCAGTGAATTTCTATGAACATAAAGTATTCATGGAAAAGTAACATGTTTTCAGAGGAACAACTGTCTCAGTTAATTTTTTTTGAGGACACATCAAACCAAAGCAAATGGTAAGTGGGTCTTTCTCATTTTAACAAGACTAATCCCCTTTAACCACCACCTAAATTCCCCTTCTATTTCTATTTAACTTTTTAGAAAATTTAGTCTCAATCAGGGCCTAAGCCTCAAATGTGCAAAGAATCCAAGAGGGAAGCAACTGACTCAGCTGGTATGGAGTCAGTTTGTCTGGCTGCAACACACATGTTTAGGAGCTGAGCATTTCAGGTATACAACCTCAATTTCCCCCCTTATCATGGAGGCTAAACTGTAATGAATTCTTGAGGAGAAGACAATATATTCTTGCTGGGGACAGGGAGCGGGGGGAGTAATCAAATGAGAATCCCTGATGTCCTAAGAGTAGTGAAATACATTTTATAGATGAGGAAACTAGAGCTCAGATGAGTTAAATGACTTGCTCAAGAGATGCCAAGACTGGAACTAGAGCCTCTTGATATCTACTGGTTTACATCAAATATCTTCCAAATTTCTCTTCTAGTTTTTCTTGCTTTGGTAGTTTTCTGTCAATTTCAGTTGTGGTTAACTTGTAGACAGAAAAGGCAGCTGATGGAGTTAATTTACAAGATGCATTTTAGTCCATAAATGATTAACACTTTCTTAACACTTCCTTCATGGATTGACTTGAGTAGACATTGTATAAAATGACTGCTACTTAGAACTACAAATGCAATAATTGTGTACATATTTAAACAGTTTGTTTTAAATTTTGCAAGTGTTTCCACTTCTAGCTCCTGTAGTATGATACTATTAGTCTTCACCTTTTAAACCTATCAATTTATTAAACCTCCTACAAGTGATAGTTGTGTTTACATGCCTCTAAGTATTACCTACACAAAAAAGTTGTAATTTTCCTACTTTAAAAGGCCCTTACTACTTGTGGTGGTGAAAACACCATACAATGTACAGATGATGTATTATCTATATATATAAAAGACTAATATGCAAAGTGTTCCCTTGGGAGTTCCACCAGGAGAACAGGAGTTCGATCCCTCGCTATGTCTTGCGCTGACGACCAGGGGGTGGCGTGGAACATGGCAAGCGACCAGTGGCGGAAGTGGGGGCGCTGAGGGAGCGAGGAAAGGAGGAGGCGGGGAGGCAGGGAACCTGATGAGCCCTGATTGCTGGCCATGCCTAGGGACCCTAACCATGCACAAATTTTGTGCACCAGGCCTCTAGTAGAATTATAAATCTGAGACATATATAATTTTATTAACCACTAGAGGCCCGTTGCACAAAGAGATTCGTGCAATAGGCCTTCCCTTCCCCTGGCTGCCAGCACCGGTTTTCCTCCAGCATCCGACACCCAGGCCTTTGCTCCTACGTATGCAAATTAACTGCCATCTTTGTTGGGTTAATTTGCATACTCTCCTGATTGGCTGATGAGTGTAGTGGAGGGATGATCAATTTACATCTTTGTCTATTATTAGGTAAGATTAGCCCAATAAATTCATAAAGAAAAAAAAAGGTCCTTATTTATTTGCTGGATTCTCTTCCTTACAGGCAATTTCTTGCAAACTATCAAGTTCATAATAATTTTTTTAAT
The DNA here is from genome assembly GCF_000412655.1 of Myotis brandtii. Classification (NCBI taxonomy): domain Eukaryota; kingdom Metazoa; phylum Chordata; class Mammalia; order Chiroptera; family Vespertilionidae; genus Myotis; species Myotis brandtii. The sequence continues at coordinate 11,129,343 of NW_005354385.1, read as the reverse complement.
TGTTTATTTCTTCCCTGAAATATCCTGCTTAGATTCATGATCATATTGACTAAGATCACAGAAAGCAAGTCAATAACTTGCCTGGCATATAGTACATGCAACAGAAAGCATCATTAAGTACCACAATATAATAAAAGTAATGACTTATATTAATTCATTTAGTCTTCACAACAACCACACGAGGTGGATACTTTTATCACTGTTTTACAGATAACCAAATAAGATCTACAGAGATTATATAATTTACCAAGTTACACACCTAGCAAATAGAAGTGCCAGAACTGAATTAGGTCAGCTGCTAACCACCACACGTCACTGTCTTAATGACACTTAAGGGTTTCACTCAGTGTGAAGGTGCACCTCAAAAAACTGTCACTGGCCTAACGTATCACAGTTAATCTTGGACTGGGATGAGGGTAGACTGCAAGACCTTGAAAACATTATGTGGTTTTTTCTCTTCCCCTCACTTCCTAAAATGACATCTTTTTTTTAAAAAATCTATTTAAGATGAACTTGAGATTCAAAAGTCTCAACAGAGAACCCCAACTTCCTTTTTGCTATAATTTGGGTTAGGAGGGGGAACAGGACTGATTATATACATGAATGCTTAGGAAACCTTTTTTTCTTAAAAACTATAGAGAGGACTTTGGGAACCTTAAGCTGAAATGTACCTTAGATCAATGCAATCCAAACCCCGCATTTTTAAAAGGGGTAAACTATAACCCAATGCTAAAGGGTTTGCCAAGGCCATACTGTTCAATCCCAGGTCTCCTAATTCTGGCTTAGTGTGCTTTTCATCTACCTCTCCTGCCTGCAATTTAAGAGAGAGCTTATAGTGGACCAGAATTTCAAACACCACCTACCTAGTATCTTAAAAGTCTATTTGTAAATAGGTTGTGGGTGTCTATGAAAAACTGTATTCCAAGTTTGTCAGGTCCCCAAAGCCTGCACAGTACCCTAATAGTCCCATTTCAACTACACATTTTACCTAACTTTCATCTATACTAATAAAAGGGTAATATGCAAATTAACCATCACTCCACGACAAAGATGGCGGCACCCATAGCCACAAAGATGGCGGCACCGGCCGGAGCCAGGGAGCTGGCCGGAGCGGGTGGGATGCTTGGCTTCCTTCAGGTGGAACGCTTGGCTTCCCGCAAGCCCCGGCTGGCCTCTGGGCGGCAGCCATGGAGCTGGCGCCAGCCCGGAGCAAAGGTGGGAGGCGGCCCTGGCCCGGAGTGAAGGCCTGGGTCCCAGGTGCAGGAGGGAAGCTGGTGCTGGCAGCCAGGGCAAGGAAGGCCTATTCTTGCATGAATCTTCGTGCATCAGGCCTCTAGTATATGATTTTATGACAAAAACCAACATCTACTCTAAATTCAACCTGGAGCATTAGGCACCAAATTCTATATTCTATGTAAATGGCACCTGAAAAGGGGCTTTCTGTCTCTCCAAGCAGACAAATGCATTGGTGGTGTGTGTGTGTGTGTGTGTGTGTGTGTGTGTGTGTGTGTGTGTGTAAGGGGAAGGAGGTGCCAGACAGGGAGGGGTCCAGATTAGTGAAGATCAGGATAAACACTCTTGGCTATTTGTAAATCATTAAATTTCTATTTAATGCAGATTATAACTACAGAAGTCAAACATACCTTGCCAATTAAAAATAGAAGGTTACTGGTTCCCCTAGACCAGTGGTCGGCAAACTCATTAGTCAACAGAGCCAAATATCAACAGTACAACGATTGAAATTTCTTTTGAGAGCCAAATTTTTTAAACTTAAACTATATAGGTAGGTACATTGTCATTAACTTAATTAGGGTACTCCTAAGGTTTAGGAAGAGCCACACTCAAGGGGCTAAAGAGGCACATGTGGCTCTCGAGCTGCAGTTTGCCGACCACTGCCCTAGACCCCCAACCACCCCACCTTTCATTTGTGAGTTCTGGATTTGTGAGGTCTATATATCCCTAAGGCAGTGGTCGGCAAACTGGCCCCTTGAGTGTGGCTCTTCCAAAAAATAGCACGTACAGTGCAATTGAAACTTCGTGGCCCATGCCACGGGGCCAAAGAGCCGCATGTGGCTTGCAAGCCGCGGTTTACGACCACTGCCCTAAGGGATTGGCATCTACCCAATCAGCAGGCATTATTCAGTTCAGGAAAAATGCCTCACAATGACATGATTCAAAATAATCCAGACATTTGCATATTTTAATTTATATATTTTACTAGAGGCCTGGTGCACGAATTCGTGCATGGGTGGGGGGTCCCTAAGCCTGGCCAGTGATCGAGGCCTAATGGGGGGCCGGCTGGCCTGGGGGGGGGGCCTGGGAGGTTGGCCAGCCGGCCCCCCAGCTGGGGCTGATGGAGGGGTTGGCTAGGGGGAGGGGCTGCAGGAGGTTGGCTAGTCTGGGGGAGGGGCCGCGGGAGGTTGGCAGCTACTGCATTGAGTGTCGGCCCCCTGGTGGCCAGTGTGCATCATAGCGACTGGTCCACCAGTCATTGGGCCGTTCGGTAGTAATGGTCACTTAGGCTTTTATATATATAAACAGAATTTTAAAAATTTAAAATCCAAACTCTAATGACATTTTATCATCTGCTATAAATCATTACATGAGTTATAATAAACTATATTATCAAGACTATGAATAATAAAATTATCAGCATTGTAGCTGACATTTATTGCTCTATCAAATAAAAATAAATCTAAATTATAAAAAGAAAAAAAAAGTAGACCAATGACAAATGAAATGTCTGCAGCATTCTAAGCTTAATCTGAAGTGCACCATCATGGAATATCCCCAATATTCCATTAGTTATGGTAACACTAGAGGCCTGGTGCATGAAATGTGTGCACTTTGGGGGTGGGGGTCCCTCAGCCCGGGCTGCGCTCACCAGCAGTGAGCCCGGCTTCTGGCTGAGCAGCACTCCCTCTGTGGGAGTGCACTGACCATCAGGAGGCAGCTCCTGCGTTAAGCGTCTGCCCCCTGGCAGTCAGTGCATGTCATAGCGACCAGTAGTTCTGCCGTTCAGTCGATTCAGTCAATTTGCATATTAGCCCTTTATTATATAGGATAGCGCCCGAAAGATAAATATAATTCCACTGAATTATTATAGTAGCAATGTGAACATCTGAATGCCCTACATCTCAACTGAAACTAGCAAGCACATGAATTATTGCTCTTTGTGACTTAGGGCATATCCTTACCCTAAAAGAAGCCTGTTTCTTCTTATTGCTGGGCATCAAACTGACCTGCTGACTGCTATCACTTACTAGCAGTATATGAAGCCTCTTGCCTTATATTCAGATATGCTTAAATTTCTCTCTCTCTCCGTCATCTGTAGTGACAGTTTGGATGATAAAATGGTTACTGAATTTTCCAAACATATCCAGTTCATTTGTGTCATGTTTTAGATTCTTCTTCCCCCTTCAGTGCAGAAAAGGAGCTACAAAACCATTTAACACATTGAAGTAGTAATTATCTCCCAGTACACTGAAGGTGTGAAGGCAACTCCCAAAGTGACATATAATTCAGTGAATGTTTTTGCCCTGGAATAACCTCTACTTTGTCTTCCGGTTAAGTATGAAGGTATGATGTCCATTTTAGAATGAAGCAATTTAGGGATTGAAATACAACATTACCTCTTGATTGAAATACAACATTAAATTATAGAGCATTTTCAAAATATCTTAGTATTTTAAGTTATTAAGGTGAAGGGCTGGACTTACCAAATAATTGGCACCATCCAGGGTATGAAAATTCTGTATTTAAATCAATAACTGGTCAATAGCAAGGAAACAACTCACTTTTAAAATTGGCAATAACTAAATTTTTAAAAAGTATGTGTAGTTAAAGTTTTTAATTAAATTTACTTTTCCGCCCTAGCTGGTTTGGCTCAGTGGATAGAGCGTCAGCCTGCGGACTGAAGGGTCCCAGGTTCGATTCCAGCCAAGGGCACATGCCTGGGTTGCAGGCTCGATCCCCACTAGGGGGCGTGCAGGAGGCAGCCATCAATGATTCTCTCATCATTGATGTTTCTATCTCTCCATCCCTCTCCCTTCCTCTCTAAAATCAATAAAAATATATTTTTTTAAAAAATTACTTTTCCAATTTGTATAGAAGAGAATAAGAAGGAAAAGTGCATGTCTGACTTAATATAGACTTCATCCAAATACTCGGATCTTACAATTGCTAAAAATTTTATTAAACTGAGTTTGGTAGTAGATTCTTTAAATTCAAATTATATTAGAACTAGTCACAGAATTAGATTTGGGTTATTCAGCTTGTAAATGAAGCAATTAACATATTTTTTTTCTGGATGAATGCTAGCTGCTCCCCTTTCTACTTACCTTCTCTCATGCTTTCCATCACAACCCTACTCACCTCTCTCTCTCTCCAAAAACAGTATAGATAAGAATTAAGGTAACTGGACACTTAGTCCCCCCATTGGCAATCTTCAGTAAGAAAGATTCAAAATGCCACACCTTTTCCTTACATAACAGTGGGGGATGGTGAAGTAATATACTTAGTCAAACATAATTTGTTGTCTATGACTGTGAACCTCTTCTAAAACGTCCTCTCTTCAAGTATGTATAACATATAGAATATATTTCTAACTGAAAGCCCAACTTTACTTAAATGGGTAAAACTACTTGCACAGCCAACCCTGTGTATACGTTAACCATATACTCGAAGGGGTTATTTCAATTTCCAATGTAGTAGAGAAACTAAATGTGCTTTTACTTTCTAATCTTCACATCAAATCAAATAAGCACATGTTAAACTCTGCTGTAATACTAGTTTATTGTTACATAATATAGTTCCTGTTGGCATCTACAAACACCTCCCAATATCCTGCAGTGTTGCTAACTATAATTTAGAGCAGCGATTTTCAACCTTTATATCTCATGGCACACATAAACTAATTGCTAAAATTCTGCAGCACACCAAAATATATACTTTTTGCCAATCTGACAAAAAAAAAGGACAATTTTGATTCTTTCACACTGGAAGGCTGCTGTGTTGGCTGTCATTTTTTTTTTTTTTAATTTGACCATCTAAGGGAAAAGAGTTCAGTCAGTGCCCCTCACTAAATATTCAGGTATTGCATGTTTTACAAATTCGTACAGCACACTGGTTGAAAATCGCTGATGTAGAGTTAAACCTCTAAATTGGAAGGTCCACAGGTCCACTTAACTATGGACATACCTGAAAAACAGTAGCAGCCAAAAAACACAACCTTTCTCAGGGCAAAGGTGTTTTTCTTTCCTATTTCTCCTTTCCATTCGGTCTTTAACTAAAAGGTGATCATCTTATACTTTTCAATGCCCTTGATCCAAGCAAAGTAGGTGTTGGAAGGCAGCTGAGCAATCAACTTATATTCTTGAATCTGATACAAAATAACCAAGTGTGGAGAGGCTTATAGTAAACTCAACCTCCAAAGCAAACTGTGTCACACACATAGTATGCTTTTCAACATCCAGAAACATTTATTTTGAAAGCCAGTTGTCCTCATTTTCGTGATGCCATTTTCCATAACTGTTTCACAGAAACCAGCAGTATACTGCATTCAGAAAGAGAAGCAATCCTTTATTTTCCCTTTTAAAAAGAAAAGTATCTAAGCCTACTTCTGGAAAAGCACCTTCTGTCATACATTTGTCTTTCTGCTTTAAAGAAAATAAAATTTGACCAAAAATGTATAGTAATCAGTATTGAATTTACACATAAATAATTACCATTTTTTAAAGTTGCAGGGGTATATTCATTATTTTTCAAACGCAGTAACAAAGAGAAAAAGAACTGCGACTTCAACTAATAAATTACATCTTTAAATATACATGACTCTGTTGTCCCCATGTTACTCGCAATGGTAACTGACACGCCCCGAATTTAACTGTACCAGACAGTTCTATCTGTCCCATCGCTGACCAAACACTGCTTCTCTGTTTCTATTCATTATGTATTATAAGAGGTCTAAACACAACCCAGTATGATGAGAGAAAAAAAATTACAGTTCTTATGACAGCAAAGTGATGCATTCAAGATCTCTTTTGCACTACATACTACATCCCTGTCCATGAGCATTAACAGGCATTTTTTGATAGAGCTGCAAGCTCATTACACTGAGAACCTTCGGCACCCTTTCCTGCAGGTTTTCAGAAAACCCTTGGGGTTGGGGGGAAAAACAGGCACCATTCAAACCTTGCAAACCAAACTTGCCAAGAATCTTGTGCAATGATCAATAACCTTGGCAACACTGCCATCAGCCCCAAATTCACGGTCCTGGAGACCAATGCAGCAAAAAAGCCAAACGAAAGCCTAGCTGAAGCCCAACAGAACTGCCGCGCTTCCCCTCGGCTGCCCCCTCTGCCGCATGGAGAGAGGCAAGGGGAGGAGAGAAGTCGAGGGAACCTCACCAGCTTCGAAGATGCTCCCGTGACCTCTGGCTGCGCGGCGGGTGCTGGGCGAGGAAGGCGCTAGTGCCACCGCGGCGGGCCCTGTGGACTATGCCTCTGGTGCATTCCTCGCATTCCTGCACAATCTGTCGCCAGCCCCGGAGCCCGTGGCGTCCGCATGGAGAGAGGCAAGGGGAGGAGAGAAGTCGAGGGAACCTCACCAGCTTCGAAGATGCTCCCGTGACCTCTGGCTGCGCGGCGGGTGCTGGGCGAGGAAGGCGCTAGTGCCACCGCGGCGGGCCCTGTGGACTATGCCTCTGGTGCATTCCTCGCATTCCTGCACAATCTGTCGCCAGCCCCGGAGCCCGTGGCGTGCGTGTCCCCCACCCCCACCCGCACACACACAC
>NW_005354385.1:11121842-11122150 GCF_000412655.1 Myotis brandtii | reverse complement strand
GGGGAAGGCGGGCGCCTCAGGGTGCTGGGGGCACAGGGCGGAGTGCCAGGCGGGCGGGAGCGGGGAAACCTCCGGGCAGAAGTCCAGGGGGACTCGGCGTGGTGCTCAAGTTCGGGGCTGGGGGCTCTGGATCCGAAACGGCCAACGTGGGTAGAGGGTCATGCGCGCCAGGGTGAGGGAGAGCAGAGGAGAGTCATCCACCGGGAAAAGCAAATGGAGGTGAAACTTGTGCGCCTGCCGGGGGGAGGGGAGCAGGCAGGCGAGTGCGGGCAGGAACACGAGGCGGGGCAGGAAAGCCGCGGCTGCGA
>NW_005354385.1:11099809-11121578 GCF_000412655.1 Myotis brandtii | reverse complement strand
AGCCGCCAGCCCGCCTGCCCAGCCAGCCCCGAACTCCCGGGAACGTCAGCACGCCGCCGTCTCCGGACCTGGTCTCCGCCAACCCTATTGGTCGGGAAGAAAAGGCTGGCCCTCCCTATTGGCCCGGCCCTCATATTGAACGGGCCAATGGGAACTGCGGTTTCAGGTCGCCATAGAGACCGATGCTGTTCAGAGCGAGAGGGCCCGGAGAAGGTGTGGAGTGAGGGTGAAGGGGTCTGTGGTTTGGGGCGCGGGAGGCGGCCGGGGAAGGAAGTACCGGGGGACTCCCGGGAGCTGGCTCTGAAATCTGGAGCAGCTTGCGCTTTGCCTCTCTGCCAGCGCCACCTGTGAAAGGTAGGGTTTGTCCCCTGGCGTCAGAAGTAGGAACAGCTGAGCCCCCCTAAACGAATACTTGAATGTAAGAACCTAGGAGTGAGTGTTCCACTTTCCCCGCGGCTGGGGAGCCCCAAAGGTTATGCTCTTTGACCTTTGACATGTGTGCAGCTTCTGCGTCTCCAGGTGAGTTTGCACCCCAACCCTTAAAATCGCTGCTTCCTGACGTCACTGAAACTCCGGAATTTTCCTTGTTCATCCCAACCACTCCCCCTTCCCTGGGGCTGATCTTGCCTCAAATTTTGGCTCTTCAAACTTATAGCCCTACCTAAAGGATACTCAAAAAGGATTTCCTTGGAATGATATTTCGGTAAACGAACAGGCTGAAGTATTGTATAATGGATGTCATCAGCTCAACACTTACGATAATGTGTTCCCTGCTTCCCAAAGCAAACCTCTAATCTCTCTGTTGAAAGATATTTATTAAACACCCATCTGTGTGTGCATTTAGCACTATGAGCTTGACAGGTGTTTGCTCTTTCCCTTAAAAGGTTGTAGGTGGGGAAAGACACGGATGACAGAGTAAATCCATGCTTCTAATGATTTCACAAGGGAGTAAAGGAAATAGATTACAGTTGATGGATTTTATTTTCTGGGTATTTTCCAGTTTATCTCTAAATCTGATAACACTGAGCCATAGAATCAGTACACACGAAAATCACGTGCTTTAATAACAAGCTTTGATTTAAAGTTACTTTGTGTTCATTTGTCAATATCAATTTTTTTGTAAATAACTTTCATATTTAGATACTGGCTATTAAAGTGGAACTTCATGAATACATTATGCTTTCAAGTATTACATTGCTGTATCATATAGCCACTGATATTCTTAGGTTCCTTCTTATCGTATACTAATCTCTTTAGTAAGAAGATTATGTTTATGTTACTGCCCCTCAAGTTGGAGGGACCATATTGTGAGAAAAAGCTAATAGGATTTTGGAAATTATAAATATCTTGTTGAGAGAAACAGATTAATGTGTGTACAAGCTATATATGTCTAATGATTTTCCTGAGTTTTAAGTTAGATGATATGCTTTGTTTTTTTTATCTTATTGTATTTGAAGATTATAAACATAGATAAGAATTATTAATGCGGTTCCTTGGTTAGAAAAATATTTCTCACAATTTGTAGTAAAATTTAACTTAGTTGATAATCCTATGCAGGGTTGGACTGCAGAACAAAACAGCTGAATATGTGAGTGTTCCCCCTAAGCATTTCCAAAATTGGGAAGGAATTATCAGGGGCCATGGAGTGGTGGCTCGTTTGCCATCATGGAAATTAGATCATTATGTTTTTGATTTCTGACTGTTTTGGTATTTGTTTATGGGAGAATAGACAAAATAAAATGCAACTTTTAATAAATAAGACTCACTTTTAATGTACTAATGAATACAAATGCATGTTTGGCTACCTGCCTCAATGAAAGCCAAACTCATGAAATAGGTGCTGGTAAGAAGGAAAATGGTTTATTCAAGTTCCAGTGACCTGAGAAGATGGCGGACTCTTGTCCTGAAAAACCATCTAAATATCTCTGTGTAGGCAAGGGTTTTTATCAGGAAGGAGAGGGAAAGCAGAACAAAGAAATCAAGGGGAGGGGGCTGTGGACCTTCAGGCAGTATTCTTGCTTGTCCCGATATAGATTTTTAATGTCATCTGAAGTCTTGTGATCAAGCCACCCCAGACCCAGGCAGCATCCAGAACAACTCATTTCTACAATATGCTCAAAAAAGGATGTTAGGGGTTTAAGGCAAGCATGACTAGCCAGGCCTTTATTTTAAGGCATACATCCTGTTTCCCAACTCGTGGAGAAGTATAGTTCATTATATGTTATTTAATCAAGAAAGTTATTTTGTTTCTTAGAATAAGATCTTTATGGTCAGCATCCGTGAGTGGGCCAGCTGGTTGCTTGTCAGCTGACTTCCTGGGGCAGGGTGTCTTAAGGTCAGGCTGCTCCTTAGGTTCACACAGAAACTAAAACTGCAGATTCCTGTAAATTATATTTAAAAAAAAACTTATAACATGCAAGCTCTAGGTTTTTTTTTTGTTTGTTTGCTTTGTTTTTTAATTTACCTTTATGGTTGAAAGTATTACAGAAGTCCCCTCTTTTTCCCCATTTACCCCCTCCACTCCATATCTGCCACCCCCCAGGCCTTCACCATACACAAGCTCTAGGTTTTTTTTCTTTTTGTTTTTTAAAAATATTTTTATTGATTTCAGAGAGGAAGGGAAAGGTAGAGAGAGAGATAGAAATATCAATGATGAGAGAGAATCATTGATCCGCTACCTCCTGCATGCCCCCCACCGAGGATCAAGCCCACAACCCAGGCATGTGCACTTGACCAGAATCGAACCTGGGACCCTTCAGTCCACAGGCTGATGCTCTATCCACTGAGCCAAACTGGCTAGGGCCATGGTTGGCAAACCGCGGCTCGCGAGCCACATGCGGCTCTTTGGCCCCTTGAGTGTGGCTCTTCCACAAAATACCACGTGCAGGCGCGTACGTACAGTGCGATTGAAACTTCGTGGCCCATGCTCAGAAGTCGGTATTTTGTGGAAGAGCCACACTCAAGGGGCCAAAGAGCCGCATGTGGCTCGGGAGCCACAGTTTGCCGAGCCGCAGTTTGCCGACCACTGGTTGGGCCACAAGCTCTAGTTTTGAGGGGGGAAATCAGGTTAGAGTAATAAGCTGGGGTTAGCATTTACTAAGAGTAAAATTAGTTGCTTTATATAGATTTTTACTAGTTTCCTTGGTGAGCACATTATTATTTTAGTTCTATTCAATGATTAGTAAGAGAAATGTAAAGTTTTTATTCCCTGTTACACTAACAAGATATCAATGATTTGGTTTTTAAAAAATGTAATAATACTGGATGAAAGGAAGATGTGTCCAATGGAAAGAAAAAAACTTTTCTTTTTTCTTGCCTTAGGCTAGCATAGAAAGAAGAAAACAAGAACCAATTGATCTTTTTACTCCAGTAATCTTTTCTTTTTGTGGTATTCTCAGGTCATATGTTTGAAAACTGTTTTGATATCATATATTTCATGTTTGTAGTTTAAAATGTTACTAAAATCCACCATGAGTAATGTCCCTAAAATGTTTTCATTTAACATTATTTTTTCATAATCATAATGCTCATTTGAAAGCTTTCTTTTGAGCTTGCTCCTGTACTACCAGGCATTGTTGGATAAAGTTAAAAATTTTTGTTCCACTAAAAGTTTATGCTTTTCAGCCTTGATCGTGTCTTCATTGATCCTCTAAAATCCTTTTCTCATCCAGTAGGGTGATTATCCAGGACACTTATCCAGGGCACTTGTCCCAAACCTGTCCTATTTCTGCTGTTCTTAAACCCCCGTTGTACTTGGTCTTCTTCCAGTTCTGCAAATGAATTTGTTAGGGGAAGAAATAGAATACTGGGGACCAGCTACAATTATAAGAAATATTAATCATGCTCTGTTAGCCATGATGGTTCTGTACCTATTAGAGAAAGCACATTCTAACCTGGCTGGGAGTTGTAGGCCCTGGGACATGGGAGCTAACAAGGGAATACAGTCCATCCTCCTTCCAAGAACTACCTGTCATTATGGAAAGATTTACAACCTCGTGGCCGAAACAATCTAGTCCTGGAGGCACCTGCCCTTTACAACCCACTGCCCCTATTACATGTAATCTGGTCCAGAGGTGCCCATCCTCCTGCGACCCCCTTCTCCCCGCAGCCCGCATGACTTGTAGCTTGTGCTGATATCCTGTGCCTACTTTCCGATGCCTGTAATTCCTACTTCCCCACTTAATCTTTGTCCTTCTATCCAACATAAGCAGCTGGTTTAAGGTGGGGTGCAGAGCAGATTTTTGTGGATGACCTGCTGCTCTCCCAGGCTGCCGGCAATATTGGAATAAATGCTCACATATGATTTAACCCTGTCTCTGCTTAATTGGCTCAAGTAGTGCCAGGTAGCCCGGAACCCTTGGTTGTCTGGTTACAAATTTGCTTCATACTTGAGGCATCCACCATGAGCTTCCTCAATTTCATTTTCCTAAACCTCATTCTCAATTTTTACACTGCATCTGGCTGAGAAGGGGTGCCCACCCTTCCCTTCTGCGCTCGCTCAGACTCCACTTGTGCTTTCAGACATGGTCGTCCTTATCCTCCACCATTTTGCTTTGCTGATCATAATTTCTCCTTGGTCATGTATTACATCCTTTCCCCTATACCTTAACTACCTGACCTTTTGTAAAAGCTCCTCCCTTCTCTCCTATATCCATCTTCATCTATTGGCATTTTCTTTCACCTAAAAACTGTCTGAAGGGAATTTCTCCAGGCTTCTATTTTTTTTAGTCCCAATGTTCTGGTGTTTGAAAACAACCTAAACATCTGTGAAGATGGTGCTCTTTTCCCTCAGAATCCGAATTCCTTTGCCAGTGAAGTTGTCTCCTACAAAAAAGTGTCCTTCTCTTGCAAATTGCAATGCATGGGTTCCAGATTTCCAGTGAAGGGTAGAGACCATTGTCTCCCACCCCGAGGGTCTATAGAAATGCAAATGGTCTACTTGAGAAGGGGGAGCTTTTACCTTATGGCTGCATCACCTGGGTGGGTCTCATCCCTGGGAAGTAGGTGTGGGAAGAGGGGCTGGTAGAGAGGCCTAGGGCAAGTTAGGAAGGTTAGAAAAAAGGAAATTTCGTGAGCTCCACCCTCAAGAACAAATGTAAACATCAGAAATCTGCGAGAACTTTTCAGTTACCACCCCAGAAAGAAGTCAACCTGAACCATTCATGATTATGAAAACTCTATAACTTTTCAATGCTTATTTCTTATTAGCAGAGGCAGGGAGGAAAAGGGGGCAGCAGGAACACGGTCTCTTTTCATTCTACGTAGGATGTCTCTGGAGAAGGTGAGGGCAGTGAAGATAATCACTCCCCAAAGTACACTGATAAATTGGTAGTGGGATTTTGTTTGTTTTAGCAAAGGCACGTTAAAACAGAGGCAGGTTGCAAATGAAGTAAAGAAAGCAGTGAACAAACTGGTCTTGAGAAGGGGTGCTAGAGCTTAACAGAAGTTACGCTCAGGATTTCAGAATTGACTGTGCCCCACCTGCAGCCCAGCACTGAATATGTAAATCTTCCTCTGCCCTTGGAGGCCCAGCCCAACAATTACTTGACACAATTGCAAAGACTTTCCTGACTTTACCTCCCTCCAGAGAGGATGATTTCTGCTTTAGTATATTACTGTGGCACTTAAGACTCTCTACCCCACGGAATATGTGTTTGTGTCTGAGCCTTCTCCCTAGAGGACAGGATACATATTGTGGTCATGACCATCTCCTTCACAGTGTCTTAGGCTACTGAAGTGCCTCTCACGCTAAGGAAAGCTAACTTTCATTAATGCTTTTTTTTTTAGTACTTGGAAGAATTTGACTTCCAACAATGAACAATTGGAATCAGTAATATTGGGAGGTAATTAGAAAAGGATGGGGCTAGAGGTTCAATGCGGAAAAGTGAGGTGATGTGTGGCAGAGCCGAGTAGAAGTTTTTGCCACATAGCCTCCGAAGAGAAAGAGGCTTCAGATCTTATCTGGACCCCTGTATGAGGGAGCGGACCAGGGTGATAAAGACGGGTTGCATGTACTTTGGCATGAAGTTACATTCAGAGCTAAGGCTATAAAATTTTGTGTATGAGGGAAAGCAGTTGACACTCAGCTTTTTCAAGCAGGTTAAGTAAGGGTTACCTACATATTTTCCATCTGAAACATTCAGGTTGCTCTGTCTTTTGGAACACAATATAATCATGAGAATTTAACAACTTCATAAAATCAGAAAGGCTTCAAACATCTGGTGAGTATAACAGACATGTTTCCAAGTACCTATATCTATAGCCCTTGAAGTAGGCAGCCCTGCATGCTTCATGATCTTGCATCTGGCCATGGTTTCTGCCCCAGTGGGGACCTGATTCAAATGTAGCCAATTCATTGACTGACCATTGACCCATAACCTTTAACAGTGCCAATCAGATTTTTCTTCTGGAAATTTGGAATTGAGAGAACAAGTGAGCCAGAAAGAGCAACTGTCTTGGTCCTGTTGGTTTCTGAGTTACTATTCTCCCCACGAAGCCAGAATATGCTTCATATTTTATTCCATAAGATTTATTTTTCTTATAATCCCCCCAAGCCATTCTTTTCCTGGTTTGCCTTTAGTGAGCCTCTTTTCCTTACAATCAAAAGGTTTCACAAAAGTATTATGCAAATATTTTACAACAAAAAAGAAAACATTTATTGTGACCGTCTTTTTGGACTATGAAGCACAACAGTCTAAAATTTTCTAACAGGCAAAGAATAGAAAGTGAATGATCTAATTCCAAATATTGCCAGTCTACTTTGGATAAAAGATCTTTATTTAGCCCCACTCTACAACGTCAAAGCTTTATATGCTTCAACTTATAAGTTGGGAGCAAGAAAAGAACTTTGAGAAAATGAACAATATAATTGCCTATTTAGGGTAGAATCATTTTGCCACACCTTTGATATCAGAGGAATATATTAAATTTATATTTATTTTATACGTTTATACTAATTTTTTTAGGAACCAGGCTAAAAATTAAAATTAAATAGGAAAATTTATCAGAGACATCAGTGATCAGGGGCTCCACAACTCAGAGAAAACAGGTTATGAAGTTTAAGTTGCAGCAATTTTAAAAAGCCTCTCAGGAGGAAAACCAGACTTTGCCCCAAATTGCTATAATATTTTATCTAAAATACTCTGGTTTCAACAAAAAATTATGAATCAATGGCCTAAAAGTTTCCAAATTTTAATCTATAGATCCATGAAACTCAATAATTCTAAATAGAATAAACATAAAGTGAGCCACAACTAGGTACATCATAGTCTGCTGAAAGGTAATTAGCAGACTATGACCAAAGATTAAAAAAAAAAAAATTTGAAGCAGCAAGAGAATAATAGTTCATTATGTACAAGGGAACCACAATAAAATTAACAGTTGATTTATTAGAAACAAAACAAAACAAAAAACTAGAAGATGTGAAGGACATAAAGTGTTAATAAAAAAAATCTCAAGAATTGTATATCTGGCAAAACTATCTGTCAGAAATTAAGGTGGCAGTCCTAATAAATGGATCTATGTTGAAAGTGTGCTAATTACTGGACAGGACCCATACAGCTGCCAGCTTTGAGTGAAGCCCAAAGCAAAAGAAGGCTGTCAGAAGATGCAGGATACCTGGCAAGTCAACCATCTTCATTTGTGAAGCAGCTCTTGACTCAATGCCAACCCTAGAACATCAAATGATCACTATACTAAATGCTACTTAAAATACTACATTTGAAGCTCTAGCTGATATGGCTCAGTGGATAGAGCATCATCCTGCAGACTGAAGGGTCACGGGTTTGATCCTGGCCATGGGTACATACTTCAGTTGGAGTCTCCATCCCCAGTCCAGGTCTGAGCATGTGCAGGAGGCAACCAATTGATGTGTGTGTCTCTCTCTCTTACATCAATGTTTCTCTGCTTCTCCCTCACCCTAACACTCTCTCTACAAATTAATGGAAAAACTATCCTCAGGTGAGGATTAACGATAACAGAAAATACTAGATTTGAAGTTCTCCCAGAAAATATTACCTCATAATTTTCTTTTTTTTAAAGTATGTTTTTATTGATTTTTAGGGATAGAGACAGCAGTGTGAGAGTGAAATATCTATTGGGTGCCTCCTGTATGCCCCCTACCCGGGATCAAGCCCCTAACACGGGCATGTGCCCTGACCAGGAATTGAACTGGCAACCTATCCATGCATGGGCTGCTGCCCAACCAAACAAGCCACACTTGCCAGGGCTCATTCTTTTTTTCTTTTTCTTTATTTTTTGGTGTGTGTGTATTTTAATTGATTTTAGAGAGAGAGGGAGGGAGAGGGATAGAGAGAAAGAAACATTGATTGGCTGCTCCACACTCAACTACTGAGCCACACCGACCAGGCATTATTTTCTTAACTTCAAAACTCAATGTCTGCTTCATAAAGGTGGCAACAGCTGACTAGAGCAGTAGCAGAGAGAAAGACAATCACATGCAAGAGCCCTCTTCTCATCCTGTCCTCCAGCCATTGTACCTGACCCTTTCCATTCCTGGGGCCCCGTTTCCTTTATACACTAGGTAAGCTGTCACCACAGAGCTTCTCCACAGCTGGTTACAGTTTCTGTGCATCTCTGGGGTTGGATTGGGTGAGCAAGTCAACAACATTTGCTAGCACATTACTTTGTCAGAAACTAGACATCAAGTTGAAACGGCCCCAGTGAGGTCGGGACGGCCCCGGTGAGGCTGGGACAGATAATGGGAACAGTATAGTATAGACTGATGAACAGGGGTAAATGCAGAGGCAGAGCAGCATTGAACAGACTGTCAAACTACAGTGGGAAGCCTGGGGAGGGTTTGGGGGGGGGGAGGGCTAAGAGATCAACCGAAGGACTTATATGCATCCATATAAGAATAACCAATGGACACAAGACACTAGGGGGTAGAGGAGGCCGGGGGGATGTCAAGGGGGAGGAAAAGGAGACATATGTAATACTCTTTGTAATACTTCAAGAAATAAAAATTATTTTTTTTAAAAAAGAACTGCTATATTTTTCTGTAGTTTAATGGATTTTTAAAATAAGAAAAAAAAATGATGAAAACAGATGCAAGAAAGCAATTGACCAGATCCAACATCTCTTCATGATAAAAATGTTCAACAAATTAGCAATAGGAGGGATAAAGTATGTGATAAAGTATATCTAGGGGTGGGTGCAAGGTGGAGGGGATCAATGATGGGGGTGAAAGAGGGACATATTTAATATTTTCAACAATAAAAAATAAATTAAAAACAACAGCAGCAAAAAAAGACCTACATTGAACATTGCATTTGTGGTAAAAGGCAGAATGCTTTGTCTCTAAGATTGAAAATAGCATGATATCCACTCTCATCTCTTTCATTTAACAATGTACTGGAGGTTTTAGCCATGCAATAAGAGAAAAAAAATAAATGCATATAGATTGGGAAAGAAATTAAAGCTGTCTTTATTCACAGATGACATGATCCTATGCATGGAAAATTCTAAAGAATTAAAAAACAAACAAACAGCCCCAGCTGGTTTGGCTCATTGGATAGAGCGTCAGTCTGTGGACTGAAAGGTCCCAGGTTCAATTCCCATTAAGGGCACACGCCTGGGTTGCGGGCTCGATCCCCACTGGGGGTGTGCAGGAGGCAGCCAATCAATGATTCTCTCTCATCACTGATGTTTCTATCTATCCCTCTCCATTCCTCTCTGAAATCAAGGGGGGGGGGAAAGAAATAAAAAAGAAATATGCCCCAAAAATAAGATGCCTAAAATATTAAAAACAAACAGTAATACTAGGAGTAATAAAAAAATTTAGCAAAGTCACAAGACACAGGACCTGCCGGAAGCCGGTCCATCCTTGCTGCTTGACACAGTCGCTGCAGGAAAGAAACATCTGCACAGCATATGTTTCAAGGGACCTGGCATATATAGCATATTGTTCTTAATATGTTTGCTCTCCTTAGCGCCATGTGTTTTAACCAAGGTCACCTCTCCGAGAAAGGTTGTTTCCCCGCTTAAAATCGGCTGGTATAAATATAGATGTAACAAGACAATAAACATCAGATCCTAATCAGATCCTAACCAGAACTTCGCTGGAGATCCCGACCAGAACTTTGGCTGGAGATCCTGGCTAGAGGTCCTGGCTAGGCTGCTGATCAACTGAAGGCTGTCTCCGTGTCATTCCTTCTTCGCCGACTCCGTCCACACCTTTGGGGACCCCTGGACCTGCTGGGGTTGGACCCCAACAAGGACCAATATACAAAAATTAACTATTTTTATATGCTAGGAACTAGCAATTTGAAAATGTACTTTAGAAAACAATTCCATTCATAATAACATGAAAAAGAAAGTGCTATCTAGGAATAAAGACTTCTGATCTATAAATTCAATGTGACACCTATCAAAATCCCAGCAATCACATTTTGTAGAAATTGACCAGCCAATCTTAAAATGAACATACATAAGAATATCCCAAAAAACAACAAAGTAGGAGGAATTACAATATACAATTTTAAAATTTACTATGAAGATACAATAGAATATAATATTAGCATAATTATAGCCATTTAGATCAATGAAATAGAAAAGGAGGCATAGAAATACGTCCTTACATTTATGTCAATTGATTCTCAACAAAGATGCCAAGGTAGTTCAATGGTGAAAGGGATGTCTTTTCAAGAAATGTTGCTGGGATAATTAGACAACCGCATGCAAAATAATGAACTCAGCCCTAGCCAGTTTGGCTCAGTGGATAGAGCATCAGCCTGCAAACTGAAAGGACCCAGGTTCGATTCTGGTCAAGGGCACATGCCTGGGTTGTAGGCTCGATCCCCAGTGGGGGACTTGCAGGAGGCACCCAATCCATGATTCTCTCTCATCATGGATGTTTCTATCTCTCTCTCCCTCTTCCTTCCTCTCTGAAATCAATAAAAATATCTTTAAAAAAATAATGAACTCATACTCTTACACAACATAGAAAAATTAACTCAATATAAATCATAGACCTAAGGACTAGTTATAAGACTTCTGGAAGAAAACATAATACAAAATCTCTGTGACTTTGCTTTAAGCAGAGATTTCTTAGATATGATACCACGTTGTGAAATTGATAAATGGGACTTAATAAAAAATAAAAGTTTTGTTCTTCCAAAGACAGTAAGAAAATGAAAAGATAAGTTACAGACTAGGAAAGAATATTTGCTAATCATAATTGATAAAGGACATAACTAGAATGTAAAGAACTTCTAAATATCAAAGTAAAAAGGAAAGCAACTCCATTAAAAATGTGCGAAATACTTGAATAGACATTTCACCAAAAGTTATGCACATGATTAATAAATACATGAAAAGATGCTCAACTAATTAATCATTAGGGAAATGCTCATTAAAACCACAATACAATATCACTACACAACCACTAGAATGGGTATAAGCAAAAGATTGATAATATCAAGCAATGACAAGAATGTGGGAAAACTGGAAGTCTAATACATTGATGATTGGTATATCCACTTTGAAAAACTGTTTGATAGTTTGTTAAAAATATAGATACAAACTTATCCTATGACCCAGCAATTCTACTTTTAGTAATTTAGTAAGGAATTAAAACCTATGTCCACACAAAGACTTTTACATGAATAGTGAGAGTATTATTTCATAATAAGAAAAAACTAGCCCTAGTCGGTTGTCTCAGTGGATAGAGCATCGGCCTGCGGACTGAAGGATTCTGGGTTTGATTCATGTGAAGGGCATGTACCTTAGTTGCAGGCTCCTCCCAGCCAGGCCCTGGTCAGGGCTTGTGCAGGAGGCAACCAATCGATGTGTTTCTTTCACATCGATATTTCTCTCAGTCTTTCCTTCTCTCTTCCACTCTCTCTAAAAATCAGTGGACAAATATGATCGGGTGAGAAATTAAAAAGAAAAACAAAAACTAGAAATAATTCAAATGTCCACCAACTAATGATTAGATAAAATGTGGCACAATGGAATAATATTCAACAATAAATAAATAACCCATACGTGCTACAAAATGCCAAGAGGAAAAAAGCTAGCCACAAAAGGACACAGTTTGCATAACACCATTTATATAACACTTCCAAAATAGAAAAAAAAAACTATAGAGGCAGAAAGCAGATCATTAATTACTTTGGGCTGGGAGGGGAATATTGGATGCAAATGGTTTTGATAGAAGATTTTCATGTGATGGAATGAAGGTGATGGTTGCACAATTCATTTTTATAAATTTTATAAATAACTAATTGCATTGTACTCTTAACAATGAATGTATTTTTACTGAATGTAAATTAGATCTCAATAAGGCTATTACAAATAAAAAATAACAAGTACATCATCTTAAAACTCTCATATATGAGTACTCAGTCACTTTGTGTTTTGTTTTGTTTTGATTTTAATTTGGAAACTATTTTCTAACGTGATTGAAAATCTCCCAAATGGCATTTCAGTGGATTTAGACCTCATTTGTTAAACATTAAAGGAAAATTTAGCAGGGAAATCAGAAATGGACTGGAAAAAAAGACTAAACTACTACCCTTTGGTAATTAGTGAATGGAATGAAATTTGAGTATCATAACTGAGTGCGTGAAGCCAATTTTGCACTACTTTCATATGGTTTTTTTGTGGTAACTATATGGTGTCCCCCACAAATGTGTGTGTATATATATATAAAATATTATTTTTATTGATTTCAGAGAGGAAGGAAGAGGGAGAGATAGAAACATCAATGATGAGAGAGAATCATTGATTGGCTGCCTCATGCATGACCCCAACTGGGGGTCAAGCCCAAAACCTGGGCATATGCCCTGACCAGGAATCAAACCATGATCTCCTGGTTCATAGGTCAATGCTCAACCACTGAGCCAGACTGGCCGGGCTACACATACATTTTTTTTATAATTCAATTGATGTTGCTTTCTTTTCAGATTTAACCCATTGGAATTAATAATTATTCAAAGTGTGTATACATTTTTGGGATACCCTGTACATTAGCCTTATAATTCTTATACTCAAGTATAAAAATAATCTACACTTAGACTTTGAATTCTTCTATGATCAGGTATTAAAACCAAGATTTTCAAGGCAATGCAACATTTTCCAACACTTAACTCTCACTAAAATTTATTCAAATTATCAATATTATGTACGTATGGATTTTTGTGTTTTATAATTGCATAATGTTAACACAATATTATACTTAAAGAATTTATAATTTTAGAAGTGTGTGCTCAAAGATGTTTAGTAATGGAAGTATATAGTTGGGAATGTTTGGAGACCTTGGTTATACAATATCTTTTAATTATATGTACATTCTTTCCCTCTTGTTTTGGTTTGTTTTTGTTATTTTTTTAAAAAAAGTTTTTCTCTTCTTGTCTACTCCAGGTAGTAAGATTAAGTCTTTGGAAGACCAGATTCTGATCTTTTTCTTTTGCTTTTTCCTTTGTCTTGAAGATCATGTAGATCATTTACCTTCAGTAAGTCATGTTTGAATCTCTAACATCACATACACTGATCATTATCATGATCCAACTTGAGAGAAGTCAGTGAAATGTCGACTGATATTGAGAAGAGTATTCTTCTTTTGACACATCCAAATGATGTAAAATGAGACATAAATAACAAATATCCAATACAAAGAAGGCCAAGGAAATTGCTGTAAAGTAGAGCATAAGAGAAAGGAAAAATATTCTACCCACACAGAATTAATGTGTGGTTTATGGTCAGTAGAAAACCTGATTTCAAAATCCTAGGCTTTCAATGATTTACTATTTGACCTTGGAAAAGCCACTTATTTTTCCACTGCCTCTGCCCACATCTATGAAAATGAGGCTTAATATGCTTCTCTATTCCCACAAACATTAATTATTAACCTTTAAACTTAAAAAAATGTAAATATGTAAACTTCTGAACTTGCAGTGTGAGTATGCTGCACCTAAATCTGACCATAAACAAAGAGGTCTTTGGGATCTATGAATTTACCTCAGGAAAGGACTCTTCCTTTCTACCTACGTTTGCTTTTGCTTCCTTCCCTTTTTTGTTAACATTAGGTAAAAATTTCTATATTAGCTAACATAGTCTGAACTACCATAGATAACATAATCATCAGCATTTTATTAACTTCTTGTAAACCTCCTCCCTTTTTTGAAACCACTATAGACAGTTTTCTCATAGGCTCATGTTAAATGGTATATCATAATCTCATTTGTCAAATACACTTACATTTAGTATTTTAATCCAATGTTTGTTTCAATTATCAATTTCCTAAAGTCATAGAATTTTAGAGTTGGAAAAAACCTTAGAGATTGAAAACCAGCATTAAAACTAATCATATAACTATCACCCTAAGACTCTATCCATTCAACCATATCGATCTCTCTTAATAAAGAAAAAATTAACATCATTTAGAAATCTCACTGTTTGCCAAATATATATGACTAAATTTTTCCAAACTAAAATAATAATTTGAAAAAAATTATAGAGATAAAACAATAGAGGAAACTAATATGCAGTTATACCAAGAATTCTCTTCCTTGCATGTATAAATGCCTATGTTATCTACCCTGCTCTTCTACAATGTTATTAACTATTGAGAAGATGATAACATCAGGTATTTTGTATATAATCGTCAATATGTAATCACTGTAGTTATTTTTTATGTTCTTGGAATTGAGTCAAAACCTATTGAGTACTGCTTCTGTGTTTTAAAAGCTGATACACTTGGTGAAAGAGCACTGAGCTCAGAGTCAGGATATAGCCTGACCCATGCTACCTGCTTCTTCAGGTCTTGAACTAAGCATTGAATCTCTCTGGCCCAGTGCTTACAGATCTGTCAGAGAAAAATTGTGTCTTGGCTTAGATGAATTCATTTATAAAATGAAATACAGTATGATCTCATTCTAAATCTTGGCTTTGTTTTCTTTTTTTTAATTTATCTTTGGCTTTGTTTTCTTCTGAAAAAAATTCACTGAAAATGTTTGTCACTTTGCTGTAGCCCTTAAGTTTATTTCCATCACCTTCTTTGTTTTCACTTTTCCATAAACATCCTTTGGAAAGACTTTTCTCTTTTTCTTTGTCCAAGATCTGCCTCTCCCCTTAATTTCCACTTATATCTTGCCTCCCTTTCCCTCTCTCTAGATTACAGTGGTTCTCAACCTTGGCTGCACATTAGAATCACCTGGGAATCTTTTTAAAACCCTGATTTCTGGGCCTCATCCTCCGGAAATTCTGTTTCTTTGTTACTAATATTGTGGCCTCACCCCATAACAAAGAAACAGAATTTCCGGAGGATGAGGCCCAGAAATCAGGGTTTTAAAAAGATTCCCAGGTGATTCTAATGTGCAGCCAAGGTTGAGAACCACTGCTCTAGACCATGATCTTTACCTTAACAAGGGAGCAGCTGTTTACTTAAAAAAAAAAGCATGGCAGAAGTCCATCCACTTCTATACTTCTATGCATGTTGAGGAGCACCACCTGTGAGCTGTCACCCTTCACTGACAGGGAGTAGAATAGAGATATTAGTTGCACGTGCTGTGGACCGCCTGGGTATTTATCTGGTTTCTGCAACTGAGTTGCTGTGTGATCTTGGACCTTAGTTTCCTATTTGGCAAAATTAAAATAGCAGTGTTACCCAAACATTATTGTGAGAATTAAGTGAACCAAAATAGGTAAAGCTCTTAGATAGTGCCTGGCTCATGGTAATTGCTCAATAAATGTTGGCAATTATTGTATCCCTCTATCTAGATCCTCATAAAATGATAGGGTAGAAGAGGAAAGAGTGAAGCTGAGGCACAGGGTAGCTCTGGGCGAGAAGAAGGTTGTCTTACAATTCGGGGGGGCCTTTGGCCACAACACTCTATTCCCGACTTCCTGCTGTTTCCCTTCCATCCTTCTGGGATGTAAATGTTGGGCAAAATGATGAAGAGGAAGCCTGGCATGATCTGTGGATAGTGTGCCTTTCGTTTAAATTGCAGGGATGACTATATATTGCAATTTTTTCTCCAAATAAATGATCTAATTATCTATTTGAAATGTGGTTTTTGTTGTTGGTTGTTTTCTGCTGTAATTCTGAACTGGCATGCCATAATTAGTATACTTTAAGAAAACATCTCAGGAACTGTCCTTTGGACAGGACTGTTTATATAATACTCCATTTGAGAAATAGCACTGGAAAAAGCTGTTCTTAGCAAAGAATGTTAATTGATGAAGACATTTCTTTGCTAACAACCTGAGGGAAGCAATATGTTCTTAGCACTTTCAAACTATAAAATAGAATTAGCCATTCATGAACAAAAGCCAATTATTTATTTTTAATACTGTCTTTACCAAATTTTTGCTTTTGATAATGGGGCTCTTTTAAAATTCTTTATCACAGCAGTTATAAAAATATAACAGCTCTTTTAATAAATATTTGTTGAATGAATAGTAAAAATTGAGTCAATGATTGACTTTTTGTTTTTATAGAATCATGAGCATGACAGATTCTAAATGAAATTTGTTGACCACTTTTATGAATTATTGTCTAATGTGCATCATTTCATATATCCTAAATGACAGTTTATAGCCTTTTTAAAATGAGACTGATAGTATTGAAGATAATAGCATAGAAGAATTTAATTTCAAGTAAACTTTCATTATGAGGGCAAATTTCTGTTTTTTAAGATAGATGGTTAAAGGATTCTCCTCCTAGATGCTGTTTGCCACACTTGTCTTTTGAGATTGGAAAAAGGCCTAATTTCAAAATATTTCAGTCCATTTCAGCTATACAGATTATGTATTTCCACAAAGGAGGCGATAGTATCCAGTTTTTAGTGAGAGAAATGGGCGTGTAGAGGTAGTTCTGATATCTCTCCCCTCTCACGCACATACTCCTGAAGCACCACAGACTTACATTGTCCAGCTTAGTTGTCATTATTATCTCACATGTGCCTCGTCCCACATTCAGTGCTTAGAGTATCATGATACTCTAAAAACAGTATTAGTAATGATGCAAAACATACATTACTAACCACATTTTACAAATTGTAAATGAATGCCTAGAACAACTAAATGAACTGCTCAAGACCATAGTTGGTAAGGATCAGACACAGAGTTTATGAAGTTCCAAAACGTTTATGCTTTTTGCTGCTTCTTTGTGAGCCAAAACCTGGCTCTATCATGGAAAATTGAGAATTGTCTTTAAACTTGTCTGTTCCTTGGACTTTATGACATCAAATTCAGTGAAAGGATTATCTTGTAAAAAAAACCTGTTTCTTTAAACATCTATGACTCATTCTCATATAACCTTCCTATAGTAATTAAATTTTCATAGAGCTATTTCATGATTTTATCATTAGGCATTGTGTTTTCAATTCTTTGGAAGTCAATAGAATTATTTTGATGCTTGCTTGTTTCCAAATATTAAAAGCTAAGTAATTTAGTATTTTTGCTCATTTAGTTAGAACACGATCTTGGTATTGATCAGCATACACTTCCACTAACCTCCAATAGGAAAACCAGCCAAAAGCTAATACTAATGCTACTTCTGGCTCACATTTGAATTATTATCTTCTCTGATTGTGAAAAAAACAACACAAAGCCAAATTTATATTCTGCTTCTATATGACCCTGAATAAATATTGAATGGGAGATGATTTTTATAACTCCTTTCACTCTTTTAAAAAATATATTTTTATTGATTTCAGAGAGGAAGGGAGAAGAAGAGAGAGATAAAAACATCAATGATGACAGAGAATCATTGATCGCTGCCTCCTGCATGCCCCACTTGGAGGATCTAGCCCACAACCCGGGCCATGTGCCATGACTGGGAATCAAACCCAAACCTCCTGGTTCACAGGTTGATGCTCAAACACTGAGCTACTCCAGCTGGGCCTTTCACTCTTTAAATACTAAAATGTATGGGTTTTTTTTAGCATGTGAATATTTATTTGCTCACTCGTTTGTTCATGTAACAAACATTTATTGAGTGCTTCCTACATTCTAGGTATCATTCTAGGGAATATAATGGTCAAGAAGACAGATGAAATGTTTGCACCATAGATATTCTCTTCTAATGGGGAGAAATAGACAACCACACAATGAAATTGTGATAACTGCTGATAGGAAAAAGGCATTCTGATGAAGGTTGGGGAGGCACACTATCCCCTAGGGGAGCATGCCCGTCCCATTCCCTCCCCCTCTCCTTTCCCCATAGGCATGTATCCCCTAAACTCTAAGGGACCCCATGAGACTTATAACCAGGGGAACAGTGGGCAGTGGCAGCTCATCCCAGGCTGGCCCAACTGAACCTCTCCCCAAGGCCCTCTTTTCTCTGACTTCCCAGGGAGCCAAAGCAGCCCAGACTACGCTCTCTTGTTACTTCTTCTATGCTGTGGTCAAATTCTTGCATGCTTTGCTGCAAAATAAATAAATAGTTGGGCAAAGGGGCACAGTTATTTTGGACAGAATGGTCATATGAGGTACTTTGGTGGAGGTGACATTTGAACTAAGACCTGAATTATGGGAAGGAAAAAGCCACTTGAAAAGCTGCCAGACTACTTTCCAAGCAGATACAACAGCCCTAGAGGCAGGAATGACTTTTGGAGGAACGAGGAACAAGGAAGGTTCTCCTAAAGCATAGTTTGTAAGGCTGAAAAGGAGTCAGGAGCCAAATCTTAAGGACTTCAAGTAAAATTATAGTTACCATCCATTTCTTCTGAATTATTCATATTCTATTTGCCTTAGAATTAATTTTATCTCCCTGGCACTATTTATTAATTATGCATCAGAGAGAGACATATATTATCATACAATCTTAAGAATTGAAAGGTTCCTTAGAAATTACCTAGTTCAACTCCTTCATTTTAGAGACAAGGCAATTTTAGTCCAGAAAGGTAAAGCGACTTATAGGAGATAACTCAGCAAGCCCAGACAAGCTAGATTTTGATTTCAGGCTTCAGCATTATAGGGTCCCATGCTCTTTCCAGAAAACCAGTTTTTAAGAAAACATTAAAAAGATTTTATTTATGCTGTTTCTGTGGTTCTCCTGTTTTCCATTAGATTGTTAAAAAAAATAACAATTTTTCATAATTTAACCAATATTTAAGTATAGTTAATTGTTTTACTTTGGGATTATATATGTTCTTTAGTTCATTGGCTAAATTCTTATAAGAGCAGAATAATGCAGATATTGACTTAGCGTTTATCTTTCATTTGACTTGCATTGTACCATCTGCAGAGGTTCTTAACCTGGTGTTCTTACACTCCAAGGGATCCACAAATGGGCTGTAAGGTCCTATTAACCCTCTGAAAAGGTGTATAACATTTTGCATGCTTGTATCATCCCAGGTCCCCAAGAAACAGGCATAAGACAGGATTTGGCAAAATCAATTTATGGGGAAATGCCTATGGAGGATAAAGGAGAGGGAGCAGGAGTAGGTAGAAGAAGATCAGAATGCAGATCTTTCATATGCGAAAGGAGAAAGGAAAGGAAGGATTCGGTTGAAAGTCTCAAACTGCAGTACAGTTTCCAAGAAAGTCTCAGCCAAGCTGATGAGCTGGGGCAGGGGGCGGGGAGAGTCTCCAAGCAAAAGTTGCAGTTGGAGGCATCTTGTGTTGTGTAGAAAGGCACTGGCATGTTTTGTTATTGGCTCTGAGCAGCCCCAGGGAAAGTGTGGTTTTGCTGTGAGCACGGCCATGGATACAGGGGACAGCAGCCATGACTGTCCATCCGCTCTGCTCCAGGCAGCCGTTGTCTGGAAGGAGTTGGGAGCCATGCGCTCCCAGGGCCACCACATGTGCGTATGTGCATTCCTTGGGGGAAAGTGTCTTGGCTTTTGTCATATTCTCAATGTGTCTTGGTCCTCCAAAAAATGCAGAACCACCAACTGTTCTGACACCTAAGTGGTTAAACTGCCGCCCTCAGAAACCAAAGTATAGATTCAAACTCATTACCAAAAGTCAATAAACAGGAGTTAATCACCAAACCATTGAAAACCGTGGCATTGTTTGTATTATTTTTTCAGGAGTGTCAGAGACATTCATACTTTTCATATTTTTATGTATCCCTGGCTGCAGGGTTACATGATAAGATGTATATGTACTTATTTTTCCTTAGGAAACACGCTAAAGATTTAGAGCAGGGGTGGGCAACCCTTTTGTGAGTGCATGCCAAAACCAGCAAAATCTCTGACTCAAAATTCTTCTGTGTGCCAACCCTAATTTTTTGAGAACATGTTACGCCTACTTGATATCTCTTAAGGTGTACGTATGTGAAGAACCTTGAAGAAATAATAAAATTCATTCGAGTGACAAAAACACAGTATATGATGATGAAAAATACATTTATTTTTTAATGTATACATGTACACTGATAGTCCGACAGAAAACTTTATGACTCCGTTTGATATTATCAGTGGGACTTTTGCTGCTGCATCACTGATGACAGAGATTTTACATCAGGTTTATATTTCGTGACCTTCAGAGATATGCATGAGCTACTACTTTCATCCGTCAGGCTACTCCTATTACGAGACTTAACAAAATTCATCACTGAGAACAAAGATTCACAAGCGTATGTGGATGAAACCAAAACACTGGTCGGATCTAGGAAGGCAGGGAGAGTTAAGGCAGAGGCATAGAAATTGCTCTTCCCCTCTCTCGTCAATCCATGTCTATGGTCTTTAAGATAACTTGTTATGTAAAATTATTTATTTATCTAAGATGCACCTACACTGAATTTATCTGAAAAATAAAAAAGTTGACATTAAGAAAAAAATTGTAAATGGAAGATTATAAGAGAGGGTTTCACGTGCCAGCAAAAGTTACTGGCATGCCATATTTGGCACGCATGCCAGGGGTTACCCACCCCTGATTTAGAGCATGAATGATGGAGAAAGAATTCCTGGGTTCCTACTGTGATTCTGCCACTGATTCCTCATTTCTAACATGGATGCATTGAGCAGTGCCTGCCTCTTCAAACTGTGGAGAGGAGTCAGGGAGGTGATCTCCACACGTGCCTGGCACATACCATCCCGGTGGTGATGGCTCGGGCACTGAGCACTGCAGTGTGCCCCACTGGAACGGGCTCAGCAATCTAAGAGGTGAACTCAGGGAGTGAATGGATGCATGAGGCTCAGATCCTTCAAGCTGCAGAAGGATCCTTGGAAGAGTGAGCCTTTCTAACACATTTAGAAATTATTTAGTGAAAAGTGTCTCTGGGTTGGTAATATTTGAGGAGATATTAGATTTTGTTGTTGTTGTGCTTATTTGTATTTTTAATTTAAGGAATGATTATGCATTACATTTTTAATTTTGTGCCCAATTCTTTATTTTTTAAAACTTTTTAAAAATATATTTTTATTGATTTCAGAGAGTAATGGAGAAGGAGAGAGAGATAGAAATATCAATGATGAGAGAGAATCATTGACCAGCTGCCTCCTGCATGTCCCCCACTAGGGATCAAGCCCGCAACCCCGGCATGTGCCCTTGACCAGAATCGAACCCTGGACCCTTCAGTCTGCAAGCTGACACTCTATCATTGAGCCAAACTGGCTAGGGCTATGCCCAATTAATTAATACTTCCACTTTTTAAAGCAAGTGAGAGCTACCAAAGTGATTTTGCATAGAGATGTATTATTCGATGTCTAATATTATTATTACTGTTAACATTGCACAAATGTTTTAAAAGTGTTCATTCTTGTTCTAAAGAGCTTGACTTTTTTTCCCCTTTATTGATTAAGGTATTACATATGTGTCCTTATCCCCCCATTGCCTCCCCAACCCCCACTCATGC
>NW_005354385.1:11092715-11099323 GCF_000412655.1 Myotis brandtii | reverse complement strand
CTGTTTCCAAATCTTAGTTATGGTGAATTGTGCTGCTATGAACATATGGGTACATATATCCTTTCTGATTGGTGTTTCTAGTTTCTTGGGATATATTTCTAGAAGTGGAGTCACTGGGTCAAATGGGAGTTCCATGTTTAGTTTTTTACGGAAACTCCATACTGTCTTCCATAGTGGCTGCACCAGTCTTCATTCCCACCAGCAGTGCAGGAGGGTTCCTTTCTCTCCGCATCCTCTCCAGCAGTTGTCCTTTGTTGATTTGTTGATGATAGCCATTCTGACAGGTGTGAGATGGTACCGCATTGCAGCTTGACCTTTCTTGATGAATTACTTTCTCTACGGGTGACACTGCCTTTCCTTCTTTAACAACTTCCTTTATTTCTCACAGCCAATTTTTTTCTATCATCCTTTAATTCTCTATCTCCTTGGTATATCCTTTTTTCACTATTCCTAGTCTAAACGTTTTAGTAAGCCAAATGTAATTAAAGGTTAAATAAGCACTTGAAAGGTTAAATTCACAAATTATTTAGTCCAGTGGTTGACAAACTATAGCCCAAGGGCCAAATCTGACCAGCAGCTTGTTTGTGTAAATAAAGTTTTATTGGAACCTTGCTTCTTAGATTACATATTGTCTATGGCTACTTTCATGCTACACAACGGAATTCAATAATTACAAAAGAGACTGTATGATCCACAAAGCCTAAAATATTTACTGTCTGACCTCTTAAAGAATAAGTTTGCCAAAATGTAGTTTACCCAAAATTTTAAAAAGCATAAGAAAAAAATTTAAAATATCTAAAAATAGTATAGCTTCTCCCCTACTCCCTCCCATCCCCAGATGGTAGGTACCTTTATTTTAATTTTATAGGTAAATAAGCCAAGTTTGGGAGAAATTAAATATATTGCTCAAGGACCATTGTGATTAAGTGGTAAAGCTGAGATTCAAACTCATGTCTGTTTGGCACTGGCACCCAATCTCACAACCAGAATAGCTTCTTGAGGATAGGAATTGTGCCTTACTCATTGCTTTATCTTTAGTAACTAGCCTACAGCCAGGCTTGCAGTAGATACTAAACAAATGTTTGTCAAATTGAATTGATTACATTAATTTGAAAAATTAAATGCTTAAAATTAGAAAGAAATGTCCTCCTAGTATGTTTTTATTAAAGTTGGCACTGTGGAGTAAACTAGCTGGGCAAGCCCATTAGAGTGGCCATTATAAACAATCTCCCTGGAGGGGTTTAGTACATTAGAAAAGCATTATTTTGGTGAAAAAACTATTAGTTTAATGGAATACTGTGTTTGGGAGAGAATACTTGGCCCCCTGCTGCTTCTTTTAATGTTTTGTTTTTTATGCTAAAATTCCTTTAATAATTTCTTAGTACTTTAGGCATGATACTTCATCAAATTCCTAGACTTACGTGCTTGGTGATCTCCAAATATTTTTAATAAGTGTATTCTAGTACCTGGTTTGGAAAAATTAGGTTAAAAAACAAACAAACAACCGTTTGTATCTAGTTATATATGAATTTTGAAATTAACTAGTTCCTATTATATTGCTACAAAGGTAAAAACATTTTAAACTATTCTTATTTATTAATCATTTGTATTCAAAATTTTACAAGGAAAGGAATCTAGCTTTAAATAGATGATACTTTTAAAATATTAGGCCCTGGGTTTCTGGTTTTCTTCTGTTAGTCCATTTGTCTTTGTGTGATAAACAAGGACATCAATTAACAACAACTTTGGAAATTTTCCATAAAATGCTTCCTATTGATAAGAATCATCTGAGACACTTCTTTAAAAATGTCACAGAGTGAAAAGATGAATAGAGGGAGCATAGATGATTTGGGGGTCAATGAATCTACTCTTTTCAATACTGTAATGGTGGATACATGTCATTATATATTTGTCAAAATCCATGGACTGTACAACACCAAGAGTAAACTGTAATGTAAACTGTAGACTTTGGATGATAATGATGTATCAATGTAGGTTCATCAATTGTAAAGAATGTACTACTCTGGTGGGGAATCTTGATAATGGGGGAGGCTTGTTTGTTTGCATGTGTGGGGGGAAGGGGTATATGGGAAATCTCTCTACCTTCCTCTTAATTTTGCTTGAACATAACATTGCTCTAAAAAAATAAAATCTTGAAACAAAAAAGCAATGAAAACTTCCTTGGCCTCCCCCCTCTAAATTTTGATTAAGCATTTGTGTGTTAGGGCCTAGGACTCATTATTTTTAAGTATAAAGCACGGCAAGTGATTCACATCATCAGAGAAGTTTAGGAAATATTACTTTAAAGAATACCTTCACAATCGTGTATGAATTGATTTGAATGGGGCTTGAAAAATTTACCTGGACCTCTCATGTACTCCCATCAATGATGAAACCATTTTAATATTTACACAGAAATTAATAATTGTATTTAAAATAGGCTAAATATTAGATAATTTTGTTTATTACTTAGAGTGAGATTTTTTATATATATATTTCGTCACTGACACTCATTCAACATTTTAAGCTTATTTAGGTCACAGTTTCCCTCTGAGAAGTTGATGAAATATGTGTAATCTCTCCCCAGGAAAATTAACACACAAAAATTTTGCATATCATTACATGTTTTTACTAACCCTGACATATAATAATGGAACCTAACCATAGGCCAGTTTAAGATCTATTTTCAATTGGGGTCCACTTTATTTTTAATT
Source organism: Myotis brandtii (assembly GCF_000412655.1). Lineage (NCBI taxonomy): Eukaryota > Metazoa > Chordata > Mammalia > Chiroptera > Vespertilionidae > Myotis > Myotis brandtii. The sequence goes on along the minus strand of NW_005354385.1, from coordinate 11,096,609 downwards.
TAGTTCTATACCTAAGTGTCTTTAACTCTAATGTGTTTTTTTCTCAGATGCCCTACAGCCCAAAATTTAGCAACTGTCATTTTCCTGACTGTATGTATCTCTTTCCAGTTAAATAGGACATATATTGTCATTGTACTTGTTTTGCTTAATATGCCCTTTTATTTTAAAAAAAATCTCATGTACAGCTATGGGTTTGGGGGATGTTATTTATGGGAAGAGCAAGAAGTTGACAGTTTGTGGGACAGAGAAACAGATACCTTAGACAAGGTGACTTCTGATGGAAATGTGATGGGAGAAAGAAGATGCCTAGGGAAGGAACTAAGGTGACCAGAGGCCAGCAATGCAAAACCTAGGGCAGACTGGAGTCACGGGCGAATTCAGAGGAAGCTGGCAGCATAGCCCTTTATTCCTCCCTAGTTTTAGAAATGGGAATTCAGTGAGGATGCAAACAGCTTGGGTGGCAGATGGCTTCGGAAAAAAAAACTGTTTCAACCCAAATTTGAGCATTGTACCAAAAACTCAGGCAGAAAGAATTTTGTTTTCTTCAAGGTCTTAGGGATCAGGTCAGGGTGGGAGAGTGAGAGAGAAATATTGAGTGGGGATGAGATAGGAGTGGAAGAGAGAGAGAGAAGTGAGACAGAAGAATAGAGAAAGAGAAGTTCAGGAAAGAAGCCATACTTGTATGAATTTAGACAAAACAGGCCTCACAGATTATACTGGAAATGTAATGTACCTACTAGGATGTAATCTGAAGTGTGGTACTTTAAAATGACTTCCTGAAAGTGTATAGTATAGTGTTTTAGGCCTCATAGCAAGGGGAAAAGAATCAGAGAATACAATGGCCGGTCTCTTACCTGTATGTCAAATTATGACCCACTAACACACAGGACACTTTTGTATGAATTACAGACAGGCAGATGCAGGCCCACACCAGGGCACATGGCTCGGAAACCAGGGCATAGTTGAGATTTCAGCCTCTGTTTCTCTCTATTGCCAGACCAGCTTGTTCAGTGAACTCCCTGCCCAACCCTATGTGTCAGCCCTGTTACAATTGAATTTCTGCTTAGGCTTTAAGCAGTAGAAAGGATAAGGAGAGCCTTTGGGTCTCTGTAAAGACTTTTCAGGTCTCTTATAAGCCAGAGTGTCTACAATATTTTGTATTCAAACTATCCAAGTAAATGTGAACTGGAGTAGCAAGGTGGCAGAGCAGGGTGGTGTGAGGGAGGTGCACATGAGAGCTCCAGGGGGGTGGAGGTGCTGGTGCGGCCAGGCAGCCACATCACAGAACCACCCCGGCAATCAATCAGGAGGCAGATGTTCCAGCCAGATTGCTTTCACATATATAAACCAGTTATCACTTTTATGTTTTCAAAAATAACCATAACAATATCACAAGTCACCATATTTCTCTATGCATGCACACACACTTTAACAGCTGATAGCTCAATTTTGAAATAAAATGTACTTTACTAAACACTGCCTTTATAATTATTTAAAGTGTGTGTATACATTTTTTGGGACACCTTATATATTCAGGCACACTCACAAGGTTCATATATGTTTCAAATGTACATATATGTATGAATCTGAGCCATTCTTCTATACAATATCCAACAAACTATCTGATACTTATAATTCTTATAAATTATTCCTATGGTGTCTACTGCAACAGAATATGAAATATGTAAATATGGAAGTCATTAACTTGTTTGGGGAATTTTAAAATAATGATTCAATCTTAATGAACTGTTCTTTAATGTTTAATGGTAATTAACTAAACATCTAATACATTTTTGCTCATGTAAATAATTAAGTTGAAAATATTTGCACACATTTCCAATATTTTCTCCAGCTATGTTTTCTGTTTCTACCTACTTTTCAAATTTTGTGTAAATCTGGGTAATAAGATCTTGTGGATTAAATATTTTTATCTGTGGATTACTTAAGGCTGGCTCATTTTCTTCACTTAGAACTATGAAATATCATCTATCATGACTAATAAAGTTTATTGTTGGTTTTTAATTTAATTTATTGGGGTGATATTGGATAATAAAATTACATAGGTTTCAGGGGTACAATTCTATAATACATCATCTGTATATTGTATTGTGAGTTCACCACTCTAAAGCAAGTCTTTTTCCATCACCATTTATCCCTCCCATCTCCTCTTCTGCCTCCTCCCACCCTCCTTCCCTCCGGTAATCACCATGCTGTTGTCTGTGTCTATGAGGTTTTATTTTATATTTTTTTGCTTAATCCCTTCACCATTTTCACTCAGCCCCACAACCCCCTACCCCTCTGTTCTCTATCTGAGTGTGTTTCTATTTTGTTTGTTAGTTTATTTTGTTCATTAGATTCCATATATGAATGAGATCAGGTGGTATTTGTCTTTCTCTGACTCGCTTATTTCACTTACCCTTATGCTCTCCAGGTCCATCCATGCTGTCCCAAAGGGTAAGATTTTCTACTTTTTTGTGGCTGAGGAGTATTGCATTGTGTATATGCACCACAGCTTTTTTTTTTTTTAATCACATATTCAGGGACACTTGAGCTGCTTCCAAATCTTGGCTACTTTAAATAACGCTGCAACGAACATAGGGGTGCATATATTCTTTTGAATTAGTGTTTCAGGTATCTTCAGGTATATTCCCAGAAGTGGAATTGCAGGGTCATAAGGTAGTTCCAATTCTAATTTTTTGAAGAATTTGCAAACTGTTTTTCACAGTGGTTGCACCAATCTGCCCTCCCACCAACAGTGCACCAGTGTTCCCCTTTCCCCACATCCTCCCTGACAGGTATGAAGTGGTTTTAATTTATATTTCTCTGATGATTAGTGATATTGACCATCTTTTCATATGTCCATTGGCAATCTGTATGTCCCCTTTGGAGAAGTATCTATTCAGGTAATTTGGCCACTTTTTAAATGGATTTTTTTTGGTGTTGTTTTATAGATTCTTTATAAGTTTTGGATATTAACCCCTTATCAAATGTATCATTGGCAAATATGTTCTTCTATTCAGTGGGTTGACTTTTCATTTTGTTGATGGTTTCCTTTGCTGTGCAAAAACTTTTTAGTTTGAAGTAGTCCCGTTTATCTATTGTTCTTTTGTTTCCCTTGCTTGAGGAGATATATCAGGAAAAAATTTTGCTATGAGAAATGTCTTTTTACTGCCTATGTTATCCTCTAGAATTTTTATGGTTTCAAATCTAATACTGAAGTCATTAATCCATTTGAGTTTATTCTTGTGTATGGTGTAAGAAGTTGATTTAGTTTCATTTTTGCAGGTATCTGTCCAATATTCCCAAAACTATTTATTGAATAGACTATCTTTTTCCCATTGTATGTTTTTGCCTCCTTTGTCAATTTTTTTTGTTTAATTTCCAACTATTTGGGTTCTTTTTCTAGATGTCTTATCATTATTAATTTAATTTTTATTTAATTATTCCTTTTTCAAATATTAATTGACCATAAAAGCATAGACTTATTTCTGGACTCTCTATTCTGTTCCATTGATCTATATGTTTGTTTTTATGTCAGTATAATGCTATTTTGTTTACCATGGCCTTATAGTACAGTATGATTTCAGGTAGCATTATTTCTTCAACTTTGTTCTTTCTCAAGATTGCTGTGGCTATTCAGGGTATTTTGTGGTCCCATATAAATTTTTGGAATTATTTGTTCTAGTTCTGTAAATATGACACTGAAATCTTGATGGGAATTGCATCGAAACTATAAATTGCTTTGGGTAGTATGGACATTTTAAGGATGTTAATTCTTCCTATCCATGAACACAGTATATATGCTTCCACTTATTGTATCTTCTTCAATTTCTTTCTTCAATGTCTCATAATTTTCTGAGTACTGGTCTTTTACTTTTATTCTTGGTTACATTT
>NW_005354385.1:11067711-11092689 GCF_000412655.1 Myotis brandtii | reverse complement strand
AGAGAGAGAGAGAGAGAGAGAGAGAGAGAGAGAAAGGGAAAGAAACATTGATCAGTTGCCTCTGTACTCACTCAACCAGGGATGGAACCCACAACCCTTTGGTATATGGGATGACACTCCAACCAAAAGAGCCACCTGGCAAGACCTAGGCATTTTATTTTTGGTGAAGCAATTGTGAATGGGATTGTTTTCTTCGTTTTTCTTTTTGATAGTTCATTATCGGTGTACAAAAATAACATCCACTTCTGCACAGCAAAAGAAACCATCAACAAAACAACAAGAAAGCCCACTGCATGGGAGAACATATTTGCCAATGTTATCACTGATAAGGGTTTAATCTCCAAATTTATAGGGAAACTCATACAACTTAACAAAAGGAAGATAAACAATCCAATCAAAAAATGGGCAAAGGACCTAAATAGACACCTTTCAAAAGAGGACATTCAGAAAGCCAAGAGACATATGAAAACATGCTCAAAGTCACTAATCATCCGAGAGATGCAAATCAAAACAACAATGAGGTACCATCTCACACCTGTCAGAATGGCTATCATCAACAAATCAACAAACGACAAGTGCTGGAGAGGATGTGGAGAAAAAGGAACACTCGTGCACTGCTGGTGGGAATGCAGACTGGTGCAGCCACTATGGAAGACAGTATGGAGTTTCCTCAAAAAACAAAACATGGAACTCCCATTTGACCCTGTGATCCCACTTCTAGGAATATATCCCAAGAAACCAAAAACACCAATCAGAAAGGATATATGCACCCATATGTTCATAGCAGCACAATTCACCATAGCTAAGATCTGGAAACAGCCTAAGTGCCCATCAGTAGATGAATGGATTAGAAAACTGTGGTACATCTACACGATGGAATACTATGCTGCTGTAAAAAAGAAGGAACTCTTACCATTTGCAACAGCATGGATGGAACTGGAGAGCATTATGCTAAGTGAAATAAGCCAGTCAATGAAGGAAAAATACCACATGATCTCACACATTCATGGATAATAGAGACCATTATAAACTTTTGAACAATAATAGATACAGAGGCAGAGCTGCCTCAAACAGATTGTCAAACTGCAGCGGGAAGGCTGGGGAGGGTTGGGGGGCAGGAGGGAAGGGGGTAAGAGATCAACCGAAGGACTTGTATGCATGCATATAAGCAAAACCAATGGACATAAGACACTGGGGGGTAGGGGTCGGCGGGGGGGGGAGGGGGAGGGGACATATGTAGTACTCTTTGTAATACTTTAAGCAATAAAACAAAATTTAAAAAAAACACACAAAAAAACAAAAATAATATCCATTTCTGGATATTTATTTTGTATTCTGCTACTTTACTGAATTCATTTATCAGTTCTAGTAGTTTTTTGATGGACTCTAAGGAGGCTTATATACAGTATCATGTCATCTGCAAATTGTGACAGTTTTACTTCTTCCTTTCCTGTTTGGGTGCCATTTATTTACTGTTCTTGTCTGATTGCTATGGTTAGGACTTTCAGCACTATGTTGAATAAGAGTGGTGAGAGGGAATATCCCTGTTTTGTTTTTTTCTGACCTTAAGGGAAACACTTGTAGTTTTGCTTATTAAGTAGATGTTGGCTGTAGGCTTGTCATATATGGCCTTTATTACATTAGGTACGTTCTCTTATTCCCATTTTGCTGAGAGGTGCGTTTGTTGTTGTTTTTTTAAATCATAAATGGGTGCTGGTTTTTATCCAATTTTTAAAAAAAAATATATTCCATTGACTTTCCATAGAGAGGAAAGGAGAGGGACAGAGAGCCAGAAACATCGATGAGAGAGAAGCACCAACCAGCCGCCCCCCCCGCACACCCCCTAATGGGGATGTGCCCGCAACCACGGCACATGCCCCCGGCCGGAATCGAACCTGGGACCCCCCAGTCTGCAGGCCGACGCTCCATCCAGTGAGCCAAACCAGCCAGGGCTTATCAAAATTTTTTAATGCATCTATTGATATGCTTGTGTGATTTTTATTTTTAATTTTTATTTATTAATTTATTTATTTTTTTTACAGAGAGGGAGGGAGAAGGATAGAGAGTTAGAAACATCGATGAGAGAGAAACATCGATCAGCTGCCTCCTGCACACTCCCTACTGGGGATGTGCCTGCAACCAAGGTATATGCCCTTGACCAAAATCGAACCTGGGACCCTTGAGTCCGCAGGCTGATGCTCTATCCACTGAGCCAAACCAGTTAGGGCTATTTTTAATTTTGTTTATGTGGTGTATCACATTTATTGAATTGCGGTAATTGTACCCACCTTGCATCCCTGGAATAAATTCCACTTGATTATGCTGTATGATCTTTTTAATGTATTGCTGGATCTGGTTTGCTAATATTTTGTTGAGGATTTTAGCATCTATGTTCATCAGAAATATTGGCCTATAATTTTCTGCCTATAATTAATTTCTTCATAATGTTTTTATTTAGTTTTTGAATTGGGATAATACTGGCCTCATAAAATGAGCATGGGTGTCTTTCTTCCTCTTGAATTTTTTGGAATAGCTTAAGAAGGATAGGTGTTAGTTCTTTGAATGTTTGGTAAAATTCACCTGTGAAGCCATCTGGTCTAGGACTTTTGTTTGCTAGAAATTTTTTATTACTACTTTGATTTCATTAATCTATTCAGATATTCTGATTCTTCCTGATTCAGTTTTAGAATATTGTATGTTTCTAGGAATTAATCTATTTCTTCCAGATTTTCCAATTTGTTGACATATAGTTGTTTGTAATGTTTTCTTAGCAATCCTTTGTATTTCTGTGATGTCAGTTGTTACTTCTCCTCTTTCATTTCTGATTTTATTTATTTGGGTCCTCTTTCTTTTTTTTTCCTGATGAGTCTGGTTAAGAGTTTGTCAATCTTTTTTATCTTTTCAAAAAACCAGCTCTTGGTTTCATTGATTTTTTTCTTTGTATTTCTTTTAGACTATTTCATTTATTTCTGCTCTGATCTTATTATTTCCTTCTTTCTACTCACTTTGGTCTTTATTTGTTGTTCTTTTTCTAGTTCCTTTAAATGTAAAGTTAGGTTATTTATTTGAGATTTTTCTTGTTCTTGAGATAGGTCTGTAATGTTATGAATTACCTTATTAGGACTGCTTTCACTGTGTTCCATAGATTTTGGGTTGTTGTATTCTCATTTTCATTTGTTTCAATGTATCTTTCATTTATCCTTTGATCTTATTGTTTAACCATTCACTGTTTAGTAACATGTTATTTAGTCTCCATGTCTTTGTGTATTTTAAAGTTTTTTTTCTTGTGCTTGATTTCTAGTTTCATACCATTATGGTCAGAGAAGATGCTTGATATAATTTCAGTCTTCTTAAATTTATTGAGACTGTTTTATGTCCTAACATGTGGTCTATTCTAGAAAATGTTCCATATACACTTGAAAATAATGTATATTCTTTTTTTCTTTTTTTTCTTTATTGATTAAGGTATTACATATGTGTCCTTATCCCCCCATTGCTCCCCCCACCTCCTCCCTCATGCCCTCACCTTCCCGTTGTCTGAGTCCATTGGTTAAGCTTATATGCATACATACAAATCCTTTGGTTGCTCTCTCCCTTACCCCCACCCTTCCCTACGTTCCCTCTGAGGTTTGATGGTCTGATTGATGCTTCTCTGTCTCTGGATCTGTTTTTGTTCATCAGTTTATTTTGTTCATTATATTCCACAAATGAGTAAGATCATGAGATATTTATCATTCTCTGACTTGCTTATTTCACTTAGCATAATGCTCTTAATGGGAATTGCATTGAGGTCCATCCATGCTGTTGCAAATGGTAAGAATTCCTTCTTTTTTACCACAGCGAAGTATTCCATTGTGTAGATGTACCAGTTTTTTAATCCACTCATCTGCTGATGGGCACTTAGGCTGTTTCCAAATCTTAGCTATGGTAAATTGTGCTGCTGTGAACATAGGGGTGCATATATCCTTTTTGATTGGTGTTTCTAGTTTCTTGGGATATAGTCCTAGAAGTGGGATCACTGGGTCAAATGGGAGTTTCATTTTTGGAGGAAACTCCATATTGTTGTCCACAGTGGCTGCACCAGTCTGCATTCCCACCAGCAGTGCAGGAGGGTTCCTTTTTCTCCACATCCTCACCAGCACTTGTCGTTTGTTGATTTGTTGATGATAGCCATTCTGACAGGTGTGAGATGGTACTGCATTGTTGTTTTGATTTGCATCTCTCGGATGATTAGTGCCTTTGAGCATGCTTTCATATGTCTCTTGGCCTTCCTTATGTCATCTTTCGAAAAGTATCTATTTAGGTCCACTTTTTTTTTTTTGGTTGTTTATCTTCCTTTTGTTAAGTTGTATGAGTAAGAATGTATATTCTATTCTGATGCTTTGGGGTAAAATGGTCTAAAGATATTAATTAAATCCACCTGATCTAGTGTGTCATTCAAGGCTATCATTTCCTTCTTGATTTTCTGTCTAGAAAATCTATCTACTGATGTCAATAGGGTGTTAAAATCCCCTATTCTAACTATATTTCTGCCAATCTTTCCCTTCATGTCCATCAAGATTTGCTTTACATATTTAGATGTTCCTATGTTGGGTGCATAAATAGACTGCTCCCTTTATCATTATGTAGTGTCCATCTTTGTCTTTTACTGTAGATATAAGTATTGCTATTTCAGCTTTTTAAAATTTGCATTTGCATGAAATATCTTTTTCCATGCCTTTACTTTTAGTCTGTGTGTATCTTTCATTCTAAGGTGGGTTTCTTATAGATATCGTATGTGGGTTTTGTTTTCTTATCCATTCAGCTACTCCATATTTTTTGATTGGAGCAGTTAGCCATTTACACTTAAAGTGATTATTGATAGATATTATTTATTGCTATTTTATCTTTTTAACTATGTTCCTTTCTTCTGTTCTTTCTTCTTCTTCTTCTTCTTCTTCTTCTTATTATTATTATTATTCTTAAAATAGGCCCTTTAAACTGTCTTGTAATACTGGTGCCACTGTAACAAAGTCCTTTAGCTTTTGCTTGTCTAGGAAGCTTATTTTATTTTATTTTATTTTATTTTATTATTTCTTCTTCAATTTTAAATGGTAGCCTTGCTGGGTAAAGTAGTCTTGGCTTTAGGGTGAGTGACTGTGAATGAAATTTTATTTTTCCTTTAAGAGGGCGTCTGTGACTCCAGGGGACTCTTGTCTCTTCCTGTGTTATTAGAACCAGTCTGTGGCCACCAGTGCCCAAGTGAGTTTGGCAGCAGCATGGAGATCTGAGGACCACTGAGTGTATTTTGATTGCCTTAAATTTATTCAGTCCATTCATCTGCTAAATAAATGAATAAGTTCTTATTCTTTTTTTAATATATGTTTTTATTTTTTATTTCGGGGAGAGGGAGAGGGAGGGGGAGGGGGAGGGGGGGGGAGAGGGAGAGGGAGAGGGAGAGGGAGAGGGAGAGGGGGAGAGAGAGAGAGAGAGAGAGAGAGAAACATCAGTGATGAGAGGGAATCATTGATCGGCTGCCTCTTGCAAGCCCCACACTGAGGGATCAAGCCTGCAACCCAGGCATGTGCCCTGATCGGGACTCGAACTGTGACCTCCTGGTTCATAGGTTGATGTTCAACCACTGAGCTACACCAGTTGGGCTAAGTTCTTATTCTTTTTTTAAATAAATGCCTTGGGAAATGATTTTTTTTTTTGAGATAGGCCCAGTCATCTTGGCAGTGTTATGTTACAATGGCCTTTAAAATATTTTACCAGATGCCGTTTTAATTGTTTAATTTGATGGGTGCATTAGGGACAGTGATTCACTGTGTCACTTTGGAAAAGCTGCTCTCTGTCAGGTTTGTGAACAGCTTTGTTGCTTAGTTCACGTAAAGGTCAGTAGAGCTAAAAACATACACTTTAGTGGGTGATGTCATAAATATGTGTCACAGGTGCTTTCCTTGGTGGTTAAATGAGTACTTTTGTGCCTCTGCAGGAAGGTGTAGGTATGTGTGGTCTGTGTAAATGTGTGTGTGCGTCTGTGGGCTCATGCACATCTTGTTTGAAAGCCCAGTCTTACAAACTTACACACTCGATCCTTAAATCTCTATCTTATGAAATACCAATATTTCCTGTGAATCTATTGTATATCATTGGATTTGATAGGCATTTCGTCTGTGTGACTTCGAAATGCAGACTTTGGGTCAGGAAAAAGAAAAGCTTTGTGGTGGGTTTTGTTTGATTAAAAAAGAAGAAGAAGAAGAAATAAATGGATTCCGTTTAGCTTGGCAGCCTTACAGGTAACTTCAGACCTATCTCAGCTTTTTCGTGGCCAAAGAGACTATTTCTTTCCTTTTGTTTCTTAGCTTGATGAAGTGTTAAGATTTGTTCATTTTAAAACAGACCTTTGAAAATGAGGAAGCTACATTGTTTAGTTCACTGGACTGGGAGCCTTAGAGACAGGTTCTATTCTCGGCTCTGGAAAACTCTCTTAAAGCAAAATCATAGGATCTATTTAAAAAGGGTAGGACTGGACTCTCCCTCCTGGGAGCACTCCTGTGCCTTTCCCCTCCCCCTCCTCCTCCCTCCAGGCTGTTACCATTACCTTCCTCAATCTCAAGCTCCAAGGGCCTTTCTTTTAAAAAAGGAAAAAAAAAAAAAGGAAAAGTAGCACTCTAGTTTGAGAGAGTTCATTTTACTTTCTAATCAGTGTTGGAAGCATGTATTAACGGAAAAGTTCTTGGCAAAGTTATACTATCTAAACAGGCAAATTTCAAATCCTGGAAGAGAATATTCCTTTGCGTTACATTTTTCTAACACTTTTCATTCTCTTCTTGACTATAATCCTTCATTCCTAGTAGAATAATACAAGATTCATCTATTCATGGGGAATGGGAAGGGGATGAAGATATTTTGGATAAAGTTACTATGTATCTATTATCAAAATTTTACCATATATAATCCCCAACTCCAATTCTAGTGGTCTGGGGGCTGGGGTGGGAAATGGGTTACTCTAATCTACAGCTGGGACTGTTGATGACTCAGTTAATGGCTGTCACCACGGAGAAACTCATCTCTTTAGATATGCTGGTTTAGGCTTTGACATATCTTTTTTTTTTTAACCTTCTGTATTCAGACAAAGCATATCTGCATTAAAGGCAAACAAAACAAAACTTCCTTAAGCAAATAACAATTATGAAGGAAAAATACAAACCTGAAAACCACACAATGAACAAAATGCAATTTCTGAAGATGGTGCAGTGAACAGTGCATAATAATTGGTTTCGAAAGAGTTAAGCTAGTCTAGGAATAGTCACATTTACTGGTTTTGTGCCTTTAAGCAACTGACTTAATCCCTTTCTCTGCCATTCATCTGTAAACTAGGAGAATACTACTTCATACAGCTAGCTGGGGATCAAATGATAAGCCTGGAGGTACTTTGTTTAAAGATAGGTTAGTTGTGTTCATGACATAAGGCCTGCCTTGGGGCTGTTGGGTACATTTGGTGCACAACCCAGTTGTTTTTCTCCCCTTTGTGGAGCCCTAAGGAGAAATAATTTCAGACTGTGGTGTCACACGGAGGGCTTCTCCTGTCTGCATGATCTCCCTTCTCTTCCAATCCTGTCTGTGGCTCCCTAGCTGAGGTCAGAAATTGCCTGCTGTGGCCACAGGTTGCACTGTATTTCCTCTCTGCAATCACTCCACCAGCATCCTCGCCTTTTCCTCCCTTGCTCTGTCTCAATACCTCATTCCCCGAGAGAACGTCTTGTGTTCCTGGGGTCAGCAGCAACTTTTGGATACCTTCCTTGCCCCTCAGAAGTTGTCTAATTTCCAGTCTCTAGAGCAGTGGTTCTCAACCTTCCTAATGCCACGACCCTTTAATACAGTTCCTCATGTTGTGGTGACCCCCAATTTCATTGTTACAAATTGAACATAATTAAAGCATAGTGATTAATCACAAAAACAATATGTAATCATATATGTGTTTTCCGATGGTCTTAGGCAACCCCTGTGAAAGGGTCGTTCGACCCCCAAAGGGGTCGCGACCCACAGGTTGAGAACCGCTGCTCTAGAGGCTCTGTCTTCTCCCCACTCTGGTTCTCTCTGCTGGGTTGGCTTATCCAAAACATATTTTTTACTGGGATTTTGAGGCAGAATCTTGCCTTCTTCATCTGGTCTTGAATGAGGTGGGAGCTCTCTCATTCTGCTCATGCGCAATGGTGGATAGAAACTGGTCTTCCCACTTTAGAAAGGCTCCAAGTTACCTAGGGTGTTCTACATGAGTTTCAGTTTCTTTGAGAAAGCAGACTGGAGGATGAAGAAAGCTCCTAAGTGTTTTTATCCTTCTCCACTAACTAGTAGTAATTGCGGCGGTGCTACTGCTACTAATAATTGTGATAGTGGCAGTAGCAGCAATCATCATCATCATCATCATCATCATCATCATTGTTGTCCTCTCAACGTTGTCATTGTAGTAGTTGACATCTATTGCCCCTTTTTACAGGAAGGTAGGATGAAAAGTTCTTTAGATGCATTGCATTATGTAAACCTCATCATGACCATGTGAGATGAGTCAGTTACTACTCTTGCAGCCGTGAGAAACAGAAACTCCGAGGCTCTGAGAGGAAGTCACTTGCCTGGGGTCACAAAACGAGAATGTGGAAAATCAGTCTTCAAACACAGATGATCTGATTTCAGAACCGGAATACAGTGCTAAGTGGTATTACGGAATATATTCATTAGCTCTTTGGCAGAGGTCACTAACTCAAATTCCCATAAGAGCCAGGCCAGAAATGAAAATGAGTACGAGCGCCCACAGTTAGCAAGGCAGCCGTGCAGGCTGGACAATCAATGGCACCTGACGTTCTTCCTCGGTGTTGGGGTGCAATGTGGCAAGATGAGGACTGTGGCTTACTGGAGAACATATGCCCTGGCTAAAAGAGCTAGCTGCTATTTACTCCACCCGTTGTTCTCATAAGGGAATAGGCTTTTGAAACATGAATTTTTGGAAAGATGATGGAAATAAGGATTTTATATCATATTTTCTGGTTATTAAAGGCTGACAATGAACTCAACAGAACTAAACTAAACACTGTGAAGTTTAAAGTAATTATGTTTGGGGACCAAGTTTGGCCTGGTTTGTAACCTCTCTCAGGGTAAAAAATGTGCAACGGTCTAAGCATTTCAGTGAGTGACAACAGTGCACGGAGATGTATTGTTCCCCATTGGCCAGGAGTCAGCAGGGCCATCCTTCTCCACTCCATCTACTACTGCTTAACAGACGACTGGGAAAATCCCAGTTTATTAAATGTTGTACAAAGATGGAAAGAAATAACAAAAATGACAGTAATTCCTATTCTTGAGTACCTATTGTGTGCCAAGTGCTTTAAATTGGCTATTTCATTCATTTTAGTCCCATAGCAATGCTGTTTAACAGGTGAGGAAAGAGGTTTGAGAAGTTAAATAACAACAGCAACAACATCTGGCCAAAGGTGTTCCTCAAAGTAGGGGCAAGATGGGTTTGCATCTGCATGTGCATTATCCCGAAGCCCTGGGTCTTGCTGCCCAGCTCGCCTGCCTTCACAGTGTGCTGTTGCTGGGAGCTCAGCATTATGCTGGAACTCTAGTACCAGTAAGCCGAGACAGATTTTCCATGTTGTGATTTTAGGTTTCTGTGGGGGATAATTTCTCAAATCAAAACGCTCTCCGCACACTATGGAAAATTCTTCCATTTCACGCTAGCACCCAACCTGAAACCCTAGCCTTCAGAGATACTTTTGCGTGAACAAGTATACTCCTGGGAAGGTCCCGGCTTAAGCAGCCTTTCCTTCATTCACATGTTAACATGAAGTTAATCAGATTACATCCTTCAAACAACTACCTGACATCATGGGAATTTTCCCGGGACAGCAGGACAGAGAAACAGGCCATTCTGAAGTATGGGTCACCATTCAGGTGGAGTGAATGGATGTTGGAACTTGGAATAGGCAGGCTTGTGGATGCCTCAGAGGCAGGAGAGGGGATACACAAATCTGTTAGCTACTTTACTTTTTGTATAGAGCTGTCCCCTCAAATGGATGAGGCCATAGTATTGCTTGGTGCTTTTTGCCCAGTTCTATTTACTCTACAAGAATGCAGTCTTTGCTTAGGCTGGTATTCTCAGTGGTTAGAGCATCTGCCTGCACACCAAAGGGTTCGATCAAGGGCATGTACCTAGGTTGTAGGTTCACTCTCCCCCCACCCCCCAGTCGGGACTTGTGGGGGAGGCAACCAGTTGATATTTTTCTCTCCCCCTCTTTCTCTCTCCCCTCTATCTCTCCCCCCCATTTGCTTCCTCCCTCCTTTCCATTTTCTTTAAATATATATATATATACACACACTATACACATCTATATACATATATATATCCTCATGTGAGGATTATTAACAATAACAAAAAGATTTTTTTTGAAAAAGAAAAGGAAGCTGAAAAAACGGTCACCAAATGGCTGTCTCTAAGGGATAGGATTCTGATGGACTTTTTAAGTATTTAAAACTTTTTTTATAATAAGATAACTCATTTTAGAAGGAGAACAAACAAGAGTTTTGTTACAGAAACAGCATGAATAAAGACATTCTTAGTTGTCAAGTTGTGGTATGAACAAGGTGGGGAAGTTTTACTGCTTCCCTGGTAACATCTGGAATTACCTCAAGGAGAGGGGTCCTCCTGAGGGTAGAGGGCACATGGAAGGGGGCAGTGGAAGGGCTGACTCGCAAAGTCCTACTTGGTCTTTCTCTCCTTAGCCCCAAGGAGTGTGCTGTTCCCCCCCAATTTTTCCTTCTTCAGGAGAAAATAAGCAGAGTTGGAAGAATTCAGGGTGATTCAATGCTGAGTTCTCTGATATCTGCCAAGCCTTCTTACTGACTGTTATTTATTACACAGCTTTGCCTAAAACAACCCCTTAATGTTTAATGTGCCAACCCTTTTAGAATTTGCTCATGCTTCCTTGTAACATGACTCTCTCTTTCTCCCAACTATTTAGCAATTTCAGAATAGTTTTAATGTCTTCCCTTTTTCTTTCATTTTGGACACCACTAGTTATGAAAAAAATTTATTCTCTTATAGTGGTTCAGATGCAGCTTGAGATCCTCAACTCAGTTCCCTAATTACTTGTCAATGGTAATTGTAGTACCTTAAATATAGAATATTGTCTTTCTGTAAAAGTTTGAATTTTCCAAGAGTAGCCGAATAATGTTTTCTTTCAGCTTTATTGAAGCATAACTGACAAATAAAATTGTAAGATATATAAGTGCACAATGTGATAATCCTCCTATCTAATAATAGACAAACATGGTAATTGACCGTACCTTCGCTACGCCTCCCATTGGCTAATCAGCAAGATATGCAAATTAACCGCCAACAAATATGGAGGTTAATTTGCATACGTAGTCCCGGGTGCTGGAGGAAAACTGGTGCCGGCAACCAGGGGAAGGGAAGGCCTATTGCACGAATCTTTTCGTGCAACAGGCCTCTAGTTTGATATAATAAGAGTAGTAAGTGGAATAAGGCTCCATAATACAGCCTCGGTTCCTTGTACCTACACAACTCTCACTGATCAGTCTCCAGAGTTTGTTAGAGATATTGAAGAGGAGGAAGGCTACAAAGAGGAATGTCAATGGCTAGGAGTTCAGAAAGCTCTGTGGCCATGCAAGACAAAATGGTCATCAGATCCTTTAAAATCAAATTTGTTATGTAATTATTTTATTGGTTTAACCCAGAAACATCTGATACTGGGAAAGGCTTTTATGGGTAACTGCTCTATTCTCTGTGATATTCATGGAGATAAAAACCATTTATTTAGTTCCCAAGAAATCTGCTCCACATCAGTGTCTTTTAATATGACATGTTCCTCAATGATTTCTCTTTAAAAATCTATGCACCTCTGTGATCTGCTCTCTTGTCAGCTCATTTATTTAATTCTGGCTGCCCTTTTCTAAATTGAAGCCATCAGTGTTCTTGGCGCCAGCAGATTCCTGTCAATCCCCTTTTCATCCATTACTTTCCTGTCGATAGCTAAGGCTGCCCATTGGCACCCTAACCTGCAGCCACCAGAATTGCTTGCTTGTGCTTCTTCAAACACGTCCTGCTCTTGTGACCCCCCTGACTTCAACAGCTGTGTGTTCTAAGGCCTTCTTTCTCCCTATCTATGATGAAACCACCCCATGATTCTTTAAGACTCACCGTACACTATATCACCTCCCCCTACCTCTCTGCACCTCAGTCTTCTGCCTCAAGCAAAGTGAGGCTGTCTGCCCTTTGTGCTCCAACATCGTAGATGTCAGAGTCTCTGTCTCACTGTGCAGACCACTGTTCCTCCAGGCGGTGTGCAGGTTGGTCCCATGCAGGAAGGTGCAGGTGCAGGAAGGCAGTGTGAGCTCTTTATTTATATTTATTTCAAATCTAGAAAACAAAGTAAGCTTTTCCCATCTTTAATGCATGGATCCATCCAGCTACCTTCACCTAGTCCCTCATTACACCAAGTTGCATCTCACTCATTTGCCCATATTCAGCATACTGTGAAATGTTATAATTACTTTTATCTGGTTTTTAAGAGGATTCACAAATTATGGAAATTTTTTTAAAGCCAAAACTAACCTTCATAAAATGGACAAGTGCCTTAAATGTATTCCTACAAATACCCCTGATTCCAGATGATACGGTAATATGGGCACAACAAATGACAGGAAGAAGCCAGAGCAGTCTATGAGGACTTCGTCAGCTGCAGTGCAGCATGTGGCTGTGGGCAATAACATGTAGTGGACCTGCCATCAGACCCATTATAGGTGAGAATAGTCACAGTAGCAATCTGCTTGTATTTTACAGAAGATTTAAAGTGATGAAGATCATTTAAAATATAGATTTACATCAACTATTGCTATTTAGGAACATTATCCTGGGAATTTATTTTGCCCTGAGTTATTAGATGAGAGGAATATGATATTAGTATTAAAACTTGCAAATAGTAAATATCCATTATTGACAAAACTTACTAAAAATAATTAGGAGTGTGTAATAAAGTTTAGAGACCACTGCCATGAGTTTCGACACTGTTGCAGGATAGAGACTGTCTTCTTCATCCTTGTAGCTCAGCACCTAGCACAGTGACTGGAACATGGAATATATACCTTCGGTAAATATTGAGTGAATAAATCAATGGAAGAACCAACACAGAAAGGGAGTGCTCTGCCGAGAAACCTGAGTCATTTTTCTAGCTTAAGCTGGTACCTGGTGCAACCTCAAAGTAGAGGTGGGGAACCAAGATAAAAATCAGGTGACTCAGATGCAGGAAGTAGATTTATGTCTGAGCAGATGTAGTGAAATTATGACCCTACAGCGTAAATATACCTGGTGAGGTCATCATTTCCTATCTTTCAGGAAGGAGAGACTGCCAGTTAAATGGAAGAATTTGAGATCCTTCTCCTTGTGATTTCACCCGAAAACTGCACCTCATTGCTCGGATTCTCATCCTGCTCTTGTCCTCTCACACCTTCCACTGGTGCCTCTGGTACTGTGGAAACTTTGTGGAAACTTGAAATGTTGACCTAAATTCTTGAATGATTTTATTTATCTCCAGTGTGATCAAAGTCCCAAAGTTATTTTCTGATAAATGCTTACAATTGTACTTACACAACCCTGCAAGTCCAGGCCTCATCCTTCAGCATGGTGGCAAAAGTCTTTCAAATTCATGTCATGATAACTGCACCAAAAATCTCACCTTCGGACTAAGTTGTTTTACTATTTGAGTATTATGCTTGCAACTTCTGGGTTCCTAACAGAGGGATCCTTTAATCATTTCTATTCATAAATAATAATATTAACTGCTAAGGAAAACAATATGAGCTAACAACTTGTGTTTGCAAATGTAAAGAAAGGTACTTTTCTCCTTGTTTAAAGGAGCAAAACAATTTCAGTGACAAGTAATGTAAAATAAAGCCTCATTACTTTGCTAGCATATGTTTAGTTCATCTATGTCATCTTAATTAAATGTTCTCAAAGATTTTATGATGGTCATAAGCTAACCTAGTATGTCTTAGGACTAATAATGTAAGCATTGCACAAATAATATTGATCTTTTAATTAAATGTTCATGATAAACATATAATATTCATTTTGAACACTAATATTTTTTATTGCATTATTACAAAAGAGTAACAACCATCAATAACAAGGAGAGCTTGCCTTCTGTAATTTATTGCCAATGGGTCTACCAGGCTATTAGACAGTAAGCACCAGGAAGGCAAGGAACATATCTCTTTCATCCACTGTTGTAGTCCCCATGCCTAGCACATAATACGAATCCAATAAATGTATGTGGACTGAATGAATGAAGTGTGTGTAAGTTCATCCCTGACACCAGCCCCCATTACAGCCCTGTCTGCACATAAAGACGAGTCTCAGATAATAGCTATTACTTAGGGCAGTGGCTTTCCATTTCTGATCTAGGGAAACTTGGTGCTCTGCAGACATGCTGAGAGGCGCTGCAAATAATGAATTACTTTCTGAGGATATTTTCAGCCTTAGTTACAATGCAAAAATATATACATTGTATGTGTATAATTATTGGCTCAGGAATACCAACTAAGGTGGAACAAATGAAGCCAAGGAAAGGGCCGTATTCAGTGTAAGCCTCAGAAAAATTCCCCATCTCCCTCCCTCAGCATGTCAGCTTCATGCATGCTCACTGAAGGCCTGCTCTCTTTCAGCGGGAAACACGGTTTATGACAGCTGTTAAGCTTTGTGTCTTAGAACTTTAGTCACTGAATAAAGACTGACTTGAAGCTTTCTTTGGCCTTAAGTTAAAAATCTTAGAGAAGGAATTTTGTTTACAAAGAGTTTGGCTATTGAAAAGGGTTTGAAACATTTTCACTCTAAGCAATCTATTTGCAATCCCACCACTCTTTTCTTACCCTTCCGGTTGTGTCCCTATCTGCTTTCCCTCAGCACCATTTTCCTCATTCTGATCTTGGATCTCCTGGCCCTAGTCTTCCCCTGTTCATAATCTCCTCCTGGCTTATTTGGCCCCTGGATTTTTCTGTTCCTGTGCTTGATATGGCTTTTATTCCCTTTTTCCTCTTGTCTTGACTGAGGACTCCACCCAGGGATCCCCCTTCCAGCTTTCTGTCTAGGAGGAATTGAGGCATATAATGTGCAAGTTTTAAGATTACATAAACCATAGCTGTATTACAATTTCCTGGTGCTTTAAAAAGGTTTTCACTTAAGGACAAAACGCAGTTATTTTATATCTATTGTACTCCCAAGCAGCATGTAAATAGAGTAGGACTTCTTAAAATAGCTTCTTTTGAAAAGTGGGACACCTTCAATCATCAGACAACTAGAATTTTCTCTGAAACAAGTACTAAGAAATGACCTTGATTAGTAAGAAAGGTGCACACATATTGAAACATGAGAATTATCAATACTTCTTTCTCTTTCAGGAGAGTCAATTAAGGCTCCTTCTTCACTAGCCACAGCAGAGCCTACCTGAGTCAGGTTTGACTATGAGCAAAGGAGGCACCAGCCCATTGTTAGAGCAGGACATTTCATCTTCACTCTTCCACTTATACTTTGGTGTTGAATTTGCAAAATGTAAATAACTTGTCCTGAAAGCACATTTTAAATTTTACATTAGTTAGAGAGCAGGATGGATCTAAATAGATAAGGTGGTTATCCCACAGAACATTCATCACTTAGTTTTATGGTGAAAATATTTTAAAGTGAGAAAAAAATGAAGTTTTATTTTAATTAGTTTATGAAACTGTGGATAATTGCTTTTGAAAGAATAATGATCTAGTACTTAAGAGAATGTGGGTTGAAAATTGGAGTTGATTGAGGATTAGCTCAATTAATTTTATCATAGACTTCTCATGTTCTACAGTTGATGAGCATCAATTCCATCATAAACTTTTGTGTTCTAGATTCTTCTTATTTAGAATAATTTAGAAAGAAGACCTGCCTATTTAAACTAAAATCAAATTCACTTAAGAACTATTTAGTTTTGTCTTATATTACCTCAAGTTGTAGAGAGAATGAAAAAAAAAATACTATATAATAAAAAGGTAATATGCAAATTGACCCTAACGGCAGAATGACCAGAACAACCGTTGGACCAATCACTGAGGCGCGCTGACCACCTCTTGGTCCCTTTCCCTGGCCAGCTGGCTCCGACCGCCTGATGACCACCCATGGTGGGGGCAGGGGCGGTGAGCGGGCGGGAATAGCAGACCTCTCGGTCCCTTCCCCCGGCTGTCAGGCACCCATCACTTGATGGCGAATGGGGAACCGGGTGTGGGTGGTGGTGGGGAGCGGGGACAGCTGTGGGCAGCTGGGGAAGATGGCCCTGATCACAGGCCTAGGGACTGTACCTGCACATGAATTTTGTGTGCCGGGCCTCTAGTTATAACATAATAAGTTATTCTCACACTGGAGATTGCCAACATATGGTAGGAGAGTTATAAGTTCTCTCTGAGAATTAAAATACTTTATGTTTCTATTTCAAACCCAATCATTAAGGGAATATATAAATATATAGTCTTAAACCCATTCACACAATTTTGGTGCCCATTTTTGTGCATGTGAATTTATGATGACAGTAGTGCCAAGTGATCACCTAAGTGACAAAGTATACATTTTAATATATTGTGTCTCAATATTTTCCATTAATGTAGATACCTTTGTATTTTCTAGAATTTACATGACTAGAATAATTAAATGTTTACTCTTTTTATTCTGGTTTCCTTTATGTTGCATAATTACTTTGAGATTCATCAATGATAACTTTCTTTTTTTTTTTTACTATCTTTGAATATATCACTATTAGTTTATCCATTCATCTGTTTATAGACATTTGAGTTATTCCCAGTTGTTGTTGCTTTACAATTGTAAATAAGGCTGTACAAACATAAAGGTTGACAGGTCCTTATGTTAAGAGTATGACTACTATAGAGGAAATTATATATCAAATATTTTTAGAGATGTCAATAGAAAACTGTTAAATCATAACAGCAACAAAGTAGAGATTTTCTATTGTGGTACATTAGCTATTTAAGAAGGCACTGTTTCCTCTACCCAGTTTCTTCTTTCTCTTGCCCTCCTGAAGTCCTAAAGCCTTTAGATGAGGCAGAACAAGACTGGTTTCTACACTGGAAGGGGAGGTAACCACAGTGGGCCAGAGAATGGTATCGGAGCCCAAAAGGCGGGGAGAGGGCATTCATTTGGGTGGGTTGACCTGCGCTGGTGTCAGAGACCAACCAGGATAAGGACTGTGTCCATGCAGAGGGGCAGCCTGATGTGGGTGTCAGAATTCCAGTGAAATGGGGCAGCTGCAGCTCTGGATGGGGATAACCCAGTGCAGCACGTCAGAGTCCAGGCAGGGTGAGAGGAGCATCAATATACATGGAGAGGAAGCCTGACATAAGGTTTTGAAACTCAACTGGAGGAAGAGGCATATCCATGCAGTAGCTCCGAGGGCAGAATCAGGAGTCAGTGTGAGGAAGGAGTCCATTTGGAAGGGTATAGTCTTCCATGGTATGTTGGAGCTCATATGGTGGTGGGGGTGGGGCACCTGCTGTGGGTTGTTGGCATGCAAGATGGATGAGAAAGGCGTTAGTGCAGAGGAAGGGAGGCATCCGAAATGGGAGATTGGTTATATATGGGAAGTTGATCAAATAAAAGATATCAAGGTTAACAGGGGCTGGGTTTCTTACTGTTGGAATAGGAGTTATAAGTACACACAAGGAGAAAACAAAAATGAGCTTTATACTGTTGTATTGCAGTTGGTAATATTAGTGTGCATGGTGATCTATCTATCTATCATATATCTATCTATCTATCTATCTATCTATCTATCTATCTATCTATCTATCATCTATCTACCAATCTTGTATCTGTTTTCTAAAGGCAGTCATTTTAGGGGAGGTCTCAGGAAAATCTCAATAGAATATTCATCAGTTTACCCAGTGTGCTCTTTTAATATGCTGATTTATCAAAATGCGTGTATAGGGTAAGGGACTTGGTCTCTACTGATTGGTGGGCACTAGGGTAGGGGATTGTTGGTCATTGCATCTGGTCCTGAGGCAGCTATGGCATTGCTTTGTCTGGTTTTGCTGCTTTTCTGGGCCTGGAGCTGAAACACAACTGAGGCCTAGATGTTATCTCCAGTTTGGCGGAAACTCTGTCTCTGTGGTCGAGGCTTTGTTCCTAACATTATTTGATGCTGATCAGAACCTCATTGTCTTGATGGCTTAATGCTAAAGGGAATGGCCGTGTAAGGGAGAAGAGGCAGGTGAGTCAGGGTGCTTGGTGAGGCCAGTTTGAATCAGCTATCTGTCTGTTTCCCCATTCCATTTGCTACAAGGAAATTAACCTGCCTTAATAACCTGAGCAAAAACCCAGCCAGGCCTTACTAAACTTCTAACCTACAGAACTGTGAGTTAATAAATGGTTTTTTTTTTCTTAAATGTATGGACTCAGAAGACAGCTTGAAGCAGTTTCCACTGGCCAAATTGGGCATAATTTGAGCATCAAAATTAATAATTATAGTAACAGAGTATAACCCATTGAATAAAATGAATCTACACAGATAGAGATAAATACATAAGTGTTTAATAAGGAATGGGATATATATAGCTTTTCAAAGTAACTATACACAAAATACTTAATTACAAGTGAAAAAAAGAGTAACTCTATAGTGGAGGAACTTGTCAGAGGCTGCCTGAATTGTTTAAAGTGAATATCATCAGTAATGGACAAATAGAAATCAGGGTAGGATACAATGAGAACACAAATCACTTCTATGGTAGTCCTGCCAAAGATGTATAACCTGAGTCTAATCATTAAGAAACATCAGATAAATCCAAGTTGAAGGGCATTCCACAAAATAACTGGCCTATAATTTTATTTTTTTAAAAAAAATATTTTTATTGATTTCAGAGCGGAAGGAAGAGGGAGAGAGAGCTAGAAATATCAATGAGAGAGAATCATTGATTGCCTGCTTCCTGCATACCCCCTACTGGGGATTGAGCCTGCAACAGAGGCATGTGCCCTTGATCGGAATCGAACCTGGGAGCCTTCAGTCTGCAGGCCAACACTCTACTCACTGGGCAATATCACCTAGGGCAGGCCTATAATTTTCAAAAGTATCAAGATCATGAAAGTCAAAGACTGAATAGCAGTTTCAGACTGAAGGAGACCAGAGACATGACAACTAAATGCAGTGTTTGGTTCTGAACTGGAGCTTTTTGCTAAAAAAGACATTATTTGAACAATTGGCAAATGGGTTCTGAGGATTAGTTGATAGTAGTGTTATCAATATTAATCTCTCTTTTTTTTAAATTGTTTTATTGCTTAAAGTATTACAAAGAGTATTACATATGTCTCCTTTTTTCCCCCGCCCTTGACAATCCCCTGGCCTCCCCTACCCCCCAGTGTCTTATGTCCATTTTTTTTTTTTTATTCTTTTTAAAAAAATATTATAAGTATTACAAAGGGTATTACATATGTGTCCTTTTTTTCCCCGCCCTTGACAATACCCCGGCTTCCCCTACCCCCCCAGTGTCTTATGTCCATTGGTTATGCTTATATGCATGCATACAAGTCCTTCGGTTGATCTCTTACTCCCCTCCCTTCTGCCCCCCAACCCTCTCTGGCCTTCCCACTGCAGTTTGACAATCAGTTTGAGGCAGCTCTGCCTCTGTATCTATTATTGTTCAAAAGTTTGTAATGGTCTTTATTATCCATGAATGAGTGAGATCATGTGGTATTTTTCCTTCATTGACTGGCTTATTTCACTTAGCATAATGCTCTCCAGCTCCATCCATGCCGTTGCAAATTGTAAGAGTTCCTTCTTTTTTACAGCAGCATAGTATTCCATCGTGTAGATGTACCACAGTTTTCTAATCCATTCATCTACTGATGGGCACTTAGGCTGTTTCCAGATCTTAGCTATGGTGAATTGTGCTGCTATGAACATATGGGTGCATATATCCTTTCTGATTGGTGTTTCTGGTTTCTTGGGATATATTCCTAGAAGTGGGATCACAGGGTCAAATGGGAGTTCCATTTCCAGTTTTTTGAGGAAACTCCATACTGTCTTCCATAGTGGCTGCACCAGTCTGCATTCCCACCAGCAGTGCACAAGTGTTCCTTTTTCTCCACATCCTCTCCAGCACTTGTCGTTTGTTGATTTGTTGATGATAGCCATTCTGACAGGTGTGAGATGGTACCTCATTGTTGTTTTGATTTGCATCTCTCGGATGATTAGTGACTTTGAGCATGTTTTCATATGTCTCTTGGCTTTCTGAATGTCCTCTTTTGAAAGGTGTCTATTTAGATCCTTTGCCCATTTTTTGATTGGATTGTTTATCTTCTTTTTGTTAAGTTGTATGAGTTCCCTATAAATTTTGGAGATTAGGCCCTTATCAGATATGACGTTGGCAAATATGTTTTCCCACGCAGTGGGTTTTCTTGTTGTTTTGTTGATGGTTTCTTTTGCTGTGCAGAAGCTTTTTATTTTGATGTAGTCCCATTTGTTCATTTTCTCTTTAGTTTCAACTGCCCTAGGAGCTGTATCAGTGAAGAAATTGCTTTGGCATATGTCTGAGATTTTGTTGCCTTTGGATTCTTCTAGAATTTTTATGGTTTCCTGTCGTACATTTAAGTCCTTTATCCATTTTGAGTTTATTTTTGTGTATGGTGTAAGTTGGTGGTCTAGTTTCATTTTCTTGCATGTATCTGTCCAATTTTCCCAGCACCATTTATTGAAGAGACTGTCTTGACTCCATTGTATGTTCTTGCCTCCTTTGTCAAATATTAATTGAGCGTATTGGTTGGGGCTGATTTCTGGGCTCTCTATTCTATTCCATTGATCTATATGTCTGTTCTTGTGCCAGTACCAGGCAGTTTTGAGAACAGTGGCTTTGTAATACAGCTTGATATCTGGTATTGAGATCCCACCTACTTTGTTCTTTCTCAGGATTGCTGCAGCTATTCGGGGTCTTTTTTTATTCCAGATGAATTTTTGGAGAGTTCGTTCTAGATCTGTGAAGTATGCCGTTGGTATTTTAATGGGAAGTGCGTTGAATTTATAGATTGCTTTGGGTAGTATGGACATTTTAATGATGTTGATTCTACCAATCCATGAACACGGTATGTTCTTCCATCTGTTTATGTCTTCCTCTATCTCTTTTTTTAACGTCCTGTAGTTTTCTGAGTAGAGGTCTTTTACCTCTTTAGTTAAGTTTATTCCTAGGTATCTTAATTTTTTTGGTGCGATGGTAAATGGGATTGTTTTTCTAATCTCTCTTTCTGAAAGTTCACTATTGGTGTATAGAAATGCCTCAGATTTCTTGGGGTTAATTTTGTATCCTGCTACATTGCCAAATTCATGTATTAAGTCTAGTAGCTTTTTGATGGAGTCTCTAGGGTTTTGTATGTATAATATCATGTCATCTGCAAATAAGGACAGTTTTACTTCCTCTTTTCCAATTTGGATGCCTTTTATTTCTTCTTCTTCTCTAATTGCAATGGCTAATACTTCCAGTACTATGTCGAACAGGAGTGGTGAGAGTGGGCATCCCTGTCTTGTTCCTGTTCTTAGGGGAAATGGTGTTAGTTTTTGTCCTTGAGTATGATGTTGGCTGTGGGTTTGTCATCAATGTTAATCTCTTGTTGTTGATGGTTTTCTTGTATGCAGCAGAATATCCTTGTTTGTAGGAAAGACATCCTCAAGTATTCAGCAATGATGGTGAAGTAGGGTAGCAACTTCCTCTGTAAGTCTGTCTGTTACTGTTTCAAATTTAAAAATAATTAAAATACTTTTAAAACAAAACTTTTTTTCTTCAAATACTCTGCAAATATATAAAATTCAGAGAAAAAAGAAGAAAATAAAAATTGTTCTATTCCCATTACTACTGTAGCATTGTGGTGTATAGTTTTATAATAATTGATTAAATATTCATGTATACATTTTTATATATACACACTTATAACACTAAGAATTATTCCTCGTTTGTATCTTATTTTAAAAAAATATTTTTAGTGATTTCAGAGAGAAAGGAAGAGGGAGAGAGTGATAGAAACGTCAATGATGAGAGAGAATCATTGATTGGCTGCCTCCTGCACGCCCCATCCTGGGGATGGAGCCTGCAATCCGGGCATGTGCAGGGAATCAAACTGTAACCTTCTGGTTCATAGGTCGACGCTCAACCACTGAGCTGCACCAGCCAGGTCTCTTTTGTATCTTATTTTATGATTTTTATATGTTCTACATGTTCCTTAAACAGTATTCTATGATATTAATCTTATGGTATGTTTTTTGTATGTAAAGTACATTGTGTTGTCGTTTGGAATGTTCAGATTTGATTTTAAAATTAGGTGAGTGCCTCTCATCCAGTTTGTCAACTTTGTCACCATGTCAGATTAACCTCCGCTAGTCATTATAAGTCTTAGAACAATTAAGTTAATTCATACTTCAGAGAAGAACAATGCCTAATGTTTATGTGCCCTTCCTTCCCTATGAACCCTTCCCTTGGGTCAGAACCAGCAGCATCATTTTCTTGACCTGAGAAAGTACTAATGTTCACGAATATTTTACCATCCTCTTCATCTCACACAGCCTCATCTCCTACAGCAAAAGCCAAAGAGTAAATTTGTTAATATACCACAATTTATTTATTCAACCACTGATAGGCATTTGGGTGGTTTCTAATTTGAGGCTACTAACAGTAGTGCTGCTGTGAATATATTTATACTGTACATATAAGTATATGTATACATACATATCCTTTTTGTACATATACTTATATGTATATATACATATACTCTGTGCACATTTCTGTTGGGTACATGTAGGAGTAGATTGGCTGGGTCATAGTGGCTAAACTGCCAATGAGTTTTCTAAAGAGATTGTATCAATTTCTGCTCCCAACAGCAGTGTATGAATGAATGTTCTGGTTGGTCTACCTTCTTACTAAATTTGGTATTTTCTTTTTCATATTAGCCATCCTGGTGTGTTTATGGTGGTACTGCATTTTGGGTTTAAGTTGGATTTTCCTAATAAATAAAGATGAGGCCTTTTTATATGTTTATTGGCCGTTTGGGTATCCTTTTTTATGGAGTATCTAGTTGTGTTTTCTGCCCCATTTTTTATTGGGTTGTCTTCATTTTCCTTATCAAATTATAGGTCTTTAAAAATATCTATATTCTGGATGCAAGTCTGTTGTTGAATATATATGTATTGTAAATGTATTTTTCCACTCCTTGAGTTGCCTTTTCATTCCCTTAATGGTATATTTGGATGAATAGATGTTCTTAATTTTAGTATTTCCTAACAGTATATTTTTCATTTATGATTAGCATTTTTGTGTGTGAACTGTTTAAGACATTTTTTTCAACTCCAGGTCATGAGTATGTTCTTATATGTTGTCTTCTAAAAGCCTTATTTTTTATTTTTCACAATAGACCTTTAATACATCTGGAATTGATATTTTTGAATGTTGTGAGATAAGGGTCAAGATTCCTTTTTTCCAAATGGACATCCACCTTACTCAGGACCATTTTATTGAAGACTGTTCATTGCACACTGCCCAACAGTGTGCCTCGGCCCGGTCATAAATCAGGTGACCAGATGTGTATGGATCTGTTTCCTGACTCTTTATACTGTTGGTTGGCCTATTTATCCATCCTTGTACCAATAACACACTGTCTTAATTACTGTACCTTCATAATGGATTTTGATATATGGTTCTGTAAATCCTCCAGCTCTGTTCTCTTCTAAGATTCCCTTGGCTATTCTTTGTCCCTTGTATTTCTATACACATTTTTTAATTAGCTTGCCAATTTTCATCTGCAGAAAAAATCTTCTGGGAGTTCATTTGGTATTGTATAAATCAATTTGGAATAGTTGGCATCTTTACAGTTCTTTGGTCTCATCTACCATTTAAGTAATTTCCTGAGAGTTCCAGTTTATGACAGATGGAGTTGAAATTCAGTCTTTGGGAACCTTATTCTAAAGTCCAACACTATTGTAGAACTAAGGCATACCTTACCTTTGAGGTTGTGCTTTGATTTCAATTACATTTTAAACAAATCTATTTTGTTGGTCTAATATAATGTTTTCTATAGGAATATCTTTTTAAAACCTCCCATTGCATGGATATCTCATATGTGGCCTTCTCTCCTTCCCTCTAAACCTAACTCCTTTAATCTTTCCCTTTGTTTCTTCATGACTTAGCTAAGAGATCTTGTCCTTAATTGTCAATAACATAAAAAATTAATATTTCTTACCTATTATAATTATTTCATTTATTCAAAAAGTGCTACCATGTTTCAAGAACTGCCATTTAACTGGGTTTTATAGTCTTTGTTCTTAAGGAGTGGTGGATTGCTATTTGTTATTAAAAATTAAAAGAAACTTTTACGTAG
Source organism: Myotis brandtii (assembly GCF_000412655.1). NCBI lineage: Eukaryota > Metazoa > Chordata > Mammalia > Chiroptera > Vespertilionidae > Myotis > Myotis brandtii. The sequence continues at coordinate 11,068,253 of NW_005354385.1, read as the reverse complement.
AATTTTAAAAGAACATTTCTACTCTCATAATTGATCCTTTGTGGAAAAACTATTTATTCTAGAGTATTGAAAACCCACAAATAACATTCTTCTGTGCTACCTATTGGTAGTGAAATTAAGTTTCTGAGGATTTTTTTGTTTCCCCTTCCAGAACCTCCTACACATTGTTTTACCTACTCTCTTTCAACGATGCTGAAACTACAAATGAAACTCTATTGGAGTTTTAAAATAAGAAGTTTTGCTAGATGTAATTTTCTCATGCTACCATTGAAGAGCAACGACAGTAATATTTTCTAGTATTTTATCCTGTGCCTGTATTGATGGGTACTTTTCTAGAAGAATTTTTATGCTGCTCTTTATGGAGAGGCATCAAGATTTCCTGTGTGCTTCAGAAAATTTCAGTCTTTATTAGTTGGAAATTTTGTTTGGCTTCTGTTTGATTGCAGAAGCTTGGGGATTTATTTTTCTCATAACAACAAGTCCAGAGAGAAGTAGTCCACAGCTGGTACAGGGATTCTTTTTTTTTTTAATTTATTTTTTAG
>NW_005354385.1:11066066-11067645 GCF_000412655.1 Myotis brandtii | reverse complement strand
GAGAGAGAGAGAGAGAGAGAGAGAGAGAGAGAGAGAGAGAGATGCTGATCTACTTATTTATGCATCCATTGGTTGATTCTGTATGTGTTCAGACCAGGGATCAAACCTGCAATCTTGCCCTAGCATGCAGGAGGCAAACAATCAATGTGTTTCTCTCTTTTCAATGTTTCTCTCTGTCTCCCTTTCACTCTCTCTAAAAATAAATTTTAAAACAATCCTTGAGTGAGGATTAACAATAACAAACAAACAAACAAACAAACACCTGCAAACTTGGCATATCAGGATGACATATTAAACAATTAAGCTACCAGGCCAGGGCCCAGCAGATTCTCAACATCATCAGTGCCCCAGGCTCCTTTGGCTTTCCTCTCTGCAATAGTTAGTATCTTTCATCCTAATATTACATAGTCATAGACAGCCTACCTATGTCTAGTTTCACATCCACATTCGAGGCAGGAAGAAAGAAGAAAGGACAGGGAAGAAGGGCAGTGCCCATATGAAAAAGCAAATCTTGTTTCCAAATTCCCAGAAGACCTCTGCTTATATCTCATTGGCCTTAACTGTGTCACATGTCACTGAGAGTCTCAGAGGTATCAAGGAAGGCCAATGTTCTAACCCTGAACAAAATTGGATTCTGTTAGGAAAAAAATAAGAGAGGACAGATATTAGCAGCTAGCTGTGTCTGCCACAGTTTTAAACTTCAGATGCTATAATTTCCACAGCAATAATAGTGAAAAGCACATCGAAATTCCATTTAATTGTTGAACTCTACAACCTTACTTGTGGCCTTGATGGCCACAGTTTTCTTTTAATGAACAAGCTTGTACTTAACAGAAAAAGCAATGCATTTGTGACTATTAATCAGAAGAAAAAGTACTCTGTTTTGAATCATTTTGTTAAAGATTTCAGAAGAGATATACAAGGCATAAAAAATTTCCATAAATATTATTTGATTATATTCCAAATTAAAAATAAAGTTAACTGGATATTTTAGGCTGGGCTTCACAAGGTTGTTGCAACTTGGTAGGGTCCGGGTGCTCCAGAAGTAGCCCAAACTCGGCAGGGCCAGAAATGGTATGACTGGGTGATCAGGCTCTGGGGCTCTCACTAGCTGAACCCACTGGATCATCGTTTTTCATCTCTAGTGTAAGTGCATTAATCCTACAATAGGTAATATAATTATTTAGACATAGGACCTTTTGGACTAATGTTTATTACTCTTAATTATATCTACATATATATTCTCTTTATAAAAATGCAAAGATTGTGGGGGGGGTAATGGGGTGATAAAGACACATATGTAATACCTTAATCAATAAAGAAATTTAAAAAGTGCAAAGATTTCATTACAGATAAAGCTAAAATCCCCTTTGAAAATACCCTCTAGCTGCAATATCCTCTCCAGTTTGGTCTGTTTGTATATCCCTTAGACCAGCGATTCTCAACCTGTGGGGCGCGACCCCTTTGGGGGTCGAACGACCCTTTCACAGGGGTCGCCTAAGACAGTGGTCAGCAAACTCATTAGTCAACAGAGCCAAATATCAACAGTACAACGATTGAAATTTCTTTTGAGAGCCAA
>NW_005354385.1:11063549-11065714 GCF_000412655.1 Myotis brandtii | reverse complement strand
GAAAATAATTTTATGGTTGGGGGTCACCACAACATGAGGAACTGTATTAATGGGTCGTGGCATTAGGAAGGTTGAGAACCACTGCCTTAGACTTTTACCTTTGTAGAGTGTGAGTAAGTGTGTGTGTGTGTGTGTGTGTGTGTGTGTGTGTGTGTGTGTGTGTGTGTGTGTGTGTGTGTGTGTGTGTGTGTGTGTGTGTGTGTGTGTGTATGTGTAATATACATATATTGTTTTGTGTCTGTGCATGTTTATGTAATGTTGTCATAAGGTATGTATCATGGAGCAACTTGCCTTTTTCACTCAGTATATGTTGGAGCAAAGACAGATTATGTGTCTATTATGCAAAGAATGTCCTTTTTGCCCTTCAGCCCTTGGAGAAGTAAGATGGCATATATAGCCTTAGATTCCTAATAAATACAGACATTGCCCAGGCTTCTGCATGTGGGGGGTTGTGTGCTGTGACTGGCAGCTCAATCACTTGCTGGTCAAGGGGCACATTCAGCTGCAGTTACATAAACTTACCGTCAGTACTGAAACTCACCAAGATAAAGTGGGATTGTTCCTCCTTCCTTACTTCTTGACATGCACATCAATCCACTGCCCATTTTGGTTTAGAGTTTGTTCTTGATAATCATTTTCATCTCAAACAGGCCAGCCTACATTTTAAAAATTGAAGAAGAGGAGGTGAAAACTTTGTGTTTGTCTCTAATACTAGCAAGCCTTAGAGACAGGACTGTAATCTGTAATGCAATCACTCGATGCTTTTTCAGCATGTATATATTAAGTGTCTAATATATGTCAGGCATGATTTTAGGCACTCTGGAGAAATAGAGATGATCACTAAGGCCTTGTGTTTGTGGAGTATACATCCTAGTGGTAGAAGGGAACAATAAACAAATAAACTAATCAGTACATAGTATAATGTCATTTAGTGAAGAGTGCTATGAAGAAAAAAGTTAAATTGAGGAGATGAAGAATGATTAATGGGGGAGGGAGGGGGCTGCTTCAGATGAGATGGCCAGGACAGGCTTCTCTGCAGAGCCTGAACAAATCTATATCCCTTGTCTAGTATTCGATAGATGTTCAATAACCTTTGGAATAAATGAATAACTGCATCAGTAGGGGTATACACAAAATAGATATTCATACAAGAGAAGAGAAAAATCATCTCTACCTACATTAAAAGAAGCTCCAGTAGGATGCATAAGATGGGAATGAAAAATAAGGAGGCATTGGCCTGAGAGACAAAAACAGGGAAAGACATTGCAAGCATAGGTAACAGCACGTGCAAAGGCAGGGAGGAGTGACAGAGCATTGCTAGTTTCCTATTGCTCAGTAACAAATGACCACAAACTTAGTGGCTTAAACAACAGAAATTTATTATCTTACTAGAGGCCCGGTGCACAAAAATTTGTGCACTCGGGGGGAGGGGGCCCCTCAGCCCGGCCTGTGCCCTCTCACAGTCTGGGACCCCTTGGGGGATGGCCACTTGCTGGCTTAGGCCTGTTCCCCGGGGGATTGGGCCTAAGATAGCAATCAGACATCCCTCTGGCAGCCCGGCAGCCCACAGGGGATGTCCACTTGCCAGCGGGGAGCAGACCTAAGCTGCAGTCAGACATCCTTAGCGCTGCTGAGGAGGCAGGAGAGGCTCCCACCACCACCGCTGTACTGGCAGCCATCAGCCTGGCTTGTGGCTGAGCAGAGCTCCCCCATGTAAGAGCGCACTGACCACCAGAGGGCAGCTCCTGCATTGAGCGTCTGCCCCCTGGTAGTCAGTGTGTGTCATAGTGACCAGTCATTCCCAGTCTTTCTGCTATTAGGGTCAGTTTGCATATTACCCTTTTACTATATAGGATAGAGGCCTGGTGCATGGGTGGGGGCAGCTGGTTTGCCTTGAAGGGTGTCCCGGATCAGGGTGGAGGTCCCGCTTGGGTGCCTGGCCAGCCTGGGTGAGGGGCTGATGGCTGTTTTCAGGCTGGCCACACCCCTTTAGGGTGGGGGTCCCCACTGGGGTGCCTGGCCAGTCTGGGTGAGGGGCTGAGGGCCGTTTTCAGGCTGGCGGGCGACTGAAGCTCCCAGCCTTTTTTTTTTTTTCTTTTTTTCTGGGATTTATTTCACTTCTATAGCTGTCACTGGAGCTGAGAGCCGGCTCCAGCTCTGAGGCC
>NW_005354385.1:11001764-11063401 GCF_000412655.1 Myotis brandtii | reverse complement strand
CTGCGTGGCTGCCGGCCGCCATCTTTGTTGGCAGTTAATTTGCATATCGCCCTGATTAGCCAATGGGAAGCATTGCGGAGGTATGGTTAATTACCTTTTTTGTCTTTTATTAGATAGGATAATTCTGGAGGTCAGACATTGGAAATAGGGCTTATTGGATTAAAATCAAGGTTTGAGCTGGGCTGCATCTTCTGGAGGCTCTGAGGGAAAATTTATTTCCTTGCCTTTTCCAGCTGGGAAAGGTTGCCTGAAGTTTTTGGGTCGTGGTCTGAATCCTCCAACTTCAAAGCCAGCAGAGTAGTATCTTTAAGTCCTCCTCTCTGCTTCTGTCATCTTACCTCCTCTGACTGTGACCCTCCTGTCTTCCTCTTATAAGATTCCTGGTGATTACATTGGGCCCACCTGGGTAATCCCAGGTATCCTCCATGGATAAAGTCAACTGATTAGCTGGCTGCAACTTTAATTCTCCTTTGCAATGTAACATAACATAGTCGCAGGTTCTGAGGGCCAGGATGTAGACATCTTTGGAGAGCCATTGCTCTGCCTACCACAGACATTGTATATTCAGGAATCTGCAAAAGGTTTTAAAATGCTGGAGTGTAACATGCACATGAGGAAATGGGTAAGGAAGGAACCAAATAGGATAGGGCTAAATTTAAAAGATCCTTGTCATTCTCTGCCAAGTTTGAACCTTGTCCTAGAAAGCAGTGGGAAACCATTTGGTAGATCATGAATATTTGAGTTTTTGAGGCACTTGAGAATAATATTTATTACTCTTAATTATATAAATATACATATACTAGTGGCCCGGGGCATGGATTCATGCACCAGTGGGGTCTCTTGGCCTGGCCTGCACCCTCTTGCAATCCGGGACCCCTCAGGGGATGTCAGATAGCCAGTTTCAGCCTGATCCCCACAGGCCCGATCCATGACAGGAGGGAGCCCGATCCTGTGCATTGAGCATCTGTCCCCTGGTGGTCAGTGCTCATCAGAGTGACCGGTCGACCAATCGTTTGGTCATTTGGTTGCTTAGGCTTTTATATATGTAGATACATTCTTTGTTTAAAAATGCAAATATTTCATTATACATGAAGTCCCCTTTGAACCTAACCTGCAGTTGCAGTATCCTTTCCAACTTGCTCTATTTGTATATCTTTGAGATGTTTTTCCTTTCCAGAGTGCATGTGAGTGTGTCCTTCTGACTTGACTTGCAATTTTAGGTGTGCTTAAACTGAAGACTTTGTCAACCTTCTTCTGACCCAATTTGGGAATCCAGCTTCTTATCCTACATACCTGGACTTGAAGTAAGAAGCTTGCCTGCTTCCTTGTGGTCCCTTTTATTTTTAACCTCTTCATCAGTTATCATATAATTCATATCCTCCAAATTGTTTGTATAGATTCCCAAACCATTTGTAGAATGCACAATGCTTGTGGTAGGCAAAACAATGGCTCCCCAAAGATGCCCACAACCTAATCCTCAGAACCTGTAACTATGTTATGTGGCATAATTAAATCAGGCACTTGTGTGATGATAGTTGGGATCAGAAAATTAGATAAAAGAATATTGCAAAATCTCTCACCTCAAGGCCTGTAACACACACACACACACCCCTTCTTTTTACACTATGTACTTCTTTATACTAGGTATATATGCATTTTCTCTTGGGCTTTTGAATGATTAAAATAGCTTTGAGAACATAGTGGAAGTAAGAGCATGAGAGGCTCCACTTTGTGGAACTCTGAAGTCCCTCAAAAACTTCTAGGTACATTGCCTGGGTAGATAATCAAGTCATTAAATGAAAAGCAACTTGTAGAACTGTATGTATACATAATGATTACAAGTGTGTATGCATAGAAAATCTTTGAAAGAATATAAAATAAAACATTGAAAATGACTACCAGGGCTGAAGACTATTACCAGACTCAAGAGGTCAATTTGCCTGCACATATCAAAGCCCAGGCAAATGCAAAGAGGTCTGTGAAGTCAAGAAAGTAAGGGTTTATTAGTTGAGGAAATGGTGCCAAGCTCAGAGTCACAGGTAAGCTTATGCTCAAAGACCTGGCTCCTGGATGGCTCCCAGGGGATGGGTTATATAGGGGGAAATCATTAATCCTGGTGGCTAAAGGAGTTGGGGTTGTGGGCTCTACTGATGGGTTGGGGTCAGAGTAGGGAGCAGTTGATCATTGTATCAGTTCCTAATGTCAGCCATAGAATTGTTCTGTCTGGTTTCATGAGGGTGTGGTCTTTAATTGCTTTCCTGGGTCTGGGGCTGAAACACAACTGAAGTCTAGTTGTTATTTGTAGCTTCATTAAACTTTGCTTCTGTGGTCAACTGGCCTGAGGCTTTGTTCTTAAGACAGTTTGATGATGATCAGAATCTGATGTCCTAAGGGCTTAATGATTAAGGAAGGAACTGGACAAACTGGAAGGAGAAAGGATCATGTTAAAGAAATGGTGTTGCTTCCCCCCCCCCCCCCCCCCCCCCAAGGACACAGACAGTGGATGGATCGTGAAGGTTTGGGGGGAGGTGAAGGGAGGGCGGAGAGGGCAAGGGGGGGAAGGGACATATGTAATACTTTCAACAATAAAGATTTATTTTAAAAAAAAGAAACAGCACAGCTGGGGTATAAGGACTAAATAGAGATGGACATTTTAATTTTTACCTTACAGTTTTCTGTACAGTTAGGTTCCATTAGTTTTTCCAGGACAATCATTTTACCTTGTGATAATTATAATGCATAATGTCTCATAATGGAAATAATGTGTGCTGTTCTGCTTAAAATCTAAAAGAGAATTTTGCGTGTTGGAAAAATACAGCTTAAGTTAGACTTTGGCTATAATATTTGAATTAACATTTAAAATATCTTGAGATTTTTCATATGAAAAAGTTATAATTTGATGCTACATCCAAACTATTTTTTCTGAACATATTGTTCTCACACTGTTTGGCCTGGCAGAGTCCCTATCAGCTTTGAAAACATCCTCAGAGGGTGATTGGCTAATCTATCTATCTACACAGTTAAGCAGTTTAGAGTAACAAACTGTCCACATGTTATGCATTTTTAAGTCTAAGTACAACTGACCTTTTCTTCGTCAGTGTATTAAGAAAGATTTTCTTAGGAAAGAGAAGAATGCAGATTTTAATACTGTAAAAAGATTACCTCATTATATAAATGATCTCTTTGCTATTTTCCCCCTCATCTCTAAACTCCTGATTGCTTAGCTACTTGGAACAGACTAGTTGAGGTCATGTATTTTTTTATTTTGAAAGTTTAGATTCTCTAGTAAATTTGTAAAAATTAACTTTACATTAAAATGTTTTTCAACCTTCTAGCTACTGCAAAGCTATCATTAAATTAGATATCAAATGTGCTTCCTACACTATAAGTAATTTCCCATAACATATATTATTTTAAAATATTTTCAGTAATTGCGTAGATGTAAGGCTTAACATTTTGATAACACTCATAAGCAATTCTAAAATGTCACACAATGTGAACATGGAATAATTTGTGAAACTAAGTGCTCTTCAATTATTGAACATGGAAAATTCTGTTCAAGTAGCCATTACTCAGCCAAAAGCATTTTAACTAGAGGCTGAAGTAGCCACTTTGAATTTGTCACTAGTAAGCATGAAATTGAAATGACCTAGATGACATATGCTTGTTAGGGAATCAGAGAATGTCTTAATACAGTTTCAAATCCCTTATCTGTACCCTGTGGGGCCAGATGTATTTTGAATTTTTCAGATGTTTAGAAATGTGATGTAGAGCTTATTACTTAAAACTGATGGTGCCTGGGCAACATCCCATCACTAAATACATTAACACTTTTACACAAATGTATGTGTGTTCACATTAAATAGGAAAAAATTTCAGTTTGGGTCAAGGTTGCTACCAATTTATTTTAGTTCAGATTGGCTTAGGCCACCACTTTGATTATGAAATGAACCTTCATTTTCAGAAATGTTTATATTATGAATATGAGATTTTGGGCTTGAAGTTTTCTGTGATCTTCATCAATTTTCTGGCCTCAATCATCTCAAATGTTAAAATGAGAAGCTAGACTATGTAAATTATTTCTTTTGTGTGTGGTGAGAACATTTTTAAAAATTAAATTATTTTTCAATTACATTTGACACACAATATTGCATTAGTGCCTGGCCAGTGTGGCGCAGTTGGTTGGTTGTTATCCTGTGTAAAGAGGTGGGCGGTTTGATTCCCGGACTGGGTACATGCCTGGGTTTCAGGCTTGATCCACAGTAGGGAACATGCAGGAGGCAACAAATTGATGTTTCTCTTTCTCTCTCCTTCTCCCTTTCTCTCTCTCTCTCTCTTTCTCTAATATCAATAAAAACATATTTTAAAAAATATTACATTAGTTTTAGGTGTACAATAGTGATTAGACATGTATATACAAAGTGGTTACCTGATAAGTCTAGTATGCATCTGGCACCATAAAAAGTTATTATAGTATTTGTTATTACAATATTTTTTACTCTATTCCCAATACCACACTTTACATCTGAGACTATTTTTATAACTGGCAATTTGTTAGAATAAGTAGATTATATATGAACTTTTTAGATTCTAAATCTGAATGTCTATTTAATTCCCTGATAAATAAACACTACAATTAAATCAGTTTTATAATATCCCAATTTAATAATTATTTCAGCAGCCCTCGACATTCTTGAAAGATGAGTAGTAGTTATTTATGATTTATATATAAATATTAAGAAATGTAGGTCAAGAAGTCTTTCCACTTGGCCTTCTATATAGTTGAAAACAAACTAGTTTTCAAATTCATGATTTCCAGAATGTCTTCTAGTATAAGTGATGCAGACGTTCCGGGGGTTTGGGGACTCAGGGGTTCATGACCCACTGTGGGTTCTAGCTTCACTAAGGAAAGAATTAAAAACAGAACCCGCATAGAGTTTAAAGTGAAAGTGAGTTCATTAGTGAGGCCATTAGACAGAGAATGGGCTACTCCACAGACAGAGCATCCCCCCTCTATCAGAATTTGTTTCTTTTATTGAGTTTCATTTAAAGAGGGTGGGGGGTAGGGTATTCAATAAAGAGGGGGACTACTCAGGAGTTTCCCGGGAAAGGGGTAGAGGTTTGTTTCTCAGAGGAACTTGCTCACCATTTTGTGTCCTTATATGGGCTTTTTGTTTCTGATCATAATGGCACAGGGTGTGTCGTTTAGCATGCTAATGTATTAAAACTAGTGTATAATTGGCTTGGGGTTACCCTTAGGTGAAATAAGTCGCATGTTGGATGGAGCTGATCTCACTGGTTTGAAGCCCTAAATCTGGTAGGGGATGGTTTTACTTCTTGACAGTTCCTGTAGCTTTTATTGATTGCAGCTGTGTTGCCATATATCCTATCTCATAAGGTTCCATAGTCATAATTAAAATTTGAACTATGTAGAAATGGTGAGAAACATTGTGTGGGCTTTGTAATTTTCCTCTGAAAACCAAGAGGAAGAAATTAAACAGAATTAGACCTAGGGTAACCAAAAGGGAATCTGCAAAACCCCATTTTATTTCAGAGCCTCAATCTTGCAATCTAAATCCCAAGTAAAATGAGTCCTAAATATATAGAGACTAAGCTCTCCAATAAGGAAAGACTAAAACTAATCAATTCGAGTACTGATGAGGTCTCTCCTGAATGGAGATGACAAACTTAGGTAAGTTATGGGTGGGAGAATGAAGTGAAAACTAGAGGTGAGATGCAGTAGGCCAGACCTCACAAGCTGGCTGCTGAGAACAGCATATATTTGTTTTGTAGACTCACTTTATTTGTCTAGTACCTGTGTTAAAAAACGAAGTATTTGATTATTGTTAGGAATTAAATACTCTTTCATTTTCCATGTTTTCTGCCACTCCCTATGGTTGTGTACCTGTTGCTTCCCTCACTTAACTGACCTGATGGCCTAGGGCATTTAAATTTGCTACTCCTGTCTGTAGGTTATGCTATCAAAGCAGATTTTTAAAAATTGAAAGGTTGTTGTCGGTAGAGAGAGGCTATAGTATAGATTTAGGAATTGTTATTACAGTTCTGAGGGACTAGAAGCTATCTAGTTACCACCAGCTACCTTTTCCTTACATAATATTTATTGAGCATTTACTATTGTGTCCTATGCACTGGGGATATAATCAGAAATAAGACAAACATGGGCCACATGTCTAAGGATGGAGACAGACATCAAATCAGTAAACATGCAAATATGAAGACTAGTACACGTTATTATGAGAATGAAAGAATAGGATGAGAGAGAAATAGGGGTCATCCCTTACTTAGATAGAGAAGTCTCTTTAGGTCTTCCTGAGGTGGTGACATGTTGGTTGAGAAAGAACCAACCAGGTAAAAAATGAAGGAAATGTCTTTAAGGCAAAGGGAACAGCAAGTGGGAAGGTCTTGATGCAGAATGACCTTAGTATATGAGAAATAGAAAGAACAATGTGGTTGGAATGTGTGAATGAGATAAGGCAGTGGTCGGCAAACCTCGGCTCACGAGCCACATGCGGCTCTTTGGCCCCTTGAGTGTGGCTCTTCCACAGAATACCACGTGCGGGCGCGCAGTACAGTTCGAAGTTGACTTAAAACTTTAAATAAAGTTTATTAAGTTAATTTTAGGGAATGTTGTGGAGTGAAAGAAGATGTAGTGTCGAAGATTGAGAAAGGTATGTTGAGATGGTTTGGACATATAGAGAGGATGAATGAAAGGAGATAGACGAAACAAGTATACAAGATGAGTGTGGATGGGAGAGTTGGAAGGGGTCGACCTCAGCGAACGTACCTCAATCAGATTGAGGACGTTTTTAGCAGAGGCCAGCTTAGGAGTACCCTAATTAAGTTAATAACAATGTACCTACCTATATAGTTTAAGTTTAAAAAATTTGGCTCTCAAAAGAAATTTCAATCGTTGTACTGTTGATATTTGGCTCTGTTGACTAATGAGTTTGCCGACCACTGAGATAAGGCAAAGCTATTAGAAGAAGTTTAGATACTATTCTAAAGGTTGATGACAAACCATTGAAGGAATTCAAGCAAGATCAGATTAGAATGTTGAGGTTATTTGGACTGCTATGTGGGGAATGGACTGTAAGGATACAAAGTGAAACTTCTACTGTCATCCTGGCTGAAGGTGATGGTGACTTGAGGCAGTGTAGATGGACAGATTGGATGTGCAATACCTTCTAAAAAGAAGAAGAATCTTAATGGATAAGATGTGGTTGTGAGTAGAAACAAGACTCTTTGGCAATGTTATTAAAGGCTTGAAAAATGAATTCCTTGACCAGAGACCCTATAGAATTACACATTGGAGTTTATCCCTACATTCCTAAAGTTGGTGGGCAATCAATCACCATGATTCTTGGTAATTTGGCAGAGGTTCCAAAAGTCGTGGACTTGTGCTACTTTTCCTTCCATTTAAGAAGATTTAGGCTACTGCAAAGGCCACTAGACATGGGTAGTTCTGATACTGAACTCAGGTTTGACTGCCTGCCACTTTGAAAGACAGGTGCTGGTGCAGGAAAGATGGTTTATTCAAGTGCCTGAGCAGCTTGAGAAGATGGCAGACTCACATCCGAAATACATTTTTAACATCTTAGTGCAGGCAGGGAATTTTATTAGGATGGAGAGGGGAAACAGAAAAAAGAAATCAGGGGAAAGAGGTTGAAAGTTCTCTTCGTGTAAGTCAGCACGTTTGCATTCCGATGATTATCTTGAAACTGGTCAAACAGAGGTCGGATTTTTATGGTTGAGAGTCAGCAAGTCTTCTGGAGTCAGAATGTTTGGTTGCTAGAGTCAGCTTCCTCCCCCAAAGCTAGTCCTAGACTCTTACACAAATATGCTGCTTATTCACAGGTTACATATTAGTTGACAATTCATCTTTAACAAAAACACTTTTAACAGAAACAATATCAAAAGAATAGAAAGGTGGGTTACAATGCAACCGAATGTATATGGAACAAAAATTTGTGAAAAATGGGTAGTGTTACTTAGAGAACCACTTGATTAGTCTGATGCCCTAGAGATGCTCAGTTCAGTTTAGTGGATACTTCCTCAGGAAGGAGATGCTGAGGCAGAATTTGCAGTGCTATATATTTATCCACGGATCCAAACTTGTGAAAGGAAGATGGAGAAAGAAAAATAGAAGTGATGAAAAAATAAATTTCAATGCAGGTTCAACAAAGTCTGGGTCAACCCTGCAAGGAACTTTGGAACACATATTGCAAATCAGAGTAGCCCACATTGGGTCCAAGCTGCTGGGTCTTTACATTCCTGTCTTGCTCATTCATTAGGTGTAGGCTGCCCCAGCAATGGTATGCCTTTGGACTCTGCAGGTGAGTCCATCCCTGAAGGAGGTGACAGCTGGGCATCAGGTGCTCTGTAGAAGTGGATGGCATATCCCATGTCCACCAAAAGTGCAATATTGCTTAATCGAAGTAGAGTGTAAGTTGGATAGCTGCTTTATTCTTTAATTTATGTAGTTTCTTTCCTCCCAGGAACTTAAAGGAAAACATACATAATTTTTTAATTACAAAATATTTATCAGTCACTGGCACAATCCAAGAGCGGGGAATTAAGAAATTAGAGATTGGGGAGACCAAAAACAGGAAAGGCAAGAGGGGGGAAAAAAAAGAATGGAAGGAGGCTTCTAAGAGCAAGGAGAAGAAAATTTTAATAAAGTGCACCCAGTCCTAGGCCTTATTTTAAAAAACACTACAATTAACACATCTTTAAAAACGTTAAAAAAAATCACATTGTAAAATTTAGCTGTCTCTTGTTTCCTTGACAGATATGGAAAGCATGAATAAAAAAGACCGACCATTCATGACAATTCAGAAAAAAGATAGCTCAGGTATTTTTTTTTTAATTTCCACATCTGTTTTATGATTTATGGTGGATTATGCATGATATAAAGTTGGAATGTTGATTTTAAAAATTTTAATCATGGAAAGCTAATTTTTGGGATCAAATTGAAGGTTTCTTTAGTTCCCTTACAATGAGTGTTAAAAAATATTTTTTATTGGTGACACTATTACAGGTGTCTCCCATTTCTCCCCCCATCATGCCCTCATCTACCTAGCCCCTGCACCACCCCAGGTCTTCACCACATTATTGCCTATGTACATGGGCTATGCATATATGTTCTTTGCTTACTCTCTTCCAGTCCTCCCTAACACCCTGCGAGATCTGTTAGTCTGTTCCATGTATCCATGCCTCTGGTTCTATTTTGTTAGTTTATTTTGTTCATTAGATTTCACATATAAGTGAGATCATGTGATATTGTCCTTCTCTGACTGGTTCATTTCACTTAGCATAATAATCTCCAGCTTCATCCATACTGTTGCAAAGGGTAAGAGTTACTTCTTCTTTTTTTTTTTTTTAACAGCCTCATAGTATTCCATTGTGTAAATGTACCACAGCTTTTTTATCCACTCATCTACTGATGGGCACTTGGGCTGTTTCCAGATCTTAGCTATTGTAAATAACACTGTTATGAACAAACATAGGTGTGCATATATTCTTCCTGATGGTTATTTGGGTTTCTTAAGATATATTCCCAGAAGTGGAATTGCTGGATCAAAAGGCAGTTCCATTTTTAATATTTTGAGGAAACTTCATACTGTTTTCCACAGTGGCTGCCCAGTCTGCATCCCCACTAGTGTACCAGATTTTTCCTTTTCTCCACTTCCTCACCAGCATTTGTTGTTTGTTGGTATATTGATGATAGCCATTTTGGCAGGAGTGAGGTGATACCTCTTTGTAGTTTTAATTTGCTTCTCTCAGATGATTAGTGACGTTGAACATTTTGCCATCTGTATATTCTCTTTGGAGGAGTGTCTATTCAAGTCCTTTGCCCATTTTTAAGTTGGATTGTTTCATCTTCCTGTGGTTGATTGTATAAGTTCTTTAAATATTTTGGAAATTAACCCATTATCAGATGTATCACTGAAAAATATGTTCTCTGATACAGTGGGTTTCCTTTTTATTTTGTTGATGGTTTCTTTTGCTGTGCAGGAGCTTTTTAGTTTAATGTAGTCCCATTTGTTTATTTTTTCTTTTGTTTCCCTTGCCCTAGGCAAAAATACTGCTATGTGAGATGTCTGAAATTTTGCTGCCTATGGCTTCTTCTGAAATTTTCATGGTTTTGTGACTTACATTTAAGTCTTTTATCCATTTTGAATTTATTCTTGTGTATAGTGTAAGTTGGTAGTCTAGTTTCATTTTTTTTTGCATGTACCTGTCCAATTTTCCCAACACTATTTATTGAAGAGACTGTCTTTACTCCATTGTATGCTTTTGCCTCCTTTATCAAATATTAATTGAGCATAATGGTGCAGGTTGATTTCTGGCCTCTCTGTTGTCTTCCATTGATCTATATGCCTGTTCTTGTGCCAGTACTATGCTATTTCAATACAATGGGTGTTTTAATCATCTTCAACCATCCTTTTCTTCATTGTGCTTGTCCTAAAATTGTTTAGAGCCTTTATATAGTCATGTGATCCATGATATACTTAACAAATCTTAATTACGTTACATGACACATGATTCATAATTAAGGTAAAAGTATTTTTTTCTTGAATTAATCAGGTTATTATTCTTTATTGGACTTGGCCTAAGTACTCTCTACTTATGTTTTACTTTATCAAAATAGTTAATATACTAAACTAAGTATTTGGATGGAGAATGCCTGTCCAAACATTTCATATCACGTTACTTTATTTTTATGATTTATTTTTGAGCAGAAAGAGGTGTATTCACTCTCCAAGGGAGGAAAGGGGCCAAGAGCGAAAGATAGCTAATGGCCCTATCTCCATGAGGGGTTGAGGTTTTTAAGGTCTGTTGAAAGGTTAAGGTGGGGGCTCTGGGATGGAGCTGGCGTCAGCGGGGTCCAGGTGAATGGCATGCTCTGTTCCTTTGGCAGGATGAGGCCATATTTAGAATAGAATTCTGTTCTGCCGTTGAAGAAGAAAACCGTGGAAGAATGTCGCCCTTGACAACTGCTTCTGCTAGGTCATCATTATAATTAGCCAGTCTCCCTAGAGCCAAAGCGGCAGTCGGCTGAATTGTTGGGACCACATCCAGAAGAATAGGCCTCAGAAAAGACATTACACCCACATTCTGCAGGGCCTCATGTTTGGGGGTCTGGTCGCCAGCTCTGTCACCATCTGCAGGAACTGGACTCGGGCTTTCTGGTACTGCTCCAGCACTTGCAGCACCTGCCTCTGACTCACGGTGACCTCAGCTCTCTGCTGGCCACCGCTCAGGGCAGCGCGGCTCATCTGTGTATGGCCTGCGAGGCTGGGGAGCAGATGGGGCGACTAGGACAGCGCCTCACTCTGTCCATTCGTATCATTTTGGTTTTATTTGGCCTATTACATTTTTTAGCTTTCATTTTCAACC
The DNA here is from genome assembly GCF_000412655.1 of Myotis brandtii. Classification (NCBI taxonomy): domain Eukaryota; kingdom Metazoa; phylum Chordata; class Mammalia; order Chiroptera; family Vespertilionidae; genus Myotis; species Myotis brandtii. The sequence continues at coordinate 11,051,980 of NW_005354385.1, read as the reverse complement.
TTTTTTTCAAATTGAATTGAATGTTTTTGTTTTTCTAAGAAATACAGCTATGACTTAAAAAAATCTATTTACTTAATTTGATTCATAATAATGTGATACTTAAATACTTATAGTTGCTGCCTAACATTTTTTAAATTAAAAAAGTAGTCACACTTTGTATCTTGGCATTATACTTTAAAAATATTCTCACTAGCCCTAACCGGTTTGGCTCAGTGGATAGAGCGCCGGCCTGCGGACTCAAGCGTCCCAGGTTCGATTCCGGTCAAGGGTTAAGTTTTTGGTTATATATTAAAAAAAATATTCTCACTATATTAATTTAAATGAAAGTATTTTTTTGATAGCCATTTAGAAGTAATTTTATGCAAGGAATATAGTGGTAATATATTTTAAGTTTCTATAGATGTAGGTTCAAATATACTATGAATGTTGTAATATATTATTTCTTGTATTTACTTTAAAATACTTAAAATAAGACCTGTAGTCAGCATGCTGCTATAACTGTATTTTAATGTCCAATAATGTGATATTATTTCTTTCTCATTTTATTTTTTGATGGAAAACAGATAATCTGGTATTCTGTATGAAAAATGGAATGAGAAGCATTAAGTATAAGCCAGTAGACTATCAGCAATTGCACACATTAACTGAAGCAAAAAAATTAGCTGCTGCCTCCACAGAGCTAAAGGTTAGAAGTTGTGTGTGGGTGTTTTTCTAGTTTTATAAAACTGAATTGCTAGGAAGTAAAATATTTAAATGTAAATGTGAAAATAAATAACATTTTAAATAGCATTTAGAATCTTCTAACTATTAATAATAGTGAATAGCTGCTAACATTTATTGAATGTTCTCTGACACTGTGCTATGCAGTTTACTCACTTAATGTTCATAACAACTTATGAGGTCTGAATTCAACTTTATTTTTTAGTAAGATTGCTATTTCATTAGCTTTCAACAATTTCTATCATAATCTGAAAAATAAAAATTGCGAGTAAATGCCAGCTATGGAATACCCTCTGATTTAAGGCTCCTTCTGCAACACTGTTCAAGTATGCCCTTGATGCCTCTGTTCTAGAATGCCCGTTTTTGCCTTGACCTAACAAAGGGTGAATCTGGACCAGATTTGAAAGGGGTTTATGTGCAAGTGATTGTGCACAGTATTTTAGGACCATGTATGGTTTAGGATTACCATGCAATATGTTTCCCTCTTGAATTTCTTGGGAAAATCACATATAACATCATCCTAATAAAACTATTTTTATATTTCTGACTTCTATTCTGACCTACTGTATATATACAGCATATACATATACATACATACATACATGTATACGTACATATTTGATTTTTTCCATGATAAACATAGACATAAAACCCTGTATGGTTTTCCCCCTAATATTTTTCCACATAATCTTGATAATATTTAATTATCTTATGATATTTAATTACTCAAGTAAATAACTATCATGCACCTTGAAGATACAATAGTGAATAAAATATAGCCCCTACTCTCATGGAATGTACTTTTTGCAGGAGAGTGGGAAGAGGGAAGTGTTTCTCAAATAAACCCCCAAATAAAATTATATTAAGTATAAACTCCAATAGAACATACTGTCTGGTGTATAATAACAAGACTTGATTCCTGTTGGGCGGGAAAGTTTTCCTGAGGAAGTGACATTGGAATTGGGATATTAAGGCTAGCAAAAATAAATTGAGCAAAAACAGGATTGATGAGTACTCCAAATAGAAAAAGACACATGTCTTATTACATCTCCATTTTGGGATATTTGGATTATATCCAATTTTATGATATTGGAAATTATGCTTCAGTAAATGTCTCCATGCATGGACACCTTTTCATGTTTTAGAATCCTCTACTGCATAGGATAAATTCCTATGACTGGAATGTCTGAGCAAAAAAGTATGAATGTTTTTTAGCTTTTTCCTAAAGTATTGTTCTAATAAAGATGCTGCCACAAACATTTTCTCTACAGCCTTGTCACTATTGGAATATGTACACATACATATTTACATATGTGTACATAGTCCTAATATTATCGATGTATTTATTTTGTCCATCTTTTTATCCATCCATCCATCCATCCATCCATCCATCCATCCATCATGCACCAAAAAATAACAGTTTGGAATGTGGAATGTTTGAGTGTTAAAATCACTATTTGAACAAAGTGACTTTCTATGTTTTTTAAAAAATATTTTATTGATTTCAGAGAGGAAGGGAGAGGGAGAGAGGGATAGAAACATCAATGATGAGAGAGAATCATTGATTGGCTGCCTCCTGCACACCCCGCACTGGGAATTGAGCCAGCAACCTGGGCATGTGCCCTGACCAGGAATTGAACTGTGACCTCCTGTGAACAAAGTGAATTTCACTTTGATAACAGAGTCACTATCAAATAATAAAGTATTTAAAATTTTTAATAGTTAATGAGGTTTTGAAGTTTCACATTACAATAATTTCTCAGTGTTATCAGCTGCTAAATTACTTCTCTCATCATTTTCAAACACTTTCTTCTTTTTTTAATACAATTTTCATTTTCTACTATCTCTGTATTAAGGAAGATGTATTGGGAATATTGTTATATATGCTTTGTGGAGTCTTCTTTTCTCACCTAATTTAGAGATAGCAAGTTAACATTTGCTTCTAATTTACTCTTGTAAGATGTGGACAATTACCAACTATGATCTTTTCTTGAAAGACTCAGGGATTAAATGGAATTAGAGACCTGGAAATTAAATACAAATCTTAAAGTTTAATTTTTTAATGCTATGAATGCTAATATGCCAAATTGTCTACACCAACTAAAATTATGAATATAATGTCATCTTTGTTATTCTTTCTTATATTATTTGAATTTTTATAAAATATATATTGGCTCAAGAAGACTATTTTATTTTTTTAAAAGTTCCATATTTTACTAATTAAATGTGCTCATTTTTCTACACCTGAAATTAGCAGCTTTAACAATCATTGTTAATTATTACAACACTACTCTGGCAGTATTAAATGTAAATATACTTAAAAGTGAATGATAGAATATTAACATTTAAAGCATATAAGTACATTTTTGCTTTAAGTTACATTTAGAATACTTAACTATTTTTAAAAATTAATAAAAATTATTGTTAATTAACAATAAATTCAGAAGACTTGCCTGAATTATATTACTGGTATTGTTATACTGATTAGATGTGATGGTCACCTATTTAATAATTACTGTGTCAGAGATCATGCGTAAGTTCTAGGGTGCCAGATAAGAGACTTATGTAGACATTGAGTGAGCTAGTCTTTCAAAGGCTGAGATTGAACCTGAAGCCAAATAGTAGATTTGGGCTGAAAACGGAGACTAAATTTTGATACATTTTATGTTAACTGTTCATTCCTATTTTAAGTATAAAAGAGATCTTTATGATTATTTTTATTAGAATTTATTTGCTTAATAAAAATGAACATGTCCAATTCAAGTATCCATCCACTGTTTCTTTTTATAAATGTTATTTTATGGAAAATTGTTAGCATATGTAAAATTAGAATGAATGGTATCATTAATCTCCAATGTAACATTATCCAGCTTCAACTGTGATCAATGCTTGGCCATTGTTTCTTCTTTACTCCCACCCACAATTTCTCCTGTGACAGATGATTTTGAAGCAAATCTCAGACATCATAATGTTCAACCATAAATATTTTAGCATGTCCCCAAATCCTCCAACAGCATTACCATTAAAAATGACAAAAATTTCTTAGTATCAAATTTCCACTCAATGTTAAATTTCCCTGATTTTTCTCCAAGTTTTTCTTAAACTTTATTTAAATCACTATCTAAATAACGTCCTTATATTGAAATTTATTTTTTCTCCTCCTTCCCCTAGTGTCCTTGTAATTTATTTCTTGAATAAATTTTTAAAAACTGACTATCTAAATAACGTCCTTATATTGAAATTTATTTTTCTCCTTCCCCTTGTGTCCTTGTAATTTATTTCTTGAATAAATTTTTTAAAAATATTTTTTTATTGATCTCAGACAGGAAGCGAGAGGGAAAGAGAGATAGAAACATCAATGATGAGAGAGAATCATTGATCAGCTGCCTCCTGCACACCCTACAGTGGGGCTCGAGCCTGCAACCTGGGCATGTGCCCTTGACCGGAATCAAACCCAGGACCCTCAGTCCACATGCCAATGCTCTATCCCAGGGGTCCTCAAACTACGGCCCGCGGGCCACATGCAAATACAAATATTGTATTTGTTCCCGTTTTATTTTTTTACTTCAAAATAAGATATGTGCAGTGTGCATAGGAATTTGTTCATAGTTTTTTTTTTTAAACTATAGTCCGGCCCTCCAACAGTCTGAGGGACAGTGAACTGGCCCCCTGTTTAAAAAGTTTGAGGACCCCTGCTCTATCCACTGAGCCAAGCCAGCTCAGGCTCTTGAGTAAATTTTATTGTTTGTTTTTTTAATAGTTTCTTACAGTCTGTATTGTGCTGGTTACATCCTGGTGGTGTCATTTAACATGTTTTTCTGTCTCTTGCATTTCCAGTAAATTGATAGTTATATGTAGAGATTTGATCAGATTCAGGTTCCATTTACTTTAGCAAGAATACTTACTGATGGAATTTTTGTGCTCCAGTCTTTCTCTTACAAATAGTGCTTCAGTGAATGAACAACTGTGTTCATTTATCTTTTTATGTTTTTACTAAGATACTTTTCAGGTAGATTTCTATAAGTTAAGGTAAATCCATATGAAATCTTCCTATACAGCTTCAAATTCCCTTGGGGGGCGGGTTTGCATCATTTTGTATTTCCATTAGCAACTAAAGAGAGAGCATGTTTTCCCATGACCTCAAAGAGTGTTTTGTTAAACATTTGCAGTTTTACCAACCTGATAGATGTGAAATTGTAACTTAGTGTATATAGTTGATTTTTCTTTTGATTTATTTAATAATTCTTTATTAAGGTATAACTCACATATAATAAAGTGTACAAATCTTAAATGTACATCTCAATGAATTTTGACAAATATCTACACACATGTAACCAACACTTAAATAGTCCACCAGTTATTGTTATTTATATTTAAAGATGGACCATCTGGCCTAAAGTGCTTTTATGGCATTTCAAGGTGCCTGTTTAAGTTTTATCTTGGATCATCACAATGAAGTCCATAAGGAACCCTAGTTTCTGATTCTTTTATGAATTTATTATTTTTGTTCTCTTAAATTCATCATCATTCTGCATAAATCGTCATCCACCTTAAATATTGATTTCATATGGCTCATTGCCCAGCAACATGAATTGGAATAACCTGAAAATCTCTATATTGATAAAGATACAACCTTTTGCTTTTTTAAGACTTTATTTTTCTGAATTTTTGGCTTGGGGATAGAAGTGAAGTCAATGAGTGAATTTACAAAAAAATTAGAATGTTCTGCAAGATATAGGAAGTGTCTAGTGAAAAATAGTAACTTTATTTTGATGTTTATAGTCTACTTAATTTGTCTTTTCCTGGGCCCAAAGGCAACAGTATTGATTTTTTTAAGCTATAAAAATGTGTCTACATCTTTCACCAATGTGTTTTAACTTTTTGTACAACATGGACCAAATATGTCAAAGAAATCTAATTTTAAAAGTTGTGTCTGCTGCAACAAACTTTAGAGACAATAGATGACAAATAGTTGGAATGAATTTAGGAGCATGTCAGTTTTTAGAAGTACATGGTGTCACTATGTACTTTTTTTGTGTGTAGATAAAATAGAGATTCTGAATGTATTCTGGTGGCATCCTGTTATTTGAATGTATTTCTAAATTTCATGATTGTAGCACTCGTAAGACCTTCTGAAGAAAAGATGTGACTTTGACTTTCCCGCCCCACCCTCCGCCCTCACTCCCCACCCACTGTCCTCATCCATAGGTGCACGATTTTTGTCCAGTTTCTTCCCGCATCTCCCATTCCCCTTTCCCCCCCAAGAATAGTCAGTCCATTCCCTTTCTATGTCCCTGATTCATTATAATCACCAGTTCATTCTGTACATCAGATTATTTATTCACTTGGTTCTTAGATTCACTTGTTGATAGATGCATGTTTGTTGTTCACAATTTGTATCTTTACCTTTTTCTTCTTCCTCTTCTTAAAGGATACCTTTCAGCATTTCGTATAATACTGGTTTAGTGGTGATGAACTCCTTTAGCTTTTCCTTATCTGTGAAGCTCTTTATCTGACCTTCAATTCTGAATGATAGCTTTGCTGGATAAAGTATTCTTGGTTGTAGGTTCTTGGTATTCAGCACTTTGAATATTTCTTGCCATTCCCTTCTGGCCTGCCAAGTTTCTGTTGAGAAATCAGCTGACAGTCGTATGGGTATTCCCTTGTAGGTAACTGAGTTTCTTTCTCTTGCTGCTTTTAAGATTCTCTCTTTGTCTTTTGCTCTTGGCATTTTAATTATGATGTGTCTTGGTGTGGTCCTCTTTGGATTCCTTTTGTTTGGGGTTCTCTGCGCTTCTTGGACCTGTAAGTCCATTTCTTTCACCAGGTGGGGGAAGTTTTCTGCCATTATTTCTTCAAATAGGTTTTCAATATCTTGCTGTCTCTCATCTTCTGGCACCCCTATTATTCTGATGTTGGTACGCTTGAAGCTGTCCCAGAGGCTCCTTACACTATCTTCGTATTTTCGGATTCTTTTTTCATTTTGCTTTTCCGGTTGGGTGTTTTTTGCTTCTTCGCATTTCAAATCTTTGGCTTGATTCTTGCGCTCCTCTGGTCTGCTATTGGGTGTAATATTCTTTATTTCAGAGCGTGTATGCTTAATTTCTAGTTTCTTTATCATAGCATCGAGGGTCTCATTAGTTTTCGTGAGGCTCTCCAGAAGTTTATTGCAAGCCCTCAAAATTGCGTTTTTTAGCTCTATATCCTCCATTTCTGTCATGTTTTTTTGTCTCCGCATTTTTTATGCTTTCTTGGTGCACCCCCTAGTGGTCTTTGTGCGCAGTCTTGTTCTAGTTGAGCCTTGATTGTTGTAGTTAATACTAGAGGGATTTGACCACCAGGCCGACTGGCTGTGTGAATCAGCTGTGTCTGCCGCGGAAAACTTCTGTCCTCTGGGGAGGTGCTAATCTAGCCTTTGCCTGAGGCGATCTGGCAAATGGCTCTGCGCAGGGCTTGGGCGGGGCGGGCTCAACAGGGCGGGCGGAGGGAGCGGTTATGGCCCCTCTCAGTCCCGTTCCCAGAGGCTCTGCTTCTCAGAACCCCAGGAACCGCTGCAAACCTCGGAGGGAAAGCTGCCTTCCAACTGATGCCAGACACTCCCACTTCTCCCGTTTGAGTCCCCAGCGATTCGCCCGTATCTGGAGCTCAGAGTCTGAGACTCCCCCCTGACCGAAAACGACAACCGCGCTCTCAGCCACCAGCCCGCTTTGCGCGCGCACCTCCGCACCTGAGTTTTTTCCACACTGCGCCTCCTCTGAGCCTCGGTGTGCTGTTATTTTTCCTTCTAGTTGAAGAGTCTCTCCTCAGCCAGCCTTCCTGCGGTTCTGGGTGATGTCCGTTCCGTCTTTTAGTTGTATTTTTGAAGTGGTTGTTTGCGGCAGCAGTCTGCGGTGTTTACCTATGCCGCCATCTTGGTCTCTCCCCGGTGTCCTGTTATTTAAATGTACTTCTAAATTTCATGATTGTGGCACTCTTAAGACCTTCTGAAGAAAAGATGTGACTTTGACTTTGTGTTTTTTTAAAAGTAATGTTTGGGTTATTTTGTTTTGTTACAGGCCTAATTTTGAATCAGTAACCAGAATAGCAGGAAGACCTTCTGAAGAAAAGATGTGACTTTGACTTTGTGGGTTTTTTTTTAAAGTAATGTTTGGGTTATTTTGTTTTGTTACAAGCCTAATTTTGAATCAGTAACCAGAATAGCAGAAAGATAAACTCAAGGTTAAAGTAATCAGTGAATGACAGCTAGAAATAGCCTGCATTATAAAGTCTTTTTAGGTCTTGTCTTCTGAAGTTTTTATATTTTAAGTATTGGTCTGTTAAAGCTTTCAGGCTATTAGTAGCAGAGAAAATGTAAAATATGCATATTTCATCAAGTTTCTGATATGAGTAGCACTTTTGTAGATGTTTAAAAGTATTAATATGAAATACACAAGTTGGGAATACACATGAGTATCGGTCAGAGTCTAACCTGGAAACAGACACCACTTGAGGAGGTTTTTACTGAGCAGAGGGAGTCTTTAATTCAGGAAGTGGTTACCCAGGTGATAGAGCTGAGAAGCCAAAAAGGACTCTGAAGCAATATGGGATTAAAACAGCAGGAAATCATGCCATGCCTAAGTCAAAGGGTCATGTGAACCAATATCACCCCAATAAATTCAATAACAAAAGCAAGGCTGTACCACATCTCATGAACGGAGCTTACCTACCCAGAGATAGTTGGAGCTGTAGCAAAGCTGTCAAGAAAAGTGGGAGCAAATGGAGAAGGTGGAGCTGCTCCTAGCGCCCCTGTGAGAGTAGAGAGGTAGGAGCAGTCATCTTTTGCCTTCTCCTTTCCTCCTTCCCTTCGGTCTCCCACTGCCAGTGTCTCCCTTTGGCTGAACCCAACGGGAAGCCAGCTGATAGGAGTGTTTGAGAAGCACAGGCTACTCTGTGATATGGAGCAGATCAGAGAAATGGCCACGAATGGATCTTAGGGCAAACAAACCCCGGCCTGACAGAACTTGTCTACAGAAACCCCAGTACTAATTCTATGATACCTTTTTAAAAGTCATAACATTTGGGGAAATTTTCAATTTTAAAAATATGGGTTTTAATGTATATAAATTTTTACAGTTTCAAGTATCTTCAAATACATATTTAAAAAACTTGTTTACAAAGTCATGGAAGATTAAAATTGCATGTTCAAGGTCATATAGCCAGGCCTTCTAACAATTTATCCAATGACTTTTTTCATCCTTTGCTGAAGGATCAGATAAAAACCAATTCAGACACCACGGTTCTGTGTGCTTCTCATGTTTATGAGCTTTAGGACCAAGTCTTTTAACTTCTCTGAACAGCAGTGTCTTCTGTAAAATGGGCCTAATGATGTTCACGATGCCTGGCAGGGAAGGTATGTCAGAAGGCGAGAAAATACATGGAAAAATTTTCTGGGACTGAATGAATTAGGTGTTATTTATTGTATGTATGGAAAATAGAACCACTTCATCATTCTTTTCATAAATGCTTTAAAAACAGTTCTTAAACTGTTCAGTATTCCAAATCATTTTCTCTTTCACTTCCCTGCTTTTTGTTTAATATACTATTTATTTTAAGGTAAATTTTGTGTTAAAAGATGCACTAATAAGATTGAAAAAGAGTAAGTATTTTAGAAAATACAGATTAAACATTTCCAGTGTGGAAAACACATTTTAAGAATTTTAAATGGCTCATTTTTGTTTCTCTAAATCTAGATCAGAAAAGCAGTGCAGACTTCAAAGATATCTAAGGAACAACAACTAATAAAACAACACAGGCAGGTGTGGTGGCAGGAACACCAAAGGCTAAAGGAAGTCAGGTAAGGACTGGGGGAAATCTCAGTAAGTACACAGAGAAATTACTAAGACTTGCACTGATTTAGTTAGATGTTCTATAACCTTCCATGTTAATCAAACTATTATAACGAAAATTGAAAGTTACAGTTTGAATGTGAGCCAAATTAAAAAAATTTATTTCCTCAATTTAATTTGGAATTCAGTGACTATATTAAAATGACTTTTGCTTTCCTTCAGAAAAAAAGATAATCTTTATCTGCTAAAGTGGTGAGTAGGGCAACCATCCCATCATATTCATTTTTTCATTGTAGGATACATGATAGGAGATTTATAAATGTTTTCAATAAATAAATGAACAAATAAACTAAGGGGCTATAGTTGCTCAGTGATTTCTGGATGGAACTACATCATGACTCATTTATTCAATTTGGATTTCTGACTTTTGTTATTATTTCCAGCATCCACTTCAAGATGAATTAAAACAAAATAATGATTCTATACTTAATCTTAATTGTAGTCTTTGAAAAACAAATGTCTTCCCAAAGGTTAAAGCAAAAAGAGAAGGCAGATGGTTCCCTCCATTAGAGGCATATATACTAGTTTTAACGATAATGGTATTTGTAAAATATGCTTTTTAAAATGTAGGTTTTAGCCCTAGCTAGTTTGGCTTAGTGGATAGAGCGTCGGTCTGCAGACTGAGGGGTCCCAGGTTCAATTCCGGTCAATGATGCAAATCCATTTCCAATCATGAGCCTTTCACTTCACATGTAGAAATCTCGTGGCAAAATTAAAAAACTCCTATTAATATAAAAGTGTCAAAAGTAAAGTTAATGGTATTTGGCAATTTGACTTAGAATAAGACCACAAAATTTACCTATTTTGATACAAAATATACATTTCAAAATCTACATTTTTTTCCATTTATTTATTTTATTTTATTTTTAATATATTTTTTTATTGATTTCAGAGAGGAAGGGATAGGGAGAGATAGATAGAAACATCAATGATGAGAGAATCATTGATCAGCTGCCTCCTGCACGCCCCTCACTGGTTTTACTACACTACTATGCACCCATCATTCATTTAATAGTTTCAAATGTGATCTTAAAGGTACTTCTGGCAAAAATTACACACTGGGAAAAAACATAGTACAGTGTCATCTACACTAGTACCCCTTTTTTATACATACAAACAAAACTCCTGGCCCATGTAAGTGAATAGGTTTAGAAGAAGATGGCACATATATAACATGGAATACTGTGCAGCCATTTAAATAAATGATAACCATGATAATTATTTTAAAATATCTTTAAAATATTTAAAAAACATCAATATAAAATGGTAAATATGCCATAATTACAACCATTTAAAATACATATACATGTAGATAACAGAAACTTATAAGCAAAATTTAAAAAATTGTTGTATTAATGTGTTGTAATTGTTCCTATTTTTAATTTTATGCCATTTTTAATATTGCATTTTTAAAATCATAATAAATAAAAAATTTTCTACTATTTCATTAAATCTGCCATAAACAAAGAATAAACTATAATATTTTTGAATGTCCATTTAGAGCAGGTTATGCTTTTACTCTAAAAGTGACTATATTTATTTTTTGTTTGTTTTTAATTCTCACCAGAGGATATTTTTTCCATTGATTTTTAGAGAGAGTGAAAGAGAGGGAGGAGCGGGAGAGAGAGACATTGATGTGAGAGAGACACATCAACTGGTTGCCTCTCACTCCTAAAGGGGCTGGGGATTGAACTCACAACCAAGGTACGTGCCCTTGACTGGGCCGATGCTCTAACCACTGCTCAGGGCTAAAAATGGCTATATTTAAATAATATGTAACCAACCAGGGCTAAAAATGACTATATTTAAATAATATGTAAAAGGTCATTAAGATTTATTCCTTTTACTACTGTATAAAAACCAAATATACTTTTACCCTTATTTCCTTAGTTCAGGAATTCATTTTCTCTTAACTTTTAAAATAACTTTCTTGTTGGTTCAGATTCACCTTGTCCCCTCCTGTTCATTTTCCATTTCTATTGATCACCCCTCTTTCCAGTCTGTCCTGCATCTTGCTGCCTTGGGAATCTTTCTGAAACACAGATCTGCTGAGCAGGGGAGGTCAGCTTAATATCCCTCAATGGCTTCCCATCTAGAAGTGGTGCTAGGGCATGTCACGGGCTCACCTTGGCTTTCGCTGTTACTTCTTCCCAGAGCGTTCACTTATGCTTCTTTTCCTTGCAAAACATTTGGTCTTGTCTAAAACGCCCAGAGATATTTGGTCCACGCCTTGATATTTGGCCCTGTCCAAAACATGCATAGTTAATATAGGTTCTGGGTGATGTCCGTTCCGTCTTTTAGTTGTATTTTTGAAGTGGTTGTTTGCGGCAGCAGTCTGCGGTGTTTACCTATGCCGCCATCTTGGTCTCTCCGCTGTTACTTCTTCCCAGAGCGTTCACTTATGCTTCTTTTCCTTGCAAAACATTTGGTCTTGTCTAAAACGCCCAGAGATATTTGGTCCACGCCTTGATATTTGGCCCTGTCCAAAACATGCATAGTTAATATAAATTCTGCAAGATTCCAACCTGGAACCATCTAGCTAGCCCCATTTGCCATTACCAGCTAGGCTACTGAGGCAAGAAGGGCTATTACTGGCAATACAGCCACAACCCTATTGGACCAATAAAACATGATAGTACTTTTTAATGTATTATTCCTATAAGCCAAGAGTAGAAATAAGCATTATGGGTTATCTGAATCCAGCATTTCCTAAGCATGGGCATTTTTGACAGAACCAAGGACCATTTGGCACGGACCAAATATGCTCATGGATGTTTTAGACAGGACCAAATTTCAAGGACCTTTAGCCATAGATCAAAGTCCCCATGGATGTTTTGGTCAGGATGAACTATTCAAGACCTTTTTGTATGGACCAAATATCTCAGTGGACATTTTGGAAAGACCAAATGTTCACTGGTAGTGTCAGGCAAGTACCAAATCCATGTTAGGAATTTAGTATGTGATCAGAATAAATGAACCGGTGAATAAAACCACATTAGATTAAATTTCTTCTCTCCCCCCCCCACCCAAGGCTTTATTTTTTTATTTTTGCATTTTTTTTCCTTTATTGAATAAGATATTACAAATGTGTCCTTATTAGATTAAATTTCTACTACTATTTTTTAAACCCATATTTTTTAAACCCAGATAATATCTATTTCAGGTGTAAAGTGGAATCTGAAATAAAATCTTTTTTCAAAGAAGAGAACATTGGAAGTGAATGTCTTTCTGACCTTAAGAATTTTGGTGAGATTTTTTTTTTATCCTATATTTAAAGGGGTGTTTTGAAGATGAAACTGGACCACTCACTTCATGTTCTTTTATTAACTGCTGTTTGTTTTTTTCTAAAATAATCCAAAAATAAATCTGCACTCTAAGAACCTGTTCTTAAAAAGTTAAAATAGTGTGTTATCTTGATTTAATTTTGTTTCACTATAGAACAAGAGTTATCTGAACAATGGTGCCTGTATCTTAAAAATGTGATAAATCCTATTCAGCAATTGATAGCAGACCTAAAATACAGACAGCATTCACACTCACACAATGAGTTGAACTCAGTGGATGTACTGGAAGAGGTCAGTATATTACCTCTACTTTTAATAACGTAATATTTCATTTTTTGTCCCAACTAGAACCGTTTGAGATAAGGAACCAACATGGGTGTATTTTAATAGAAGATACAGCAAATTCTGTCTATTCAGTATCTTTTTTTAAAAATATATTTTATTGATTTTTTTACAGAGAGGAAGGGAGAGAGAGAGAGAGTTAGAAACATCGATGAGAGAGAAACATCGATCAGCTGCCTCCTGCACATCTCCTACTGGGGATGTGCCCGCAACCCAGGTACATGCCCTTGACCAGAATCGAACCCGGGACCCTTCAGTCCGAAGGCCGATGCTCTATCCACTGAGCCAAACCGGTTTCGGCTATTCAGTATCTTAAACATCCTCAGATCTGTCCAAGCTTGTTCATTTGGAGCCTGGAGTGTTACAATGGCCTCATACCTAGTCTCCCTGCTTTCATTCTTGCTTCTCCTCCCATTGCATTCTGGGACCTACCTTCAGTGCATGGGGATCAAGTCATCCCCCTGGCAAATCCCCTCAGGGCTCCTCCTGGCTCACATCATGCCCCTCCCTCTTCTTCAGTCTCATCTCCTGCCTGAAACCCGTTTCTGCCACCCTGTCACTGGTCTGGCCTTCTTTCTGTTCCTTCTCACACATATCAGGCTCCTTCCTGTCTCAGGGCCTGTGCACGGACTATTTCCTCTGTTTCACTGAGGGTGCTTTTTGTCCTTAGGTGTTTGCCTAAATGTCCTCTCTTCTGAGTGACCTGTTCTGATAGTCCACTTGAGGGAAGCCATAGTCACTCCCTATTACCTCACCCTGTTTTTACATCACTGACCTTCTCCTGATACTTTCATAGCTATTTTGTATTAGTTTATTGACAATCTCCCCTGACTAGAGCATAAACTCCGTGATCATAGTTGCATTAGACATAGGCTTTTAGATGATTTTTCTCACTCTATTTCTCAGTTGTCTGAAGTGTTATATTGCTTTCATAAATAATAATTTATAAAAATATATTAAAAATCCCATGCCCAGTTGAGGATTAGAGGCAAGGATGCAAGGGAAGGAAAGGCTGATTGGAACAGACAATCTGGTAAGCTTTCTGCCTTACCACAAACAAAATCAAAATGTGGGTTCAGAGGCTAGGACCCCCCTGTACTTCCCAGCCCAGTTTTGAGTTATGTGTCTGGAAACCCCTCTGATAAGCTCGCCCGGCTATGGCATCACTTGAACCCTCTCCCCCAGGTCCTCAAAGGCATATTCTCTTATCTAATTTATCATCACTTACTGGCTTTTGAGATTAATTTCTGTGAATTTAAATATACATATTGAATGAATCACAAGAATTTGCTTACTACTTGTTCTAAATGTTCCAATAGGTTGACTCTGTGAAGAAACAATTAAAAGCTGTCTTTGAAAGACTTAGCCTGGAGCAACAGAATTTAGAAAATAGTCTTTCAGACTGGAGTATTAAAGTAAGTGTGAAGCAGACAGTAATTTGTTTATCAATTTGTCATTGGTGTTAAATAAAACAATCATGTAATTTATTTTTCAGATACTAGATCATTATTCAGAAGAAAGGAGGAACCTGCTTAGTGAACTGCCAATGGAATTAGAAGCTTTGGAATGCCCATACCCTGATTTGAAATCTTCAATTTTTAATGAGTTCTGTAACTTTACAGAGAAATATCAAAAGAAACTTCAAGATTTTGATCTGCAGTTAGAAGACATAAATAGGTAATAACATAAAACTGCTTGAATTATGTAGATTTTTGCTACTACATTTTTATTTTTGTGGGAGATTACTATACTTCTGTTTTACCATTTTCATAGGTACTACTATGTGATTAGAATATAGTCAATCGATAAATGTTTAGATTGAATATTGTTGAATGGAAAGGGTTTTTTTTTCCCCCTCTCCAAAATGATTTCTCTGAAATAGTGGTTTTAAAGGTTTTTATAAGGTTGAAACATGATGAAAATAGCCTTCTCACTGAGCTCTCTACTACACAGGTAAGAAATAGTTTTTTTTAAACATGAAATTTTTGTAACTATGAATTTTCATTTCAAGATGTGAAGCGCTTCTTCAGTGGAGATTTACAGATCAGTAGTAACAATTGGTTGCAAGGAAAAAATGTAGTTATGGAATTATGGATTATTTGTAATCCACTGTGATTTTGTCTTATGGTGAATATAAGTATATTTTGTAAATTTTAAAAAACATGCTAAATTTTTTTTTTTTTTAGAAAGTGTACTTTTGGCTGTAATCCTCTCCTGAATGACAAATATACTGTTAAGTGATTTAAAATTCAGTTGTGGCAGGGTCAACTTCTCTAGTGTAAATTCTATATTAAAATTCATTTCATGAGCAAACTCAGAAATGCCATGTGGCTCAGATCAATAGTTTACCTCATGTAATGTTTGGCATATGAAGTTTCTGGGGAATGTTTTGTATGGAAATATGCTTTTTATTCTATTACATTGACCTAAAAAAATTTCCCCAAAGAGTATGTATTTAAAAAGAAAGAAAAACTATTGCAGAGATACATTTATAGTGTCCTTTTACTAAGGGCTTATTAAGGGCTGTTACTTTGAAACAGAAGAAAATAAATATGACAATTATTTGTATTTCTTACCTTTCTTAATGAATTGTTTGTAAATGAAATGCCTACATATAAAATTACTAGTGTTAAATGAATAACAATAAGGAAAACCTTAAATCCTATCAAGTAGAGTCATTTGTTTTAGTAGCTTCTTGATCCACAGTCTCCAGTTACTACTTCTAGTCTCTGCACAGTCGGCGAGGCAGTCCTAGGTGACATCTGAGTCTTTCCTGACCTAATATTCTTTCTTACATCTCTGTGGTGATGGTCTCATCTTCTTCCCTAACAAACATGCTTTAGTCTCCTAAGAGCTTCATCTCTCCCACCTCTCTGCCTTCCATTTTTCCTTTCCATATTGCAATAAAGCTGAGAAAAAAATGAATAATATATCATTTATATGTGTTGATTAATTGATGAATTAATTGAAAATCAGTCACAGTGATGTATTAACTCAACCATGCACTTAATTTAAGTCTCTAATTGTAAAATAAACATCCTTTCTCCCTTCCCTATCCCATCCTTATTAAAGAGATTTTAGAACTCAACAAGAAAAAAGGAGTGTGTGTGTGTGTGTGTGTGTGTGTGTGTGTGTGTGTGTGTGTGTTGTGACAGATGTGACAGATGCATTGCTGTCAGGCTGATTCGGGCTGTGAGGAAGGTAAATCTGACTCTGTCCTTTTTAAAAAATTTTTTAAATTGATTTCAGAGAGTAAGGGAGAGGGAGAGATAGAAACATCAATGATGAGAGAGAATCATTGATTGGCTGCCTCCTGTAGGCCCCTTGCTGGGGATCAAGCCTGCAACCTGGGCCTGTGCCCTGACCTAGAATCAAAGCGTGACTTCCTGGTTCATAGGTTGACGTTCAACCACCAGCCAGGCTGACTCTGTCCTTTTAAAGCAAGTTGATTGCCCCATGACCTTCCTTACACACGGCATTTTGTCCCCTTAGCGCAGGTAACTGAGATGGTGGTGTCTCTCGGATAGCAGCTCCTAAACATGGAGGAGTTTGCCTTCGCAGCCTGTAATGCCTGCTTCCTGCTAAGATCTACCCCTCACAGCTCACTTTCTTACCTTCCTTTTAATCTGACCTTTTCCTTCATACAACCCTGAGCACTCAGAAAAAGATGAGATTCACAGCTTCATTGATGTTACTGGAGATTAAGTAGAAAATAAGATGAATGTACATCACATGCTAAGGGAAGAAACAAGGATTAGAAGACAGAAAAGGGGTAGGGAGGATGTTCTAAAAAGGGATATTAAATGACTAGACTCTGATCCCTTGAAGACAAAGTAATTTATTAACAACATTTGTACGCTTAGCACCTAGCATATCTGGGCACATCATCGCTGCAAAATAAATGATTGTTCAACTGAGTTGAATTAAATATGCAAACAATGAAGGTGAGCATGGCAAGGCATGTGATGGGGCCAGTAGGATTCTAGTTTCGAGGAATACAGGTTCATGAATCCTTGTTTAATAGTGTGCTTCCCGCATATAATTATACAGAACAAAGTTTATAAAATTAATGATGTTTTACTTCATGAATATTTATTGGGTAATCCTTAACATACCAGTGATCTCTGCTAAGCTCCTTACTAGGGTGTTCAGTAGACAGACTAGATAGGATATGGCTTTGCCTTTAAGAGGGCTTGGAATATTTAGAGGAAGCAATATATTGACATGTATCCTAATCAAATACATATTACATGCTCACAGCAACTAAGAGACTATTTTATAACATGCTGGCTGTGAATGATGAAATAAAACTGAATGATGTTTCAGGCATAGCTTCATTGAGGAGAAAGAGAGTAAATGGGCTATTTTGAATAAGTACAGAGGTCATGGGCATCAACAATCTGACTGGTGGGAAGTAAGGTGAGCAAAATAATATTCTAACCAGCACAATGAGCTATATGTTCAACTGTTATATTAGTTTGCCCAGTATCTGTCATAATTTTGATATGGCCATTTCCCCTTTGGATTCCAGTTATTTGGCTTTATAAGGATACACATACATTGTGCCCATGTAGGTACACACCTACATAAGTGAGTTTGTGCATATTTTAAATAGATGTTGCTATGATATAAGAACATTGACATTTCTGGGGGACATTTATTAAGTTATAAGTTTTCATTGGGCTAATGGCAGTGGACCTCAAGGTTAATCCCAACATTTATTTTAATTCCCCCTATTTTGTGGCGGCTCACTGGTTTGGTTTGGACTGATTCCATCGCAGACCCCAAGGTAGTCCCTGGTGGGATTGTGCACCAGTCAGTCACCACATTTCCCCGGCCTCAGCTGCTAGCTCATGGTGGTCCTCAAGTCAAGGACAAAGCTCAGAACTTTTGTTAGGTACTTGTGAGGAGTAGTGCCTTTTTTTCTTAGTGGGTGGACCAAGAAAGCACATAGTTGAGTTTGCTGCTGGCAGCTGTTGTGTGGATGAAGGGAAACAACACACAAGAAACCCAGATCATCATGGGGAAACTGAGCTGGCGCCCTGTTTGAATGGTGTGGGAAGCCACCCTCACTGCTGGATTTTCAAGGGTCATTAGTCCACATTAATGTCTAAAGTCAGTGTGAGTAGGAATGCAAACAACTAAAATTTTATATGCTAGTTGATTTCAATATATCCATAACTCATGAAATAATCTATTAGTTTAGTGCAATTACAATTGAAGAATTGTTAAAATGTATTCTAAAATGTATCAGGAAGATTAAGGTTGTAAAATCAGCCAAAGTTTCAAAATGAAGAATAACTGAGATTGGTTGTGAAACTTGCGCAGCCAAATACAAATATATAATATCAAAATAGGTTAGAAAGTTTTATATATCTGTGGAATATGTAGCAGATAAGTAGAACAAAATAGAAAGACAGAACATATCTATAATAATTTAATTTATTATAAAGGAAAAATTTCAAAACTATAGGAAAGATTGGGTTATTTATAGGAGCATTAAATAACAGGAAATTGGGAAAATGAGGTTAGATCTCTTTCTTATCCCATATGACTAAAAAACTCTAGGTTTATTAAAGTATGAATAAGAAAAATCATAAATAATGAGATAAAAAACAAAACAAATATTAAGTAATCTTGGAATGGGGAAGGCCTTTTTAAAGTATGCTACCTGCAGTGAAAATCATAAAGAAAAGGTTTAAATAAGTGCAATGACATAAGCATTAAAAAGAAAAAGATCTAGCAGGATGGTTTCTCAGGCAAGTTTTAAATCTTTAAATAATCAATAGGGACTTCCAGTTTCTGGTCCAGCAGGTAAGGAGCTTAGAGTTTGTCACTCTGCTCTAAAAACCTGAACAAGCTAAAAAATCACCAACTCTTCTTAGGTACATCAGGGTAGCAAAGTCACAGGGCAAACTGCTGCCCTCCAAATTGGAGAGACAGGCAATATGAGAGTCACATTTTACCTGAGAATAAACCCAGGAGCAGAAACCTCCATGTGGGGACGATCTGGTGTTCAGGTTTGGGCATGTTGTACCTCTGCACTTTACTTTCGTAGCTCCTCTGAGTCTGTGTGCTCTTCTCTTTCCTTCTAGTTGTAGAATTTCCACTCAGCCAGCCTTCCTGTGGTTCTGGATGATGACCGTTCTGTCTTTTAGTTGTATTTTTGAAGTTGCTGTCGGAGGCAGCAATTTCCGGTGTTTTCCTATGCCGCCATCTTGGTCTCTCCCCGAGAATCACATTTTACCTGAGAATAAACCCAGGAGCAGAAACCTCCATGTGGGGACGATCTGGTGTTCAGGTTTGGGCATGTTGAATTTGAGATGCTGTCAGATTTCCAAGTACAGATTTTGTAAAGACAGTCAGTTATATGAGTTACAGGTATGTTGTTTATAAAAATGAAGAAATATTCTACACATATCCATTGATTTTCTTCTTGATGAATCAGATCCAATATTATCCATTTTTAATAAATGTTTATTATTAACCGTCTATGTTTACGAACCTTCATTGTGTTAAATATTCTTTTACAACCTATTTTTTATTACTTGCAGGGTGTTACAATATATGGTTGTACCACAAAAATTCAACCCTCTACCTGGTTTTGCAAAGTTATTTATTACATGTTTTGATATTTGTTTAAAAACCTTGACACAAATAACTTTTTCACTATATTTTGAGTAATACCATGATTATTATTTTAAGATGAATTCTTAGAAATGGAACTGATAAATCAAAGGGTGTGAAAAAGTCTAAGGCTTTTGAGAATGTTAAAACTCATAAAGTAATTAAGTATTTTCAATTATGTATTTATTGAAATACAATGTATTAAATGTACGTGAAACCTACAAAAGTAGGTTTAACCTAATGAAGGGTAAAGGGGGCCAAATACATGGTAAAGGAAGGAGATTTGACTGTTGATGGAGGGCACACAATGCAAGATATAGATCATAGGTTATAGAAATGTACACTTGAACCTATATGATCTTATTAACCAAGGTCACCCCAGCAAATTTAATAATATTTTTTTAAAGTAGGTTTAACCATATTGCTTTCTAGGAAAGTAGAAACAATTTATACTTTCACCAACAGTCTATCATTTGATCCATCTTGTAGGCATGTTGATTAGGGCAGTGGATATTGCCCATCACCCATAAACGGCACTAGTGTCTTGTTAATATTCTCTTTCTCTTTTTCAATATTTATCTACCTAGCACAGCGGTGTAGCATCACTGTTCTTATGTGAAATTTTGGCAGCAGAATTGGCAAAAAGATGAAAAAGATAAAAGATAAGATAGATAAAAGCCAGTATCAGAAGCCAGTACTCAAGAGACAGTTATTGGCCTTACATAATTTTATTTAAAAAATATTTGATTAAACAAATAGTTACATGTTTGATTGTTGCTTGATGAATATAAGATAGAAGAAGAGGGAAAAGAGCATAATAAATAACTGACATTGCTTACTTGATGAACTCAGAACAAGTTAGAACATTGGAGCCTTAATTACCAGGTGGCGTTTTTCTCTGAGAATGTAGTCTCAGACTTTTGGAAAGTTTCAGTTCCTGGGCATGTCCAGTCTCAGGTTCTACATTTCTGGTCTGGGCTGGTTGTGTGTCAAGGGTGGTTAACAAGGGGAAAAGTGCTGAGAAACAGAAGCATTGTTATTTGAACACTAATGTATTCACTTAATCACAGTGGCTAAATGACCCACTCAAGCAATATTCGGGGTCACTGCAAACTCCCATTTTCTCATGGTGTATTCCAACAGGGATTGTCCAACCTGACCTTGGAATTTACATTTGTTGGGGTTGGGGGAGGAAATAATTGT
The DNA here is from genome assembly GCF_000412655.1 of Myotis brandtii. Classification (NCBI taxonomy): domain Eukaryota; kingdom Metazoa; phylum Chordata; class Mammalia; order Chiroptera; family Vespertilionidae; genus Myotis; species Myotis brandtii. Next base: position 11,030,919 of record NW_005354385.1, on the reverse strand, counting down.
AGGTTAAGACCTTATTTTTGTCATGTATATTTAGTAGCTTTCTCTTAAAATAAACACATCATTGAAAACAATTACTTTATGACTTTTGAATGAAAGCCACATTTTGTGATTGTTTAACCTACTTTGGTTTGTTGTGGGAATTCTCTTGGCTATGGTGGAATGCATTTTATCAAGGGAAAACAATGGGTCCATTTTCTAGGGTATACTCAAAATTGGTCTTAAAGTTTGCCTTTGCTTAATTAATAACTCAGCCTGTATATTATCTGTATGTTATGTTTGTTTAAATGTATTTGTGAAAAGTGTATCTAAGAATAGTGGCTATAAATGTCTAGGTCAACAGACTTTTTTTTTAAAGTGTATTTTATTGATTTATTACAGAGAGGAAGGGAGAGGAATAGAGAGTTAGAAACATCGATGAGAGGAAACATCGATCAGCTGCCTCCTGCACACCCGCTACTGGGGATGTGCCCGCAACCAAGGTACATGCCCTTGACCGGAATCGAACCTGGGACCCTTCAGTCCACAGGCCGATGCTCTATCCACTGAGCTAAACCGGTTAGGGCAACAGTCTATTTTGTGAGTATCACTGCAGCCCAAAACTGCCTTCTTGATATAATCATTTCAGCCAGGAACTACACAGTATAATGATGCATGAAGCTACACTGCTAATACTTTGCGAGACTAGAAAATCTGGGTTTTACAAAATCAAGGAGTGAGAATCATTGATGAGAAGTTTCTGTTCTTCCCTGGGTGTGAAATCAAATTAATCTTGAGTAAATCATGTTGGAGAAAATGGAAACATAGCAGCTTGACAGATTTGTGTCCAAGACAATTGACATGCTATTTTTTAACCTGGATAATACAAATAGAACTTGTTATTAAAATAATAAAATATGTGTAGCTCTAAGCAAAGAGAAGATTAAAATGTCTATGGACACAATAGCCGAATTGTGACATAGAGGAATTATAACACCTATTTATACTTCAAATCAAGTGTTCATAACAAGTTTTTCCTACTCCTTATATTTTGAAGATCAACTGTGGGTAAATATAATACTTTGAGGAAATCCTATTTTTAAAACTGAGACTACGGAGAACCAGTAATGTAAGAAATTATAATCACCATGCTCACAGGCTTATGTTTATTTGCCATATTAGTGCCTATAAAGGAACATAAAATTGAACATTGTTAATGTCTAAACAAATAACAAACTCAGAAAGAGTTCCATCACTCTTCTAATTCATCCTTTTAATTTCTTAATGATTACTGGTAGGTTTGAGGTGATATTGTAGAGTCTCTAGTGGTAATTAAAACTTTAGAAGCCCTCATGATGGTTAATTAAGTGTTTCCTCATGATATTCCAAAGAAGTAGACCAGTTTTATCATTCTTGCTTTTGAACCTGGAAAACTGAATCATAATGTCTATATAAAGTAATTTTATTCAGTTCAACTTTATTGCAATTTAAAATGTTCTCATGCTCTAAAAATGAAAAATAAAATGGGGTAACATGGAGGCAGATTTTGGCTCAATAGAAAGATTTAAAAAGTAATGAGAGCAAATAATGTGTTTGTAGATTATCTTGTCTTTACTGATTCTGTTCATTTGAGTTTGAGTTGTTTTTTGTTTAGTTTATTTTTTCTAAAAATGACTATTGGTGTTGAACACCTGTCTGTTTCCAATGAGCTGAAGAGAGTTACTGTAGATGCTGGTCTCTGGCCACCTTGGGTTTGCATCTCTTTAATCTCTATATCTTTCATTATCTTTTCCTTCCAAAGTGAATATTAGGATGCTACATTCAAAAAATAATTTCTCTTTCCTTCACTTAACTATCAAATAGGATATCTTTAGCTGTAAGTAAGAGAATCCACAACTCAAGTGAAAGCAACTTTAGCAATTAGGTGATTTCTTATCTTATCTCACACAAAGTGCAAAGGTAGAGAAGTCAAGTGCAGTGAGGTCTGGTTTTCTGCATTCCCTTGCCCTGTCTTCCTGCAGGTTAGAGACTTCCTACCAGACAGCTGTTGCTTCATACCACAACACTCAGGAGCAGAAAGGGGCCTTTTCTTCCTTGTGATGTGTCTTAAGAGCTAGAAAACCTTTCCCCCAGAAGACTTTTCACATTTCATTGGCCAGCACTGCGTCTTTTGTCCATGCTTATCCCAAACACTGGCCAGAGGACTAGGAAGCTCGTGAATGAACATTTGTGAATGTCTTTAGATTAATCAAGATTCACTCGGAGGGCTGGAGACATCTCACCTCCCCTGAAGTGGGCAGAGGAGGAGGGGAGGGCTATGGAAGAGGGCTATGGAAAAAGGTAGATCTTGAATAAAATCAGGATTCTGATGGACAAGAGCAGGAGTAAGGGCAATATCTTCTACAATTACCTCTTCCTTACACTTTTTATGATGAATATAATTATTTAATACCTGGCATATGGGGTAGTTGAGTCATTACTTTTTACTTTTAACAGTCTGTTTTATCTTGATCATATTTTCTCAAAACTTCCACTAGTAACTATATTGCCTCTTAAAATTAGTGGTGGATGAATGTAGAAAAAAAAGGATGGGTGAGGAGTCTTGCCATCATCCCCAAAGTACACATTCCACCTCCAAAAAATACACATTCTAAGCAAAAATTGAGCTTTCTATGCACAATATTTTTTAAAATTATAAGTAAAAACAACAGGCTTGCTATGAAAATAAAAACTGCAGCTTCCAAATAATTACTTAGCCTTCTCTTCTGAACAGATTCTCATCCCTAACCTGCCTATAAGAAATTCCGGAGCCATCACTTTTAGAACTCTGCCATATTTTCACTTTCCTGTCACCCCTCAGAAGAATGTGGTCCAAGGTCTGGTGGGCCACTCTGCTGTTGTTGATTCTTCAATTCAGTGACTTTTGACCATACTCCTGAGAGCTCACTTTATTCTAGCTGTCAACTCCCACCTGCATAGCCAGACTGGGCAGAGCCTAGGGACCCTGGAGGCAAGAACTGCTAAGTGGGAATGGATCCCATGGGAAGAAAATGTGCACACCAAAGAAAACCCAAGGTGCAGGTTCCGTTGGTCAGAAATGAGTCTGAGGCCAGGGAGCTCCCTGTAAATCAGGCTGAAAAGAAAAGATAGATTTGTCCTTGGACAATAGACCTGTGTTCTGGTGGTAGGTGGGAAGACAGTTTCAGGAACTGGGCTAATTAGAATTGGTGTTTGGATGGGTCGAATCTGGAAAGACAATGTTAAAAAGTGAAGTTCTCTTTTCCAGAGGGTCAGACCCAATGCAGCGAGACAAGCAGATGGTGTGAGAGCTCTCTCTCATCCACATCCACCCACAGTGGCCACTGCAAGCATGCTTCTTAGTGGAGGAGCATTAGGTGTCCCCTGACAGTGTTACACTGGAAGAGATTCTCTTTAGGCCAGATTTACCGTGGCCATTTCCCACTCTCCAGGCAGTCCTCATTTGCTGAGCACTGCATCAGCAAGCTTCAGGAAGCGCTAATTACCTTTTTGGCTGGAAAACTCCCTTCACTCTGAGAAAATGTAAAACAACTTTCAGCCAGTTTGTAAACACAATGTTTTGTTTTATAGACTTGTTTTTGTTGTTCAAGTACCTATCACCCTTATGAATTTTATTTGCCACTGTTGGCTGCCTCCCCCTTCCCCTCTCTCTATAATAGGTAGAACATATCCTCAGATAAGGATTTAAAAAAGAATCAGCCTAATTGGCATGGCTCCCCCCCCCCCCCCCCCGCAACACACACACAAAGTATTTTGATGACATGACACCAGACAGACTCCAGGGAAATGGTTTAAATATGACTACTAAGAGAACTGGTAGCTAACTTAATTGTAAGTCAGTTTTGGATTTTCGGAATGATTCAAATAGGTAGAAATAGGGAGAAAACCAGCCTCGGTCTGGTTGAATTCTTACAGCCCAGTAGTCCTCCTTTTCTAAATTATCTGTTTTATCTCATATCCTGGGAAATCATGATAAAATGAGATCAGTGGACTTCAATGTTTGGGGGCAGGAGATGGTAGGTAGGATTGAGGGGTAAATATCTCATATGTCCTCAGGCTAAAATTCCCTGAAGTGTTGGAAGTGCCCAATAAACCTGGAAACTGTAGAATTTTAGGGTGCTATTTTAAAGATAACAATTACAAAACAACTTAAATTAGAAAATTTGGGTGGACAAAAAGAATAGAAATTGCAGAGACCTGCCAAAGATCTTTTGTCTAAAGATATTTTAAAACTTGCAAAAGCGTAGGATAATTGTAAAGTCTTCTTTAAATTTTTTTTAAAATGACAGTCATTTTTCCCTAATTCAGAAAGGGGATAAGTGATCAGAATAGTCTTCAATCTGTGTAATTTAGCTCATTCTTTCATCATAATCACCAGCAAAGCAGTTAAATTAAACAAGAATTTCGGAAGATAAAAGCTAACCCTTGTTATTTTATAAAGCTAAGCTAGTCTGTTTAGATTTTTCTGAACAATGGAAAGCTAAAGGTTGGATTAGGAAAGATAAATGTCCAGATTTGAATTTAGAAATGCAGATATACTAAATTTGATTTTGTTTTAGAGATTACGTAAGAAATGACTACTTTGTTATTGTGAAGAGGCTATTATGTTTGAATTTTACCATCCAGAAGACTCAGTCCTTACACAGTGGTGGGGGCTTTCTTCCTCACAAGCAGCATCCTAATGGAGATGCATGACTGTGCCATTAGTATTGCTGATGGGAATATTTGCCTCAAGATTTAAGCCTGCGGCTGTGGAAACTGCTATGAATACTCTAAAAATAATAATGTTGTGAGTATTTATGTATGGTTTCTTTTCAGATGTTTTTTTATTCCACATATACTGGAAAATGACTTACAATCTGTGTAATTGTGGTAATTGGGAAAAGCTGTTGAGATGAGGTTTCTAAAATCAATAAGAAGAGCAAAATAAATGTGATCATTGTTCATGACATATTTGGTTTTAATGTTATATCATCATTTCATACATTGAAGGGGTTTTAATGTTGTCACTAAAATGGCACCTAAATAATTCACGCAATGTATAAAAATGCAGTGAGCACCACACGTTCTCCTGTTGCTATATTTATTTATGGCAACGTACACTGCTTAATGTGTACTTTTATTTGAAAAGCGTTTTTATAAATGTTTGCTATTTGCACTTTCTCTTTGAGAGAAATCTTGCACCGCCGTTCAGTATGAGAGACCGTCAACACAATTAGCTTGAAAGTACTTCATTTGCCAAAGAATTGAAACTATTTTTGAAAATGATGGGTAAGAAAGCTTGTATATTACCTTAGGTCCAGTTCAGTAGCAGCAATGCTGAGACAGAGATTGTAACAAGTGATTTGTTGGGCAATGCTCTCCGGAGAAGGGTAGTAAGGGAAGCAAAATAGAGGAGGGGAAAATGTCTACGCAGAGATCTCAGTGGGAATGAGCTGCGGTTTGCTCCCACAGTGAAGCTCTGCAGCACAAATGGTATCACATAGCTGGTCCCATCTTGGGGTAAGTAGGCGGGGCTTCTGTAGCCCTCCATCAGATAATCAGTCATCAGTTTCGGTTAGCTCTTGTGTAGGAGAGCAGCCTTCTGCATGAGGCAGCTCCCAATTGGTTCAGAACAATTCTCCACAGAGGAAGGTGCACCTGTGAATGATCAGCATCTTGGTAATGGGGATTCTACCTAATAAAGGTGATCTGTCATGGTTTCAAAGCATCCTTTATACAGATGAATGACAATGTAAAAGAACAAAAAAAATGACTGAACTTAGACTCTGCCACTTCCTCCTCCCCAGCACACATTCCCAAAGGCACCCACCCACATTTGTAATCAAATAAAGGTAGACATACAAACCCTGTTAAAGTCCCTTTGCTTATGGAAACAGTTTAAAAACACCAATGAGGACATGGACTTTAGGTCTACTCATTATTGTGGCTGTGGTGTAGTAATAGAGAATTCATGTGGCTAACTCTGCTATTAAAATGCATTTATGTTATCATGAATGAAAATGAGTTCTTTGAGAGAGCGCCAGAGATATTGCCCTTGAAGACTTGAGGGTGTTTTAAATGCCAAGTACACTCAGGCAAGCTTTTCTCCAGGCTCAATATCCCTATTTGAAAGCCTTTATTTTCAGAAGCTGTTGACTGTCTATACGTGCCAACTGATTCAGACAGAACAAGACACTCAAGGTGTTCAATGAATGAATTCATCTCATATTCTTTCTCTGCAACAAATTAGGCCATAGAGAAGCACTGTAGAGTATCCTGCTTCCTAGTAGAACATCTGTAACCCCCTCTCCCAATTATAGAGCTGTTAGCGATTATCTTCTTTGAGAAATATTTTTTCTTTCTTTCTGCTTACCAGAATAATGAAATGCTTTACAGATACTAGGTAAACTTGTGTGAAGACAGTGGAATTCCCATTAGCATCACTGGTTTAAAGAGTTTTTTATTGTTTTAAATTGTCAAATATTTTTCAAGGGCAGAGAAGTCGTATGAACATTTTTTTGAATTGTACAGTTAACTTTAAAGTAGAAGACCACTGATATAGTAGAAATAAACAATAGCAAGTCTTCATCATGGATCAAGGAAATATTTGTTGCTAATAATATTCCCTCTGATTGCATCTGTATTTGATTATTCCAATTTATTAAACAGGAATAATAATATGCAAATAATCACAGAATAATGAGTCATTAATTCAGTTTAGAGTGCAAGCTGATACTGCAACCTTTTCACTCCACATAGGGCTTTGCTAATGCAGTTGACTGTTGAAACAACAGGGGCTTGAACTGCATGGGTCCACTTATATGAGGATTTTTCCCCAGTAAAAACAGACAATTCTTCCAATCTGCGGTTTTGTATCTGTGGATTCAAACAACTGCAACAGTGTTTTCACATTCCCAACTGCAGTTTCCCAACTGCACATTTCCAGCAGTCAGATCGAAAATAGTGTTTTGGATCCCTGGTTGATTTAATCTGCCAATGCCAAAAGCTGACTGTAGAATCAAAGGTTATAGCTGGATTTTCATCTGCACCAGGTAGATACCCTGTGTTGTTCAAGGGTTAACTGTATTCTACATAGGAGCACAAACCAGGTCTGTGGCTAAGAGTATTCTCAAGTGAGAAAGGCATTTTGGAGCTTGGTGGACATGTTATTGGTAAGATGACTTGAAGGGATCCTCTTTACAAATGAATTCTTTAATGATCTGAAATGTAATGTTATTGGTTATCTTTTCACAACCAATGTCTACTCTTACCCCAGAAAGTGAGATGTTGAGAAGGTAAAGTAAAAGATAATTTTAGACTTGCTCTTAAAGTCAAACCTGAAGTGAAGTGCATTCCTCAGGCCTTAGTTTCCTGCATCTAATTGTTCATTTAACTGTCTACATTTGTATTTTCCTCCAGTCTAGAAATAGGAACTTTGTTGAATAAGCAAAATTCCTTTTTAATCTGTATGTTTAATAATTTATTTCCCAATGTTTTAAAAATTTCATTTACTAGTCATATTTTAAAAATATAGGCAAGATAGAATAAATATTTTAACAATTCTATGTCTCATTGTCAAACTTCTTCAAATTATGCCTGGAACTCATGGCAAGACCACATAAAGGATTGAAAGGACCAATTGTAGTAGAATTTAGAACCTTTCTAATAGCAGATATTTAGTTTGGCTAATGTAGTAAAAAAAAAAAAAAAGGCTTCATTTTAGGTAATCATCCTTACTTGCTAATAGCTTGAATAGTTTGAGGTCCCTCAAACTCCATGATTGCTTAACAACATGTTGTAATATTTTTGTTGCTTCCAGAAACTTCCAATTAAGTGAAGAAGAACACTGGATATACCAGGCTGTTTTGGATCAGTATCCTGGAGATCTCTGTGGCAGAAGAACTCTGTATCTGGACATGTTACAACGATATTTTCCTCACAAATCTAGGCATGCTTTGGTGAGTACTGGCAAGTTGTTTCCTTGGTCCATAATTGTTAAGATATATATAAAATGGTGCTCCAAAATTTAGTTATTCCTACAGTCTAGAAAATAATAGTGTTCTAGGTTGAAGTCTCATATTTCAAGTCTGTGTGGTCCATAAGAAGGTGGGTGACCCCCCTGGCAACATTTGCTCTTCTGTGCTCACTTGCCCCAGAGATCTTCACTGTGGCTCCCTGGTTTCTCTGCTAGTATTGGACTTCCAGGTGTGTATACATTCACCTGCCCGCCACCAGAGGTTATTTCATCTTTGGGTCTTGCTGGAAAGTGGAATGAATGCCTGCTCCTGCTCCTTGGTCCACAGAGTTGCCACACCTCAGTCCTTCTAGTCATGGGGAAGCCAACACTCACCTTGCGGGCTGGTTTTTAGCTATACCGTCCCCACCACCATAACTCTGTTTGATCCCTCTACATGGCTCTGACACACAAATGCCTCAAATTCATAGCCATGCCTGAAATTTCCCTGAGAAGGGCCTGGAAATTATTGTTTCATTTTCTAGTTAACAAGACAAGAACACAAAAGTTAGCTTGTCACCAATTAATTTCATAAAACTCACCTTAAAATACTAGTATGTATGTAAACAAGTTCGCATAGACTCTTAACTTTTAAATGGGCCAGCCTATAAAATATTATCACATAATCTGCATTTTTCTAACTTTTAAATTCAGCAAGTAAGAACAATACTAACATGTATATAGAGTTTACTTTATGTCGGGCATGTGTATAGTAAACTCCTGTAACACACATAACAGTTGATAAGAGAAGTACCATTGTTATACTTATTTCACAGATGAAGAAATTGAAGCAAAGGCCACACAGCTAGTATGATCATCATCTATCCTCTCCCCCACCCTCCCATTATTATTTGTTTTAATTTTGAGCTATAAATAGCAGATACCTGTTATTTAAAAAACATTAGCGCTGGCCAGTGTGGCTCAGTTGGTTGGAGCATTGTCCTGTACACCGAAAATTCACGGGTTTGATTCCCAGTCATGGCACATACCTAGGTTGTGGGTTCAATCCAGTTGGACTGTGTATGAGAGGCAAATGGTTGAGATTTCTCTCTCTCTATCTCTCCCTCTCTCTCGCCCTCTCTCTGAAAAAAGACACACAACACACCACATTAAAAAAACATGTTATATAATAAATAATTCACTCTAGAATTTTTAGAAAGTCTTAATTTATTAAATTAGATCTTTCTTTTTATCCCCTGTCAAATCTAGTTGCTTCTGTGACCAGCTGTCATTTTTATCTTTGTAGACTTTTTATATTTGCCTACTATTTACATAATAAAGATTTTTACATTTACTTCTTACATTGGGCTGATTAGTATGCATTTCTGCATGGTGCATGCTTCCTTTCTTAATGTTTGACAGGTTTTAAGTGTATTTTTGGCTTTGGGGAACAAAGCTAAAAAGTTTACAGAACAGATTTGAGCAGTGGATGTTTGGTGTACGTGAAACCATAGCCTGTTTCATCATGTGCCTAATTAAACAAACCTGAATTATTCTTTTAGGTGGGACCAACCTTTCCCTGCTTGCGACCTTCTTTTTTCACACCATTTAGAGGTTCAATAATATACCAAATTCAGAAACATGGTCTATACTGGCAAAATAAAGAATTATTTAGGTCAGTGACTCTCAACTTCAGGAGACACATTTATATAATGAGCATTTCAGAATCACCTACAGAGATTTTTTCAACCACTCGGGCTATCTCTATTCCTATTCCTTCCCTCAAGGCTGAGATCTCCTCTGGTTGGGATTCATGGGCAACAGGAACTTCTGCTGCTGATGTGAGAATGCCATGTCCCTCAGGAGCGTGGGATGGGAAGGGCTAATGTCATTTCTATAATTACTTCAAGTTTAGACATCTTAACATCCGGGCAAATTATTAAGGGCAAATTGAGTTTTCAGGATTATTTGTAACAATTTTTTAATGTTTATTAGCACATGTCAAACTAAAGCACTTAAACGAATTGTTAAAATACCAAACTAATTTAAAGATGGAGTGTTTTTGAAATTATATATAGGGGAAATAATGCTTTCTGCTCATAGATTCATTGCCATGTAGAAGTGGAAGTTATTATAGGGCTGCCTGTGTCTGACACCATCCTGTACGAGGAAACTATGGATTTATAGTCCCTAGTTACCAGTTAGCCACAGGCTCAGAACTCTGGGACTGGAACCAGAGATGCTTGTCCCCAGTAAATATCAGTTGTTATAATTCATTTTATTCATTTTCGTAACAATGACATAAGGCATAGACTCACGTTCGTTATAAGTGTAAAGAGTGTGCTAATATCCATCCATTTTCTTTTCAGGTCGAACATGAGAAATGTTGTGACCAATATCACTTTGCAAGGGAGCAGCGAAAGGTCCTGATATCAAATTGGAATAAGAATAGGAGGGATTTTATACAGAAGGCTGTGCTGACACTTGCCGAGGCCTGTGCGGCTCATGAAATGGAGAGCACGTTGGCTAAGGACAGGAGAAAGCAACAGGATTTGTGTGCTGACCTGAAAGCCAAGGTGAGATGCTTTGCACGAGGTATTTCAGTGTTTTCATGGGTATTCATTTAAGAATCCACTTTCCCCTCTTGTTCAAATTCTAACTGAAGTTCACTCTCCTTAAAAAGCCTATTTTGAATAAAATTGTTAGTTCAAACCATCAACAATCAAGAATTTCATGTGGTTCAAGCTGAAGTTCCTGTAACAGGAGCTTAATATCGAAGTCCTGATTGAGAGATGATAGCCAACTCCAAACCATTCATGCTGCACGCCAGAGTGAGGTGCGGGGCGAACACGCAGAGTGTAGTTGTAAAGTTACCGTCTGATGCTGGCTCAAAGATGCGTGAACCTCTCATTCACACTTAAAAAAGGGTCAAGTTATGGAGAGGAAAGAGAATCTGTGAGGAGATATGTTAGGAGAGCTTGATGGGCTGTGAGTCCTCAATAAAGTGAGAGGGTGAGGAGATGGGGTTTCCTTCCTCCTCAGACCCAGTGAGGCGCCTCCAGGATGGCTTGGGGAGTTTAGTGGGTCACCCCTGTAGTTGGAGGCTTGTGGACTGGTGTCTGATGCTCCCAGGGGAATACAGAGGAGCTGCCTCAGTGGCTCCTCTGATTTTAATTTTTCCTATCCACCGGCACAGTATATACTTCCTTTATTTGTCTTTTTTTTTTTTAGTTTCTTTTTACAGTATCTTATGATTTTCTGAGTACAGGCCTTTTACATCCTCGGTTAAATTTATTCCTAGGGATTTTATTATTTTTGAAGCAATAGTGAATGGGATTGTTCTTTTTGTTTCCCTTGATGATAGTTCATTATTGGTGTATAAAAAATGCAAACAACTTCTGAACATTTATTTTGTATGTTGCTACTTTACTGAGTTCATTTATCAGTTCTAGATGTTTTTGGTGGAATCTTTAGGGTTCTCTATGTACAGTATCATATCATCTGCAAATAATGACAGTTTTACTTGTTTCCAACTTGGATGCCTGTCATTGCTTCTTCTTGTCTGATTGCTGTGGCTAGGACTTCTAGTACTACGTTGAATTAGAGTGGTGAAAGTGGACAATCCCTGTCTGATTCCAGATCTTAAGGGAAACACTTTTAGATTTTCCCCATTGAGTATGATGTTGGTTGTGGGTTTGTTATATATGGCTTTTATTATGTTGAGGTATGTTCCCTCAATTCCCAGTTTGCTGAGAGTTTTTATCATAAATGGGTGCTGGATTTTGTCAATGGCTTTCTGTGCATTTATTGATATGATCATATGATTTTTACCCTTCATTTTGTTTATGAATCACGTTGATTGATTTGTCAATATTGTAGCAATCTTCATCCCAGGAATAAATGCCCACTTGATCATGGTGGGTGATCTTTTTAATGTATTACTGACTTTGGTCTGCTAATATTTTTGTGGAGAATTTTTGCATCTGTTTATTAGGGATATTGTCCTATAATTTTCTTTCTTTATAGTATCTTTATCTGGTTTTGAAGTTAGGATTATGCTGTCTTTGTAAAATGAGCTTGTGAGTCTTCCCTCCTCTTGAATTTTCTTTTGACTAGTTTGAGAATGACAGGTATAAGTTCTTCTTTGAATGTTTGGTAAAATTCACCTGTGGAGACATTTGGTGCAGGACTTTTGTTTGTTGGGAGTTTTTTGATTACTGCTTCAATTTTGTTAGTTGTAATCAGTCTGTTCAGATATTCTGTTTCTTCTTGATTCAGTTTTGGAAGATTGTATGTTTCTGTAAATTTATCCATTTCTTCCAGATTGTCCAATTTATTGGCATGTGGTGTCAGTCTTTTTTATTTCTGATTTTACTTATTTGGGTTCTCTTGCACTCATTTTTATTGAATAAATACTTGGGAGTGGAATTGCTGGATTATAAGACTCAGGTGTGTTTAGCTTTAGTAAATATTGCCAAATAGATTTTCAAAGGGTGGTTATAGAAATTTGCAACCAGTTTCAGTTCCATATCCTCACCTACATTGGTATTGCCAATTGTTAACTTTAGCTTATCTGGTGGAGGTGTAGGAGTACCTTATTATGGTTTCTATTTGCATTTAGGATAAAGATATTGAACAGCTTTTCATATGTATTTTGGCCATTTGGATATCCTCTTTTGTAAAATGCCACTCAAGTCTTTTGCTTATTTTTTTTTCTATTGGGTTGTCTTTCTTTTCTTATTCATTTGTATTTTCTGTATGCAAGTTATATTTCTTATTTTCTCTCAATCTGTGACTTGTCTCTTCACTCTCTTAATGGTGACTTTTGATGAACAGAACTTCTTAATTTAAATAAAATTCTGTTTTCTTTTTAGTTTTTAAATGTGTTTTATACAGTATAGTCACCCTTTAAGTGTACTGTTCTATGAGTTTTGACAAATGCATGACATCACCACAATCAAGGTATAGAAATGTCCCATCATCCTTCAGAAATTCTTCATGCTCCTTTGTAGTTAGCCCCTCATCTACCTCCAGCCGTTGGCAAGGAATCTCTGCCCCTATAGCTTTTCCTATTCTAGAATGCCATATAAATGTAACCCTACGGTATGTGGCCTTTTGAGTCTGGCTTTTTTCACTTAGCATAATGCATTTGCAATCTAACCATGTTATTATATATATTACTAGTTCTTTTTAAATTCTGAGTAGTATTCCATGGTATGCTTTCCGCCATTTATCCATTCACCATTGTTTCCAGTTTGGGGCAACTTGTGTTACTTTGTTTATAGCCTATGCCTGAGGGAGAGACTTGCCACTCTTGTTCCTTCCCTTGCAGTAGATTCTCAGTAGACACTTGCCAGTCTGGTAGAGGAAGAGGCATTCTGCTCTCCTGGTTCAGCCTCAGTCTCAGTCAGGCAGGACCTGTGTCCCTGGGCTTTGGGGCTAGAGAACCTACTCAGTGAACCTGCCCTCCTCCCCATGGCAAGCAAACCCTGCCTGGTGTCTTGGTGGCACCTGGGTGGGAGAGAGCTTCCTGCCCCTCCCCCTGGGGAGGAGGGTTTCTTTGTTCCCCTTCCCCAGCTGTAAGGAGTCCACCCTGGGCGTGCTGTGTTTGCTGCTCTTCATCTCTCCCCACCCCGGGGGGCGGGGGGGTGCTTTTGTTCCTCCCTCACCCACTTAGGATGCTTCCTCTGCTCCCCCATTCTGACCCAGATGTTCTTATGAGCATTCTGTGAGGTTTGTGGAGAAAAATCTGTAAGGGGGTGTAAATTCCCCTTGTGCCTGTAGCTTCCATGGGTTCCTCTACACAGCAGCAAATTAGTAAAAATTAACTATGAATTTGTTGGTGGCGAAATGGCACCAGATGTTAGACTGCTGGCGTCAGACTGAACCTTGGTTCAGCAACTTCAGTACTGGCTAGGAAAGAATTCACATTCAAGACTCCAACTATAAGGGAGTCACAGCGGTAGAAGAAGTGAGTGTTAGAAGAAATGGGGTCAGGAAACAAGTTGCAGAGGCAAAAGAAGGGCCCTTGGAGCTTAGGAAAGAGGAAGGTAAAGGTTGGGGGTGGGGGGGGGAGGGAAAAAGCACAGGTATACTCCTGGGACTGGGGGCAGAGAGAGCAGGCTGGGTCCTCTATCCTAGTGGCTTTTAAGGGTGAAGATTTTAGGGGAGGATCCAATAGAATATTCATCAGCTTTCCACTGGTGTCCTTTCAGGGTCGTGGGCTTCACTGATTGGTTGGTGCCCGGGAGGGGTCATTAGTTAATGTAGCTGGTCCTGAGGTCAGCTCTGACCTCGCTTGTCTGGTTTTGCTGCTTTTCTGGGCCTGGAGCTGAACCACAACCTAAGCCTAGATGTATTTGATGTGGGTCAGATCCCCATTGTCCTGGGGGCTTAATGCTTAAGGGCTATTCTTCAGCCTCCTTATTTGTTCCCTCTCTAAGAGCATGGCCAGCAATAAGAAAATTCAGGGGGTCTGAACCTCATGACCACCGATGTGCTAGAGGAGAAAAGGTTGCCCTGGGGGCGAGGTCCTCATTTTCCCTGTTTCGTTCATTACAGGCACCCGGGGCTTTCTACCCTGGTGACCTTCTGTACCTGGCCCATCAGCCTTGCTCTACTCACGTCTGTCTAACTGCCTACCACAGAGTCATTACAGAGCGCTAGCTGCAATCTTCTTCCCCACTTCTCTGGTGGCTTGTCTTTCTCAGGTGCTCTGCCTTAGGTAAGCTAGTTCTCGCATTGCCTCTCTTCTCGGAGCCATCTGGTTTTCTTTAAATCTCATGCTACTTTGTTGCCCTGTGGCCTCTACTCTCTGGTGGGTTCAAGAAAAGTTCTGATGTTATAGGTTATTTCGCTTTTTATTGCGGTTAATGTGGGAGCAACATTTTTCTACATCCTAAGTGGAAGCTGGAATGACCTCATGAAATGTTATCTATCAGTCTTTTATGTATCCTATTTAAGAAATCATTGGCTAGTGGCATGGGTCATTTTCAAAGGCATTCTGACTGAGATTTTTCTGTCCAGCAGGGCTCCTGCCACAGCTGAGGAGGCCCCCAAAACAATGCAGGGGAACTACAGTAAATGGGAATCTGATGGGTGGAAGTGAAGGAGCTAGTCAGAGGAAGATGTGTATGGCCCACACCAGGGGAGTTTTTCTGAGAACAGTTCAGCTCACGATCATGGCAACAGAACTAGCAGGAGAGCAAGAGTCAGCATTACCCACCTGCCAGGTTTGCTTGGGACAGTGTCAGTCACCAGTATGATCAGCGGTCCTTTCCTTGACCTCTCTTCTCCTTTCCCCTCCCACCTGTGGACTGAGGGTCTAAGCATCCAGGGAATGAAAGATGTCATCTTCTGAATAAAGAGGGAAGAGTTAATTAATCTTGGAACGAGACAATTTAATTTTGAATCAAGACTGTATTTTGTGACTTCAAGTGACTTTGGGATCCTCTGTAACCCAAGAGGGAGCCATGGGCTCTGTCACTACTTTTCATCTAGTGACAGAAACATCTGAATGGGGGACAAACATAATGCTGTGTTTTTATTATTTCCCACACATTGTGCTGCTCAGTGTATCAGGCATTTTCTACAAAGGGTCCCCTACATCTCGGGCCTTCCAATAGATGCTTAATAGGTATTTCCTCTTTTTACCGTCAATGACAAATCTAAGTTAAGAGGTGCAGGGGTTTCTGCAGAGCGCCCACCCACTGAAATCAGCTGCTTGGATCCTAGAGACAAAATAGGGAGTGTCTTGTGACCATGGTCACAAGATGGTGAACAAATATTTCTGAATTTTTGGAGATGAAGCCTCGCAGGATTACATGCGGGCAGAGAATGGAGAAATTGATGCATAAATTAAACTGTGCTAAAATGGATTTTATTTCCCATAGAGATGGTGTTATCATTGGTGTTTGTGCTCCTGATCAGGGACTGAGGTACAAGAATGTATAGCTAGGACCAAAAATACATCATAAAAAAGGGTAACTCTATCGATTCTAATAGTAATTTAAAATATCAAGTTATACTCATGATTTTTTTTTAACCTGGAAGGAAACTTGGAGATTTATCCCTCTCCTGCATTTTCCAAGTCTGAAAGCTGAGTCCTGAGAGATAAAGTGACTTGCCTGAGGTTTACGCCAGCTCATTTGACTTGAAATTCAATATTATCTCAGCCCTACAAAGCTTTGTGTACAATCATCTTACAGAATAATAGAAGATATTTATTATGCTGTGGGCTCCACTGTGCTATAAAATAGACCCAGAGATGTGAAAAATATCACTTCATTGTATCATAAATTTGACCTTTCTAAAACTAACATGCTAGCTATAATAAACATTAATTAAACATTTAACCATAATTTTGTTCTCGGTCTTGGAATTTAAAAGGGCTTCTAGGGGTTGATTTAGATGGTTTGTGTCTTTTAAGAATAGTGCTAGAAGAATTTTGAAATAATGAATTTTCTTTCTCTTTTCTCTCTTTCTATTTTGCTGTTCTACCAGTTACAGTTGCTGTAGCAAATAGAGGCTTTTAGGCTTCTTGCCAGAGGCGTAAGACGGGAGTGGGGGAGTAGAACTCTCATTCTTCTCCCACAAAACCTGCTCTTTGATCTCCTATCTTTCCCAGACTACCAGCCCCTCCCCAGTGTCCAGCCCAGATCACTAGCGAGGTGCGGCCTTGCTTCCTTGGCAGCTGGGGAAGCGCATTCCCAGATCCCTCACACAGATGATGTATGTCCTCTGCAGCCATGCCGGGTGGCCAGGTGCCCCTAGGAAAAGTCAGCTTCACCTGGACTCTCAGTGCCACAGGAGAGGCCGTAGGACTGTCTTTAGTTTGCCAATTCTCCCCATTCCTCTTATGACTGTTTCAAAGGGTCACCAGTCCTTACAAGACCCTTACCTATCACCATACGCTGTCCCCACCAAATTCCCAAGAGACTATCCACCTCCTATTTTATCAATGAAAAGAAGTCATGGAAGAATGAAATTGACTCCTAATTCCTGCCTCTCCACCCTATGTCTTTCTGTTTCCTGTAGCCTCTCGCCTTCCTCCTGATGGGTACTGTGATGCCTTCTACCTGTTCATGCCCAGTCCTTCCCTCTAATGTTCGGGATTCCGATCCATGCAAGCACTTTAAAACTTAGTTCTAATGTTTATCACTTTCCTTATCTTTTTTTCTCTTATTCTGTGGGGTATTTCTCTCAGCCTGTAAATATGGTTAAGTCTTTCTTATCCAAATAAAATATTCTCTTGACTCTAAGTCATCCTCTGGTTCCTGGGTGGTCCCTAATCTCTACCCTTTTGCTTGAAATCAACCTTTTGGAAGAATAATCTATACTGTTTTCTCCAGGACCTCTGACCACTTCTTGTTACCACAATCCTCCCCTCTCTCATGGTCACCAGTGACCTCCATATTAACTAATTCATTAGTGACCTCTCTGTTTCATTTCTCACTTTTGATCACTTACTCTTTGACATTGTTCACTCCATTAACATCTAAATAATTATTCATGTTACCACATCTGAAGGTGATTCTTAGTTTGCCCATGTATTGTCATTATTCCTAAAACCCTGGTGTCCTCCAGGTTTCTGTCCTTGCACTTTGCTCTTCTCTCTCTACTTCATTAGCTCCCAAACCCCTTATGACTGTACCTACTGTATATGCTAACTAGAGGCACTGGTGGGGGTGTGGCCTGCGGGAATTGGCCCGCTGTGGAAGCATCGCTTATCCTGGTCTTTCGTGCACCGGGCCTCGTGTGTGTGTGTGTGTGTGTGTGTGTGTGTGTGTGTGTATAATTTCTCTCAACTCTTTATTTCTCATCTCTGAACAGCTCTTTCTTGAACCTCATTTTTCTGGGTACATACTGGTTATATCAACTTAGAAGTCTACAGATGCCTCAAATTCAGTGTCCGAAATAGAAATCTTTGTTTTCCCCTAGTAGGTTATACTTCTTTCTCAAAAAGTATCTTAGCTTCCTTTTCTCTCTCACCCTCATAGCCATGTACCAACTTTAGAACATTTTATCTCTTAACTGTCTACTCCTTCCTTCTATCACTGGGCCCTGGAACATTGTTCCCGACTGACTGCAGCTGTCCTCCGACAGCGATGCTTCACACCCTGCCCTTCGGGAATCTTTCCTTTAAACCACGGCAGAATGCTTTACCTCAAGTGCAGTTTGGGTTATCTCATCCCTTGATGGCAACTCCTCAGTGGCATCCCTGTGCTTATAATAATGGCCAAATTCCTTGGCATGGCTTTCCCAGTCCTCAGTAGCATGGACCCCAGCTCCCTCTCCAGCCTCCCTTCTTGACACATTCCACCACACACTGTACAGTTTAGAAATACAAAACTCCTTGTAATCTACTCTCCCTCTCACTTTGTACAATATTTTGTTTCCTGACTCTGTGCTTTTGCTCCTGCTGTTGTTGGCTTTGCCTAGAATGTCCCTCCTACCTTTCTTTGTCTGGCTAAGTCTCATTCATCTTCAAGATTGAGCTCAAATGTCTGCTATAGGAAGACCTCCTTGAGTTCTTGGCTAGATTCAATTCTCTCTTGGTGCTTCCTAACCCCTTGTACATAATCCTGACTTGCCAGTGATTATGGCATACTGAAAAATCCATTTCTCCTGCACAACTGCAAGGAAGAACCCATCTTATACATCTTGGCATTAATACATCCCCTCCAATTCCCCTATGCCTTCACCCCCCTCTCCCAATATAACAGATTTTTTAGTGCTTGGAACACAGTAGGTGCTCCTATAAAATAAAGTATGTAATAAGTCGTAGGCATCTTCCCCCTTTTATAATGCCTCCTGATATAATACTACTTTCATTACCTTCTTTTTGCCTTACTTATGAGGACGCTTGCTGTAGAAACAAGTATGTGAATATGCAAAGTCATTAAGAAGTAATTACACACACAAACACAAAAGAAGTGAATTTCAATTCTTAATTGTCAATACTGAATATGCTGAGATGTCAAATGTGGTTTTAAAAATAAAACGTGGTAACCTAAAAAGCTGAGGCACATTTTAGGCATGAACTAATTTACCAGGCACTTGTTTTCTTCTCCAGTTCATCTTGTTTTTGTGCTCTTTATCCTCATCATTAGCAACTGTATGTCCTAATCAAGAAGCCACAGTAGTTAGGAAAGGTAGAAGGTACTTTTTTGAATAAATATTATTTGAACACCCTTTTCTCATTTTGGTAGTTTCTCATAGTATCCATTCCTTCCATGATCTCCCTTCTCCATAGATTTCAGTCTCCTTGGATGCTGGACTTAGGTTTCACAAATCAGATGGTAAATTGTATTTTAATTCAAAATACAGGTGTGTTTTTCAGTTCCAATTCCAGTGACAATGAATGACTGATATCATGGTAAGCAGCTGTGATAACACGGTAAAACACCGTTTCAGGTATTGGACAACAATAAACATCACATCTTAAAATAAACAAACAAACCAGGAAAAAAAAAAAAAAGAAAAGTTTCTAAGGTGAGCCTTAATCACTCTGGATTTCTTCCTGGTGTCTTTTTTCAATATGAGGTGGAAATAAATGTAACCCAAGCAGAAAATTACAGTCCTGATAGACTATAGGAAGCAGAGATTGGAGTTTGGGATGTAAAGGTAGCTGAGATTTGGGGTCAAGGTACCACTGATAAAGAAGCAGCAGATAAAGAGCCTCTAAAATGCAAATAAAAATACCTGATGAGTCCTTTGCAACTTGTAAGCTCTGAATATATAGAGTGAGATACCAAAAGGTCAACAGAGAACAACTACTGGAAAGCTGAGGACCTGATGGAGATTTCAGAGGTCCCGCATTTTGGGGAGGTGTAGGTATTGGAGTTCTAGTCCAGCTGAAGAGGAGAAATCTTGGGGAATACTCTAGACATTCCACTACTCCAGAATGGTCTTGCCTTAGGGATATGGGCTGCACTCTGTGATTATGAACAAAACTGAAAGAGACCTAACCTAAAAAAGTAAAAATAAAGCATCAACAAGATCCAGGAGATTTTTTGGCATTTTAATTATCTTTTAAATGAAAGATTCAATACTGTTTAGAGAAAAATAATATAATCTAGAGCCTCTATGATAGATCTTCCACAATGTCCAACACACAATAAAAATTACCAAACACTCAAAGAAACAGGAAAAAGTGACTGATAATAAAACAGACACAGAAATGATCTATATATTGTAGTTGAAAAGCAAGAACTTCAAAATACACTTGATCTTAGCCAAAAGGCCAAGAAGCAATGAGGAACTTCAAAACAATTATGGTTAGCATATTCAAGTAAATGGAAGAAAAGATGGGCAAATGGATAAAAATATTTAATATTTTAGTAAAGAATTACAATATATAAAAATAAATCAAACATATCTTAGAAATGCAAAATACAATACCTGAAATTAAGAACTTATTGGATAAGCTTTAAAAGCAGACAAGACAGGGTAGAAAACATGATTACTGAACTTGAAGACAGGTTAAAAAAAATATTCAAACTAAAGCACGCAAAGAGAAAATTAAAAAAAAATTAAAAGCAGAATAGAATTGAGACATAATTGAGATATAGGACATAGTAAAAAGATTGAATATATATGTAATTAAAGTCCCAGAAAGAAGTAAGAGAAAATGAGAGAGGCAATATTTAAGAAATAATATCCAAGAACTTACCAAATTTGATGAATATCAATCTATATTTTCAAGAAGCCCAGGAAACCCTAACATGTATACATACAAAGAAAATTATACCGGGGCGCATACTTATCAAACTACTGAAACAAAAGCTAAAGAGAGGTGGAATTATGTGAGGAGACAGTGAAGGCACAGCGATCCATTTTGCTGGTGTGGCCATGAGCAAAGGCAGCGTACTCTGGGATCAGTGGGAATGGCAGCAATTTCCAAATTGGGCCAGAAGCAGTGTGACTTACCAGATAGCTCTGTGATATGCAGTTCCGGATGTTATTCCTGGAAGCTTAATCTAGAGCTTACTTCTGTGATCCTTCCAAAATCTTTGTGAACTTTCTAAAATCCAGTAATTAATACTTTTCTTCTTAAGCTAACTAGTGTGCATTCTGTTGTGTGCAGCTATTAATAACTCTGACCCTGATGCTGTCTGGGTCCTGCTGTGCTATTCTAACATGACTGCTTGCTGACTGCAGGTTACATGAGCAGGAGTCAGAACCAGCACTGACTCTTCACTTAGCTGTATAAGATCACCTTAAAGAGAGAAGTGACCACAAAAAGCTTACCCACCTGCCACATGGCCTGAGGGAGTAGACGCAGGGGAAAGGACGCTTTTACCACATAACAATCTATCAGTGTCCATCGTTGTCATTTCTATTTCTGGCATCATCTCAGGGTTATTTTTTCTCTCTTGGTAATGGGATATATAGCAAGTTTCTTCTTGGACATTAATAATCCTCACATTATATACTTCCTTGATCCGAAAAGAAAAACAACATAATTTAAAAAATGTAGATGTCTAGTTTACCACAGCAATTGGCAAGCATTCAGTAGTTGCTGCCAACTGAGGACATTTGTTCATGAATGTCTTGCTGTCATCAACTGTGCCATGAACCATCAGCATAATCAGTGATATCGATGAACCCCTTGCATTGCTGGCTTCCCTAAAGCCTCTGCAGCTGGGGGCATCACAGAGAAGTTCTCTGTGGTTAACCATGGCTATAACATTGGCAGAATCAAGAGAGCTCTGAGGAGCCATAGGCATTGATACTAGAGTGATTTTGGGTCACAGAAGCAGATGGTATTTCCTCTGTTCGGCTATATGATGCTATCCATGGCTCTTGGCAGGTAGTTAATTGAAATTCCACAGGGTTTGGGGACTTGATGAATCTGTGTATTAGTTCCAAGTAAAATACTGAAAATAGCCCTACTCTTAAACTATCTGTTTTAAAAAAGCATAGTGGCTGTATTGGGGTCTATTTTATAAAGTCGAAAAAGAGGCTGTACTTTTTAATGGTCTTTGTAATGATAGCCCTATATTTCAGTGACAAGTCATAACATCATCTCACAAGATGTTTTTGAAATGTGGATATGTGGTATGGCATATATGGTATTGTATGTTTGTATTTTGCAGTGACTTTATGCGATATAACTTCAGGCAGCTATAATCTCAAAGACTGGTAATTTAAGAATGGAAGCCACAGCTTTGAAAACCAGTATTTTTTTTCAAATTTCTATTTAAAATAGAGACATGTTTACTAAAAAAATTTTTTTAAGTGTGTCTCATTTAACAAAATAGAGAATCCAGAAATAGACCCATACGTCCATAGTCAGTTGATTTTCAACAAAGATACAAAGTCAGTTCAATGGAGAAAAGGTAGTTTTATAAACAAATTAGAGGCCCAGCGCACGAAATCGCGTGGCCCCGCCCACCCACGCATGCCCCGCCCGCCCTTCCACTGCACTCGCAGCAGCACCCACCTCACCGCCCTGCCTGCCCACCCACCGGCCACCAGCCTTGCTGCGATCAGAGCCTGTGAGCTGCGGGGGAGGGCCTGAGAGGTGCTCCATGCACCACATGGTGACCAGTCGTTTGTTCGTTTCGGTCGTGATGCCTCTTGGCCTTTTATTATTATGATGGTGTGGGAACCATTGCTTATCCAGATGCAAAAACATATGAACCTCAGATACATACCTTGTGTCCTATACAAAAATTAATTCAAAATGGGTCATTGACCTGAATGTAAAACTGAAAGCTGCAAAACAAAGGGAAAGATAACAAAGGAGAAAAATCTTTATAATCTTGGGTTGCACAAAAATTTTTAAACATCACACCAAATACATTATTCCCTAAAAGAGAAAAAACAGACAAATTGGACTTTCTCAAAATTAAGATCTGCTCATTGAAAGACAATGTGAAGACAATAAAAAGACAGGCCTTCGCAATATTTGTCAATGACATGTCTGATGAAGGACCTGTACCAGGATTTATGAAGAATTCTCAAAACTTAATAATAAGTAAACAAACAACCCAATAAAAAAAGGAGCAGACTATTTGAACACTGACTTCACAAAAGAAGATATATGGCAAATAAGGCATGAAAAGTCGCTAAATATCAATAGTCATTAGGAAAATGCAAATTAAAACCAAAATGGGATCTCGGTATATACCTACTAGAAAGTCTAAAATAAAAAACTCTGGCCATGCCAAATTTTAACAAAGATGTGGAGCAACTGGAATGATTATGCATTGCTGGTGGAAGTGCAACGTGATACAGTCACTTTGTGATACACACACAATTACGCATACACTTGCCAAATGACCCAGCGATTTTACTCCTAGATGTTTACTCATTTAAAATGAAAGCCTATGTTTACACAGAAACCTGTAAATGAACATGTGTGGCATCTTTATTGTAATTACTAAAACTGGAAGCAATCCAATGCCTCAACTGGAGAAGAGATAAGCAGACTATGATACTTCCATATAATAGACTATTACTTAGCAATAAAAAGTAATGAACTACTGACACACACAACAACATGGACAGATCTCAAAGGTATGATGCTAAATGAAAAATGCCAGACTCAAAAGCTACCCACTATGTGATTTCATTTATATGATCGTCTTGCAAAAGAAAAAACTGTACCAACTGGGAAGGAGGGACTTCCCCAGTCATCAGGAAGAAGTGAAGGAGAAAACCACCACTGCCTTCAAGTTTATTTTCCAACAATTGGTCCCATGTAACCTCCCATGAACCAGCACTTACTCAGACCTTCCATACATGGCTGCAAGCTGAACAGTGTGGTTTATTTTAGGTGGTTGTTGTCCATCAAAATTAAGAGGTATTACTATGAATAGATAAGAGGGACAACTAGCAGATCCCATGGCTATGAGTTGCCAGCAAGGATTTGGGGGTACCTGCCTCCATGAGACTCTACCTCTGCTTCAGGCATTTGCATAAAGGATCTCTATGGACTAATCTCTCTAAGGACAAACACAGGAACCTCGAGTTCTTCTGGAAGGCTGAGTATCTGGTAATTTTTAGAAAATTTTAAGGGGGGGAAAAAAGACTTGGTTAAGAGGTAACTGTATTCCCTAGCTTCTCTTAGTCCCATGGTGCCATCTACCCTTCCTCCTCTCCATTTCTCTCTACCTGTACTTGCTTTGTGTGGACAAAGTATTGTAAAATAATTAAGTAAAAGTTTGCTTTAAACTCATAGGCTAAACCATGTCACATTGCTATTTTTGTAGGTCAGCATAGCTGCATACCAGCACTTTCACATGGTGCCACCTAGTATGTAGACAAGTAGGTGTGTTGGCTCCTTTGACACTGTATGTATAATGGTGTATTATATTTTTCTAGAGATCTGATTTTACACGTTATGCATATCTTCCTCCTACCTCACATTATTCTCCCTGTGCTCACCTCTCGTTATATTTATGAGATCTCATGTAAATGTGTCTACGCCTATTGCTGGACTCTACTAGTAAACATATGAAGAGAAGGATATATGTTTTATTCATCTTTGTATCACTACTGCCTAACACCAGTTATAATGCATAATAGGTACTCAATAAGCACCAGTATTAATTTCATATACCCTTGAATAAGTCATATTTGCATAAAATTGACTTTAGCTTTAAAAAAGAGCTATAGAAAGAATCCTGTATACCCATTTATGTCCTCTGATAATCTACTTTTGTGTCCAATTGTTCACATCTGGCTTTCATGTTTGTCATAGTTTTAAAAAGTTTGTATTTTAAAATCAGTTCCTGGTACAAACTCATCTTATTCTGTTCAAGGCAATCCCTATGGCTTTCATAACACCAGAGCTCATTCTGGTTTCTATATATACTTTTCTCCAGCTAGAAACTCACAGGGCTGATCTATTTGTGTTTTGTAGTTTGCCCTTTCACCCTAGCATTGTTTGATTGGGGAAACTTTAGGCAGCGAATGAAAGAATAATTGGGTAGAAACACTGATTCCTTGCTCTTAGCCCCAGATAGCACAGAAGTCTTTTAGCAAAAGAATTTCAAGTTTAAGATTGACAGGTTATAAGTGAGTGGATGAGGTCATCTTTTTAATGTGTCATATATTTTCATAGCACTCTGGATGAAAATGAAGAAATGAAATACATTGGTTATTGAAGCAAATCTCTGTTTTGATATCTATGGTATTTAAGTAGTGAAGCATTTAGTACTCTGAACACAATGATTGCTTGGCATCAGGCTGATTTTAATCCAGTGAATTCCCATCGGAGTATTTTCACTGTAGACTACTTGAGAACATCTCCATTTTGTAAATGTCTAAAATAATGTATATCAAATTTCTCCTATTTTTGTCTTCTTATAACAAATGTTACATTTGGATGTGTTTGCTTAATGGAAATTCTTTGTTGTGGGTGAGAGAGGCAGACTAAGGAAGGGATAAAGTTGAACAAAAAAAAAATGAGAAAAATAATCTGTTGGTGCCTGAAGCATTTATAATAAAGAGAATCAAATTTCCGGGCATGAAAGAACCATAAGAGACATGTTAAAAGTGATTCCTCTGGGCTCTGTGCCTATTTCTTTACTTTAACAAAAGACGGAATTTGTAAAAGACATAGGTTGAATGGCTGAGTATTTAAAAGTGGCACAAGTTGCTTGTTACTATTTAGTGATTATTACGAAAATTCTTTTCCTTTGTATATGGCATAAGTCATTCATTTATTTAGTCACCAAATATTTTTTGAGCACCTGCACTGTGCCAGGCACTGTGATAGGCGCTAGGCACTCAGAGATGGATACAATGCCGTCAGGGATCCAGATGCTAGTAGGAGATACAGGCATGTAAACATACAGTTACTATAGAGGGTGTTACGTAAGTGCCTTGGGAGAAAGAAGTATGAAATTATGGGAGCACAGAGAAGGGTACATAGCCTACAGGAGGAGACAGCAGTCTTAAGCAACAGGAGAGGCAACCGTTTGAACTAAATCCTAAAGGATGGTATTCATTAGCTTGGTAAAATGAGAAGTGGGAGGACATTCCAGACCTGGGGACAGATGAGCCAGTCTCCTGTAGATCAGTAACCAACATGTCAGGGTTCAATAGCAGTTTGTTGTTTCTTTTTCATAAATTGTGGGCCAGAGAGTAATGGGATGAGGGCTAGAGAGGTGGGTGTGTATTGGATCTTGCAGGGCCCTGTGTGCAATGTCAAGGGGCTGGAGTTTAGTCAACGTGTGTAATGTGAAGCCATTAAAGAGTTTTAGTAGGAAACTGACAAGTTTAAGATCCGTCTGATAGCTCCGTGGAAGATGGATTTTATGGGGACAGGGCTAGTGGAAGGGAGGGAAGTCAGGCATCTGTTGCCATAGTCTGAGTGAAAGATGACAGTGGTGTGAACTAGAGTGATGATTATAGAGATGGAGGAGGAAGGGATGGCGGGATATTTACAAAGTTAAATCAACAGAATGGGGTGAGGGAGAAGAAAAAACCAAAGATGGCCACGTTTATAGCTTTCATTATTGAATGGATGATTCATTCATTTGTTCTTTTGTTCATTCATTCATACAATCATTCATCCATTCAACAAATAGAGTGAGTGCTGAGTATATGTGCTGGCATATTTCTAAATACTAGGGAGTCAAACATGGAAAGAAAACAAAAAAACCCAACCCTAAATCTTAACCCTTAGGTTGTGCTGCCTCACTTTAACCTCTGCAAATGGCAGCACCCACTCGAGTTGTGCTCTGCATTCATTCTTCGCAACTACTTGCAGTAGCCCTGGGAATAGCCTTAACACATTTGCAATATTAATTTTCAAATCATAATTGGACTTAAGATATCTGTCGTAATTAGTCCTAATAAGTTTTGCCTCTTAAGAGAATTTCTTGCATTCTGTTTCATGCCCTGGCACTTTTTGTGTGGACTTAATATTTCCAGGCCTCACGTTTTTGTCTGTAAAAGATGAGAGTTGGGCTAAATTATCTCCACCTCTAATATTCTGTGATTCACATGTAAATGCAATTTTAGTATGTCTGTAGTGCATTTGCATCTTTGAGTGAATTTTTAGTAATTAGCTGGTCAGTTTGGAATTTGTGTATAGGTTGTTAATTAGCATGAAGCATCATACTTTTTCTCCTATTTGTCATGTTAACAAAACGTACATTTTCTAGAACAAATGTGTGGCATTTAAAATAATGAGGCTTAGTCTGACCTAAGAGACCTTTTTAAAGTCTGTTCCAGCACCATGATTATCTGTGTATAAACGACCATATCGGATGCCTACTTACTTCACAATAATTCATATGGCTGAAGAAAGTCCTCATCAGTGACAATAGAAATGCCATTTTGTGTGTCTGAATGGAGTTTCAGCTCACCTAACGAAATACTTCATACTTGATCTTAAAGTTGGTTCAATGGTACAATTAGGCAGTTTTGAATTGAAACCCAATAAACTTCTAGTGCCTCATCCTGGCCTGATAAGACTCTTGAAAAACTTCAAGTCATATAAATCATTTACAACTAAATAGCACTATTTTACATGTTAATGTTTGCATTTAAGTATATCAATTGACTTTTTGGGAAAAGTTAGGCATTCTTAAAGAAAATAAATCAGAAAGCTTGTCAGGAATCTGCAGGTATAGTGGTCATTCTTTGATTTGAAAGTGAATAGAGGCTCCGGCCACACACTCTGGGTACTGACAATACTGCTGCCACTGCACAGGGGTAATTCTGTCTGGGAAAAATGCTCACCACAGTATGTCATTGTGACTACCCATACTTGTCTAAAGTAATAATAATTTCTCTAGAGATATTTTTTCAATTTAAAATTTCCCCATCAAGAATCTTTTTACAAAATACCATGAATAAATATAACCAAGTGCAACTCTGACTTCCAGCTGTCACTAAAGGTCTCCAAAGAATATACTTTGATTGTAAAACTAGATTGATAGAGATTTGAGAAGAAAGAGACTCCCAAAAGCCACAGAGCTGTTAGGTCTCTTTGTTCACATAAATTCCCTAGTAGGAAGCCACAAAGAAGTGTTAATATCAAGAAGTTCTTTCTTTCTTTTTTGAGAAAGGAGAAACCTAATTACTACCTAGAAGCGAATGGCATGGCTCCCACCTGTGTGTACACAGGTTATGAATGGAAACCTATTATATTGCTGAAATCTAAACTATATAACAATTACAATTTAGTTATCTTCCTTAATGTTTCAAAGTATGTTGATGAATATTTTTCTGTCATCAAAGCTATCTTATGAGCGAGCACACATTATTATCCCTAAACTACAGATGAGGACACGGAGCCACAGAAAATTGGCCTGCCAGAAGTGATGTATATGGCATTTGATTTGGGACTAGAAATCACTCTGCAGATTCTTAGCAATGCCATTTCCTAAAGACTGCAGGACCACTTGCAGGGACTTAGGGACAAAAGGAAAATACTGCTCAGAAAAAAGCCGCGTAGCATTGTTTCTCCATTCTCCTTTTCCATGTTTCTTTCCTTCAACACTCATGCCAAAGCAAAGTGAGTCGGCCTTGTTGTTCCCAGCTGTGCAAGTATTTTGTAGTTACCTAGCTACTCATTTTATAGTTCATATAAATTCATTTGACTCTGTTGACTTGCACCTTTCTTCTTGAATGCTTCCATCCTTGCTTCTGAGATTCCTCTCTGTCCAGTTTTTCTTTTGACTTCTGTCCACTCCTCAGACTCTCTTGGATTGCAGAAATCAACTCCTCTAACACCAGTCTTGTAACCCCATATCCATCTTCCAAAGAGCCACCAGAAAAAGCTACCTGAAACAAAGCATTCTGCGATGTTACTTCCCTGCATAAAACTTGTGAATGGCTTCCCATGGACCTTGCAGTGGTTGCCAATGCCCTCAGACCCAATGCCTCCTATTTGTAACAAATGTACTATAACATTTCATTTTTCTTCCAAAATGAAATCCATAGAAAATACTATCAACCTAAACACATAACTTGAAAATAAAATCACTATCATGCTCTAGCAATAATGTAAAAGGGAAGTAAAAGAAAATAACCTATAATAATAAAAGCATAATATGCTAATCAGACCAGACAGCTGAATGACCTTCCAGACATCCTTCCGGATGACCTTCTGGGTGAAGCTTCAGTGACAGGGTCCAAGGCAGAGGCGGTTAGGGGTGATCATGCAGGCAGGTGAGCAGTTAGGGGTGATGAGGCAGGCAGGCAAGAGGTTAGGAGCAATCAGGCAGACAGGCAGAG
>NW_005354385.1:11000617-11001487 GCF_000412655.1 Myotis brandtii | reverse complement strand
TGCACAAATTTTGTGCACTGGGCCTCTAGTCTATAATAATAAAAGCATAATATGCTAATTAGACCAGAAGTCCTTCTGGATGTCCTTCCAGATGACCTTCCAGACGAAGCTGTGGCGGTGGGGGCCAAGCCCCTTGCATGAATTTCATGCATTGGGCCTCTAGTTTAATATAAAATACTATGTATTTCAATGTTTAAATGTTTGGGTGTAACACCACCAGAAGCTACAATGGTCAAATGCTGGCACCCATATATGAATCACAGAGGCTGTGCTGGCTGTAGCAGCAGATGAAAACAGACATGTGTATTCATGACTCAAATCTATGAGCCATGTTGCCATCAGAGATGTAATTTTCTAAAATGTAATTTAATGATATAGTTTATAATACTATCTTTTTATGCTTTAATGTAAACATGAATCACCTGAGGATCTCCTTAAACTGCACATTCTGGGGTGGAGTTGGAGATTATGCTTTCTGATGAGCTCCCATGTGATGCCTAAGCTGCTGGTCCATGGACCAGATGTTGAATAGCCAGAGCCTGGACGAAGTGAGTTTCATTTGTAACCATAGGCTAATAACATCTATGATAGTTCAGTAAAATCTTGAAGTTCCATCAAGACTTCATGAATTTTAGCAAGGAGTCATCTATATATTGGAGTAATATACAGATTCTATCTTATGTAATATATTGCTATCTTGAAACATAGCATGGAGCAAGGGCCAGGGAGCTGCAGAATAAACACTCTTCCCTTCTTTAAGAAAGAATCATAAATACCACATGATCTCACTCATTTATGGAATATAAAGAACATTATAAACTGTTGAACAAAAATAGATAGAGGCAAAGAAGCATCGAACAGACTATCAAA
>NW_005354385.1:10971855-11000532 GCF_000412655.1 Myotis brandtii | reverse complement strand
TAAGGGAGGCCGGGGGGAGGTCAATGGGGGGGAAAAAAAGGTATTACTACTATTTGTAATACCATAAACAATAAATTAAAAAATATATATCGCTGTTGATGCCTAAAAAAAAAGAAAGAAAGAAAAGAATCAGTGGCTGAGGTTGGAATCCTCTCCAAGGGACTTATAATATTTAACAGAAGCAAGATAGATCCTGCAAAACCTATATTGATCCTATAATTTCATGCCATGCATCTATTCTAGTATTGACGTGCCTGAGACAAATGCATGAGAAATATTGACAGAGGGATGGCCTGGCTCTGAATCCTTTGGAACAGGGAGTAATGAACATGACTCATTTCTGTAAGGGACCCAGAGTCACTGTGGCATAAGAAGGCTGGAGGGAATGCAGGGCTGGTTAGCACCTCTAGAGTTTGCAAGCACCAGGTAATGGCTTTCAAAGCCCCTGTAAGAGCTTCAGACTTAGTGCATGCAAAGCTGAGATGGCTGATCCTCTCCCCGAGCTCTAAGAACTTGATAGTATATCCCCTGTTAATCTCGAGAAACGCTTTGAGAGAAATTTATAGTGGGCTGAATTCCCATGGGAGGAGGTGAGCAGGAGGAAGCAATAAATTTTGTACACAAATGCTATAATGTGACTTCATTGGTAGCCGACATTGGGATAGCAATAGTAAATAACATATTTGTTACTTACTATTAATAATCAAATACCTCTTTCACCATTATTCTCTGTGTATCACGCTTGTTCTCACCATCACATGCACTTTTTACCTGTCTTCATCTCCCTTCATTTAGCTTGACATGGTCTATATCAGGTTTGTGCGACTCCCACAGAAATGTTCTTCCTGATTTTATAGGATGCTCATGTGGAAGTTTGCTGGTCTAGAATCATACTTGGTGGTGCAGAAAGCAAACCTTCCCTTGACTCTTTGTTCAGAGCCAGTATTTACTTCTCACGTTCTCCAACCTCGTCCAAAGACACCATCTCCAATTAGAAGAAAAAAAAATTATCCACTCTTATGTCTGGAAGGTTTCAATTTCTGAGACAAGGTTTTAAGGTCCAAGAGATACATTCTGGATTTTATTGTTTCATTCTTTCCAATGAATGAGCAGAAATGTGGGGGTTGGTGTACTTGACTCTAGGCATGCTCTCCTGATTCTTGACTGGAAGGTCGATTTCCCACAGCAGACTTGCATTCAGCTGTCTGTCCCGTCCTCTGCAGTAAGGACCAGGCATCCATTCCAGCACAGCACCACGCGTCCTGTTCTCTGGCTTCTGCAGCTTCATCAGATCTGAGTCCACCCTGCCTGGGGAAGAGTTTCATACCTGACCTATGGTTAAGGCATTATGGAGTTTCCTCTTTTTCTTATCTATGTCAAAGATAAGACTTGCCAAGGAATTGGCAGTAGTTGTGCTCTTTTTCTATTTGACTTTAGTTCAAGGATACTTTATTTCATTCTTCCTTGAACTATATTTCACCCTCCATAAATGAGAAGTGTAGAAAGGAAGTACCAAATCATTCTCCTCCACCAAGGAAAACAACTCGCATTTGGTTCCCATGTATTTGTCTCTACCTCTAGCACATGCTCTGCTTGTCCCTGAGATAGTTCCAAGGTCATTTGTAAGTCTGAAGTTGAGCTACAGCTCTTTGTTGCTTTCCCCAGAAATTCCCACTGTAAGTCATCTTATGGAAACCTCCTGGAATGCTGTAATTAAGCTTGTTAGGTAATTATAAGCTCAGAGCTCACTTATAATTGGTCCTGATATTAACCAGCTGAGTATCAGTCTAAACGTTTGGACTTGTCTAGGACAGTGGTCAGCAAACTGCGGCTCGTGAGCCACATGTGGCTCTTTGGCCCCTTGAGTGTGGCTCTTCCACAGAATACCACGTTGCGGGCGTGCACATACAGTGCGAAGTTGACTTAAAACTTTAAGTAAAGTTTATTAAGTTAATTTTAGGGAACGTTGTGGAGTGAAAGAAGATGTAGTGTCAAGGATTGAGAAAGGTATGTTGAGATGGTTTGGACATATAGAGAGGATGAACGAAAGGAGATAGACGAAACAAGTATACAAGACGAGTGTGGATGGGAGAGTTGGAAGGGGTCGACCTCAGCGAACGTACCTCAGTCAGATTGAGGACGTTTTTAGCAAAGGCCAGCTTAGGAGTACCCTAATTAAGTTAATAAGAAGGTACCTACCTATATAGTTTAAGTTTAAAAAATTTGGCTCTCAAAAGAAACTTCAATCGTTGTTCTGTTGATATTTGGTTCTGTTGACTAATGAGTTTGCTGACCACTGGTCTAGGAGAAGAGGGAATGGAAAAGAAGAATCAAATAAAACAAAGGATATAATGAACTTTATTGTAGGGTGGCAAAGAGTATATAAGATGCCTGAAAGTTTCAACCTGAAATGTTTAAGAGAATGGAGAAAAGAGAAGAGCAATTTACTTTTGTGACAAAAATCACTAAGTTCATTTTTAAGGTATGTGGTTTATCTGATAGCTATACCCCTAAATAAAAATTGTAAACAGTCAACATTTTATCTGATTTCAGTATAGTAAAACAGACATATTGCAATCTACTCATACATTGGTAATTATTATCTGAGAAATTTAGGAGAGTACACATAACCCGCCAAATTAGCTTATTAACCTAAAAAAAATCTGCATTATTAATTCCATTCATTGGTGAACGTGAAGGTGGTGACGATTATGCGGAAACAGAGGATAGATCGATTTCATGAACGATTTCAGTATAGTAAAACAGACATATTGCAATCTACTCATACATTGGTAATTATTATCTGAGAAATTTAGGAGAGTACACATAACCCGCCAAATTAGCTTATTAACCTAAAAAAAATCTGCATTATTAATTCCATTCATTGGTGAACGTGAAGGTGGTGACGATTATGCGGAAACAGAGGATAGATCGATTTCATGAATACCTCAAGATGTTGTGAATGTTTACGATGCTTGATTATTATAAGCACTAAGCAATTACTTGTATAACTTTCTCTTCCATAGTTTTATCTGGAATTACTTCCAACTGAAGTTGCTCATTTTTCCCAGGAGCTTTTTCTCCAGCACTCATCTATGAAGCATATATACTGTGAATGAAATTCAGGAGTTATCCTTTGCTATAGTACACGTTTGTGGCTTTTGTCTACCAATATGTCAGCTTTACCTTTTATGAAAATACTAAGAATGCTTTCTACACACTATGAAAAGAACCCGCACACAAAGGTGCCATAGATATAGTCAACACTATATAATTGTGATGTATTTGTGCCGGAAAGATCATGCCATGAAGAGTTGAGTTATACTTGTATTTTCATCAAGAAAATTGAGAAACTTGTTCTGCTGAATAGCCAGTGGTTCTCAACTTTCTGGCCCTTTAAATAGAGTTCCTCATGTTGTGACCCGACCATAAAATTATTTTCGTTGCTACTTCATAACTGTAATGTTGCTACTGTTATGAATCATAATGTAAATATCTGATATGCAGGATGGTCTTAGGCGACCCCTGTGAAAGGGGCGTTCGACCGCCAAAGGGGCCGCGACCCACAGGTTGAGAACCGCTGGAATAGACTTTCTCTTGCTTGCTAACAAAAGCTACTTTTGTTTGGTCAGTCAGCACATTGGTATCTGTTGTCAAAAGTGATGTAATGCAAACATTTACAAGATTTCAAATTTACCTATGAATTGTTCTCTACAGGGACATTTATTAGTGATAAGTTTTATCTGAGCCATTTGAGTGTAGCTATAGTGAGCAGCGTTGTCAGGATCAAGGCTTTGTTCCTCATATAAAATAATGTTTTCCTTTGCTATTTGCTTCTGTCCTGAATAACAAGGGTTGCTATCACTCATCTGTTTTTTTCTAGACCTGGTGTGAGCCCTTGTGCAGAGTAACACCCCTTCCATAAATACCACACCTAGGCAAGCCACCTCAGTTATTTTTCAGATTACTCCCATGAGGCTCTGTCACAAAATGTGCAAGTAAAATAAAGCAAGGCAAATTTGCAAGTTATTTTGGTGAAGAATAAAAGTTAAATATTAATGTTCAGCAAGTTGACATTAATATTTTGTTTTCAATACATCAAAAATACTATCTTCACGTAATCTCCTTAAAATTCTAATTGAAGAGACATATTTAAGTATTGAAAATCTAACCGTTTAGTCACATAACTTTGCAATCTTATATTTCACGCTTGAAGAAATGCCTAAAAAATCAAATCATACTCACCAAAGAGAAAAAACTGTGTTCTTGTGCCCGAGTTTCAGCATAACTTCTGCTTTGTTTTGCCCTGTACTTTCCCTTTAAGCTGAAGTCCTTTCCAAAGATATCTTAGCCTGAATTTCACTTCAAGCAGAGCCCAACCTTGTGTGCAGGTAATCTATTTTAGAAAGTGACCTCAAGGAAGAAAAGTAGGGGCTTTGAAAGAGTCAGAAAGTAAGGCAGAAAAGCCATTGCCATGATATCTTATTTTGCTGACCCCCACTGTGGACACCAGAGTGCTCAGTCTGTTCATTCTCACTGGGGACCCTGTGAGGAGCCATAGGGAAAATGCCTTACTAATATTCTTCCAAAGGGAGGAGTACGTATTCACCAGCTTTCCTTCACCATTGGTCAGGAGTTACCCATTAGGGCATAAGCTTTCTTGCATTTCTAGGTTTACACGTGCAGATATTTCACATGTCAGGTGGGGACAGAGAAACCATGCGGCAGAAAGTGAGAGACACATGGTGCAAGTGAGGTCCTTGCTTTTAGATCCTACCTGTAAGCAACCAGTGACTACAACCGTTGCAGTTAAAAGGTTGGTCAAGAGGGTGTGAGGTGGGACACAGATGTCTAACTCATCAGCTACTAAAGGAGAGTGAAGAAAAAAGGATTTCTGAGAGGTCAGACAAATTGAAACCACAATGCGATATGGCTTCAATCACTCCTCTCCACCCAAAATAAGAAAAACTGTCCAAAAATCAAGTCCTGGTGAAGATGTGAAGCAATCGGAACTCTCATACAGCCCTGATGGAAATGCAGGATGGTGCAGCCATTTTGGAAAAATAGTTTGGTGATTTCTTATAAAGTTAAACATACACTATGGAGTATTTATCCAAGTGGAATGAAAACTTATGTTTACTCACAAAAAAACCTGCCACAAATGTTTATAAAACTTGAAACAACCCAAATGTCCTGCAACTAGTGAGGGGATAACCAATCTGTGGTACGGTGCATACACATAGTGAAATACTTCTCAACCATACGAAGGAATCGACTTCCAATACCTGCAACAACATGGATGAACCTCACGTGCATTGTGCTGAGTGAAAGAAGCCAAACTCAAGTCTATAGGCTGTATCATTCCCTTTATAGAAAATTCTGGAAGAGGCAAAACTACAGGGTCAGAAAACAGGGCCAAAGCCACCGCTAATGAATGGAGGACTGGCCAGTCAGGAGAAGAGGCAGAGTAAAATCATTTTTCAGTTAAAGCTGAAGTTGTTATATTTATATGAAAGTGGAGTTAAATTCTTTCAGACATAAATGAAGAACTCAAAACTATTTGAACTGGAGGCCCAACAGGTTGAGTGAAAGGGAAAGAACCAGAGAGGAAACCCTGGGAACACCAGAGGGTACATAGAGGAGGTCAACCCAGCTGACCGAGGAAGGTGCACAATCAGGGTTATTCATTCTGACCTCTTACTGATTCTTTAAAATATTCTTTTATTCAATTATAAATTAGAGACATTTTCTTATTAATTTCACAGAGTATGTCTTAATTTAAATGCGAACGACAGTATTATTCAAGGATCACAGCCTCTCCCTGTGTGATCCATGGAGTGTGCGTGATATAAAGGATTCAGACATGGAGAAAACCTGGAGGGCCATACCTTCTCTGACTCCTAAGAGGAGACAGAGTAATTTTAAATGTAAAAAATCCCCAAGACTTTTGCACATAATGATGTGTAGAATTATTGGTCAGTTACATTATCTCTGTTATGACAGAACCTTTTTTTCTAGCTGGGAGTAATTATCTGTAAGCAGGAAACTTGCCATAGAACATAGACTTGAAAAACCTAATTTAAATTTCTAAGTCTCCTAGCATAAGTGGCAGTTAGATTCATACCATCTTGCTTTATATGTTATTTAATATGTTTTTATGGGTTAGGACAGAGTTGTCTCCCTGGCAGAATAATATATACTTTTATGTAAGGGGTCATAGCTATTCCTTTGAGAAACATATGCAGAATAAGTAATTAGAAGACAAGGGAAGTTGGAGAAATGTATAAATGAGCCTCAGTGGAGTTGTCATTCAAAAGTAAAACTGGGTGCCACACTGGCATGACTCCGTGGTTGAGTGTCAACCTATGAACCAGGAGGTCACGGTTTGATTCCCAGTCAAGGCACATGCCTGGGTTGCAGGCTCAATCCCCAGGGTGAGATGTGCAGGAGGCGGCTGATGAATGATTCTCTGTAATCATTGCTGTCTCTCTCTCTCTCTCTCTCTCTCTCTCTCTCTCTCTCTCTCCCTTCTGCTCTGAAATCAATAAAAAATGTTTTTTAAAAAAGTAAAACTGGTTAAATCTTGAACATAAAACAAATGAATTCAAAATAGTGCACATTGTTCTAGTATTTATCTGATCAGAACATGCACGTCAGAGGTTTACTGAGATTTTATGGAAAAGAATAAGATTTCCCATTTCCATGGACATATTGTAATATCAGTATAGCATCCTGCCTCTCAGTATCTATTTAGAAAAAGTTTAAGATGATGGGATTTATCATCTTTCATGAATGCTTAGGGAGTTGATGTGTGTAACTTACATAGCATTTTTGAGGATAACCTGGGTGAGGCCCCTGTGCATGGATATAATGGTCCCTTGACTTTATATTTTACCTTTTGTCTTCCCCTCACCTCTTTTTTCTATTGCTTTTTTTTTTCTCTCTTAAGACAGTATTGCTTCTGGGTGAGGCCCCTGTGCATGGATATAATGGTCCCTTGATTTTTTATTTTACCTTTTGTCTTCCCCTCACCTCTCTTTTCTATTGCTTTTTTTACTCTCTTAAGACAGTATTGCTTCTTTTTTTGTATATGTTCTGACTATGTTTTCTGGAGGAAAGCATTCAGGCAACATGCACTACATCTAGTTTGAAATATTTATTGCTGAATAACATCCCAAGTGAAGGGGGTTCTGTTGATGATAATGGAAGTCACGTTCTTTTATGATTTTTCCCAGTTAATCTTCTTGTGATCTCTGCTTGTTGCCTCCTCTTGGCGCCCTAAATAGGTAAGAAGTAATGAGTTTGTGTGAAGAGATTACAAGTACTGCCAAGTTCTTTAAATGATCTGTTGTTGATTCTGTGCTACATCTAGAAAGAACTGAGCTGATGGGGGAAAAGAAGTATTCTCATTGAAGAATTCCTGTTTGGGTCCTATGAGTTAAAGAAACCATAAACTGTAATCACTTTTATCACATTCTATAATCACTTTTTTTAATTTTTGTTCTCAGCAGTGGGCTCCATTTCATAGCTCCAAAAGTATTTAATTCTCATTAAAAAACAAACAGAACTGTTCCAGTGGTTACTGATCTATGAGCATTTCTCTTGAGGTTCTGTTCATTAAAATAATAACTCTAAGGGAAAGAGCAGAGCTTGGAGGTGTATGGTTATGCTAGTGTAAACTTGTGAATGTAAAAACAGCTTACTAATGCTTATTTAATTCACATCTCCCACTTTCTGTACACATCATACCCCCTAATTACAGGAAAGGATTCTAGATAACTCTTCTTCTTTGTAATCCATTTCACTTGTATTAATTAGGCAAATGTCTTGTTAGGCAAATGTGCTAGATATTTTACTTGTATTTTATTTTTAATCATAGCCCAAGATAAGAAGGTTCTGAATTGCAAAATCAAAAGTGGAGTAATTTTTGGGGTTAGTGATTACAGAAAATTCCCAATAGCAAACATTGAACTTAGGGCTTCACAGGAATTCATCTTAACTTTCTTACAGGATGTTTATAAGATAACAGCTATTTTTAAAAAATAAATCGCTATTGTTGAAAGTATTACATATGTTCCTTTTTCCCCCATTGCCCTCTCCAACCCCCCCGCCCCTGCCAAGCCTTTACCACCCTACTGTCTGTATCTATGGGGTAGGCATATATGCATATGAGTTTATTGGTTGATCTCACCTTCCTCTACCCTCCCTTGCATTCCCTCTGAGGTTTGACACAGCTATTTTTAATAATGAGTTTTATAGAGTACCTTCTATGAGTGTAGCATTGTAGTGGATTTTATAAGTTACAAAAATTGCATAGATGACCTCAGACTGCAAGAAGCTTACTTCTAATTGGGAAGTGGGGTATACATATGAAATGGTTAATAAACAAAAAATTTGAGATATAAGTGACATAGAACATTATGTAAGTTTTAGGTGTCCAACTTAATGATTTGTGCAAATACTGCGCAAAATGCTTACCACAATAAGTTTAAGTTAAAATCCAGCACCACATGTAATTATTATTTTTCCTTATGACGAGAACTTTTAAGATTTACCCTCTTAGCAACTTTTAAATATGCACTACAGTATCGTTAACCATAGTCACTATGCTGTATATTACATCCCCAGGACTTATAGCTGGAAGTTTGTATCTTTTGACCCCCTTCCCCATTTCACCCACTCTCATCCATTCACTTCTAGCAACTCTCAGTCTCTTCTCCGTATCTATGAGTTCACTTTTTTTTAGACTCAACATATAAATTAAATCATATAGTATTCGATATTTGTCTTATTTGACTTATTTCACTTAATAACTTAATACAATGCCTTCGATGTCTATCCATGTTGTCAGAAATGGCAGGATTTCCTTCCTTTTTATGGCTGTACATATACATGTGAGACATCTTAATTCATTTATTCATTGATGGACACTCAGATTGTTTCCATGTCTTGGCTATTATAAATAATGCTGCATTGAACATTGGTGTACAGATATCTCTTTGAGAAAGTGATTTTGTTTTCTTTGGATATATACTCTAAAGTGGAATTGCTGGATAATATGGTAATTCAATTTTTAATTTTGTAGAAAACTCCATATTGTTTTTCATAGTGGCTGCACTAATTTATATTCCCACCAACAGTTCACAAGGGTTCCCCTTTCTCTACATCTTCCCCAACACTTGTTAGCTCTTATCATTGTGATGATAGCCATTCTAACAGATGTGAAATGATATCTCATTCTGGTTTTGATTTGCATTTCCCTGATGGTTAGTGATGTTCAGCACCTTTTCATGTTAGCCATTTGTATGTCATAGTTAGAAAATGTTTGTGTGTTTTTTTCAGATTCTCTGCTCATTTTTAAATTGGATGTTTTGCTTTTTCCCTATTGAGTTGTATAAGTTCTTTATATATTTTTGGTATTAACTCCTTAACAGTTAAGTAATTTGCAAATTTTTTTTCCATTTAGTAGCCTGCCTTTCAATTTTGTTGATTTTTTGTTGTTGTTGTTGTTCAGAATCTTTTTAGTTTGATGTAGTCCAACATTTTATTTTTGCTTTTGTTGACTGTGCTTTTCTGTTAAATTCAAAAATATCATCACTAAGGAACTCACCCTCTATGCTTTCTTTTAGTAGTTTTATAAATAAAAACTTTTTATATAAGATAATAAAGTGCTAAATATGTTTCAAGACACATTAATACACATCTACTATGTGCCGGGCACTGAGATAATTTCTATGGGAGATAAAATATAGAGTAAGTCAATACCCTCTATCCACGGACTCTTATCCTATATAATAAAAGCCTAATATGCTAAGTGTCTGGCCGTCCAGTTGTCTGTTCAACCAATCAAAGTGTAATATGCTAATGATATGCTAAGGCCGCTCAACCGCTCGCTATGACGTGCACTGACCACCAGGGGGGCAGACAGTTGACCAGTCAACCAGTTGCTATGACGTGCACTGACCACCAGGGGGGCAGACAGTTGACCAGTCAACCAGTTGCTATGACGTGCACTGACCACCAGGGGGGCAGACAGTTGACCAGTCAACCAGTTGCTATGACGTGCACTGACCACCAGGGGGGCAGACAGTTGACCAGTCAACCAGTTGCTATGACGTGCACTGACCACCAGGGGGGCAGACAGTTGACCAGTCAACCAGTTGCTATGACGTGCACTGACCACCAGGGGGGCAGACAGTTGACCAGTCAACCAGTTGCTATGACGTGCACTGACCACCAGGGGGGCAGACAGTTGACCAGTCAACCAGTTGCTATGACGTGCACTGACCACCAGGGGGGCAGACAGTTGACCAGTCAACCAGTTGCTATGACGTGCACTGACCACCAGGGGGGCAGACAGTTGACCAGTCAACCAGTTGCTATGACGTGCACTGACCACCAGGGGGGCAGACAGTTGACCAGTCAACCAGTTGCTATGACGTGCACTGACCACCAGGGGGCAGATGCTCTGACTGTTAGGTTAGCTTGCTGCTGGGGTCCAGCCGATCAAGACTGAGCAAGATGGGCCAGACACGCCCTGGAGCCTTCCAGAGGTCCCTCCCCAGCTGGGCAACCTCCCGCATCCATCCCTGACCCCCATCGTACACCGATGGGATCCCTCAGCCTGGCCTGCACCCTCTTGCAATCTGGGACCCCTCAGGAGATGTTGGAGAGCTGGTTTTGGCCTGATCCCACAGGCCAGGCCGAGGGACCCCACTGGTGCATGAATTCATGCACCAGGCCTCTAGTGATAATATAATTTTATATAGTGAAATGAAACTAAAGAAGATAGGTTAAAGAGTAGGTGACTGGTATCTATTTTGGACACTATTCATGGATACAGGTAAGAGATGGGATAGACAAATGTTGGGTAAAATCATTAGGCAGGAGCCCTAAATGCCCTTGAAGGACAGATGAGCAGGAATGAGGGCTTTACAGGCAAACGTCTGGGAAAGAGATAAATATGGGTGTGTAGGGGTGGGGAGGAGAGATGGAGAGAACTGGAAGAGGAAGAGCTAACCTATTTGCTTTGGGGAATAACAGGGAGCAAGGTTATGTGTGCTGGGTCAAGTCCAAATATGCCTTACAAGATTGAGCCCGACTTCTGATCAAGGTGGTGTCTAAATAAATAAATAGCCATAAAAGCCACTAAAAGTGGTGGGTGGGCACTTGAAAAAGTTACTACTGACATAATCTTGAGCAGGGGAGCAAAAATATTTTAAAATTATTCTCATAGACAAATGTGTACAGAATGGGTTGAATCAAAGTGACGCTGAAGTCAGGAAAGTCAGCAGAAAATCAATTGCAACAGTCCAAAAACATGGTTAACATTTGTGCAGCATTTATGCTTTCTTATCTCATTTATTTATCTATTCAAAACTATTTATTGAGCACCTGTTAGGTGTCAGATGGTGCGTAAGGCACCAGAGATACAATGGTGAGCCAAACAAATATAGTCTCTGCCCTCATAGAGGTCAGTCTAGTGAGGAAACAGGCACTGTCCATGTAATCACAGGCTGAATGTCTACTTTCAAACTATGATAATTACCTTGAAGGAAAAATTAATGATGTTATGGGAGGCAACTGGGTGGGGGGGCGCTTTCCTTCATACAGGGTGAGTAGATAAGATTTCTTCGGCAGACATTGTAGGTAAAATTTAGAATTGAGTGTGGAGGAGGCAAGGAGTGGAAGAGCAAAGAAAATAGCACATGAAAATAGTACAACATCCATGTAGATCCTGTTCAAGCATCTGTAAGATGGCCAGTGCTCCTGGAGCACGGAGGGTGAGTCTATCATTGGGAGAGGGTTTTGAATTGGGGCTACAGACATAGGCAGAGTCAACCTTTGAGGTCTATAGTGGGAGTTCACTCCAAGAGCAGTAAAAACCATTGAAAGTATGGAGAGTGAGATGAGGATATGGACAGGGATTGAAACAAAAGTGGATGCAGGATGCATCCTTGTTGCATTAGGATGGGGGCCATGAAGATGGAGAGGAGTGAATTGGTCCAAGAGATAGTTGGAGGTACATTCAACAGAACTTGGCAATGGATTATATGTGGGGTGTCAGAATGGTTCCTGAGTTTCTGGCTTGTGCAAATTAATAGTGTTTAAATAGCAACCCTGTATGGTGCATGTCACTGTTATCCCATTTTACATTAATCTGAAGTTACAGGTGGTTAAACAATGTACATGAGGGAGTACCATTAATAAGTCTCAGAAGTAGGATGCAAAGCCTGTTTTATGGTTTCAAATCCTGGGTTCTCTTTTCTATATCATGCTTCTGGGTTGACTGCAGAAGGAGTGCCTGTGGCTTAATGATGGAAAGACAATAACTTTGGTCTTTATATCTCAGAGCCATAGAATTTTACGATTGGAAAAGATTATAGAGAACTTCATGCTATGTTTTTCAAGCTTCTTTGACTGTGACCCACAGTGAAAAATGTATTTTGCATTACAAATACACACACACACACACAATTTCATGAAAAAATTTCTTGAAATGGCCTTACTATAATAATGAGATACACTCTGATATTTTCTCTTCTATGAAAAACACCAGTCCCCTTCCACAAAATTGATTTCACTACCCTCTAATGAGTTGTGACCCTCTGTTTGAAAAACTGATCTGGTCCTATACATTTTTTCAAAGAGGATTTGAGGCCTGGAAATGTGAAGTGATTTCCCTAGACCTCATCATCAACAGGCAAATGACTTCCTAACGGTTAGCGCCATTTTCTGACTCTATTATACAATTTGGCTTTGTCAGCTTTATAAATAAAATTGATAGGTTTGTAAAATTTGTTCCTTAGGAAAAACAAATCTGTTAATAGTTTTTTGCTTCTTAACATTTAGTGTGTTTCTTCCTTTACAAGTATTGTTTTGCACTAAGGTTAAGACTCTTTAGAACCCAATTAAATGAAACGTTGCAAGATTTTATTTGAAAAGTAAAGCATATGAAATGGTCAAGATAACAGTGCATAATCTTTAAGATTCCGAGAAAGACTAGTAAAAAGAAAATGGAAAGCAGTTAGCAAAGAGAGATTATAAAAATGCACTTATGAAGTCAGTCAAGAAACCAAAGGACAGTTGTGAAACCAAGAGGAAAAACCAAACCTTTCTGCTAAGCAAAAATGCCAAGGAGAGAATAGAGAGCTTTAATAACGTGTGCGAAAGTACAGGGACCACATTTTATGAGAGAAATTTGAACATAAATGGAACACATAAGATGAAAAAAGCTTATTTAGGTAATATTGGAAAATGGTGGAACATTGGGAAAGAATTTAATGGACCTATCAGACTATTAAAGATTTAATAAAATGAAAATTTAAAGTTTATTCAGCTGAACTGAATTTAGAAGCTTATAGGAACATGTAGGGAGAAGGCAGAAAGGGGTGTGCTTGCCACCTTTTTGCACATGACCTCTAACACTGCTGGAAATACAGATTAGTTATTGAAAATCCTGACAAGGTTTTCTGGATTTTTTCGCTCTCAGACAAGAGGCATGGAGCATAAGAAGCCCAGAAACATCTAGAACTGGGGAAAGCAAGGATGGAGAGTCCATAGTGTCAGGGTCAGAAAATGGTAGCATTTGGTTTGGTGAGGACACCTTTTCTTTCTAAAGACCAATCCAGCAGGGAGAAGGGGAAATATTGTCAATCTAACTTCCAGGCATGGCCCAGGGCCTTATTCATGCATCCACCAACAAGTATTTTTTAACCTTTACTGAGTGCCAGATACCATTCTATGCTCTGGAGAGGGACTATGGATAAGACACATTTGGTCCCTGCCCTTAAGAAGTTTGTAGCTAAGCCTGGCTGGACGGCTCAGTTGATTGGAGCGTTGTACTGTACACCAAAAGGTTAAAAGGTTGCTTGTTTGATTCCCAGTT
The DNA here is from genome assembly GCF_000412655.1 of Myotis brandtii. Classification (NCBI taxonomy): domain Eukaryota; kingdom Metazoa; phylum Chordata; class Mammalia; order Chiroptera; family Vespertilionidae; genus Myotis; species Myotis brandtii. The sequence goes on along the minus strand of NW_005354385.1, from coordinate 10,986,644 downwards.
CAGGCATGTATGGGAGGCAACCGGTTGATGTTTCTCTCTCTGTCTCTCTCTTTCTCCCTCTCTCCCTTCCTCTCTCTCTAAGATAAATGATTAAATCCTCAGTGAGGATTAAAAAAAGAAAAAGTTTGTAGCCAAGTCAGAGGAACAGGCAAATCCAAATGGTTTGATGATGCTGTAATAGAAGAAAGGGTCAAGGTGCCAGGGAAGAAGAGAAGAGACACCTGTCCTGGACTTGGAGAGTTAGGGAAGGCTTCCTGGAGCAAATGACATCTAAGCTCAGCCCCAGCTAGATTGGGTTAGTGGATAGAGCATCGAATTGCAGACCGAAGGGTCCTGGGTTCGATTCTGGTCAAGGACATGTACCTCGGTTGCAGGCTCTTCCCCGTCCCGGGCTCTGGTCGGGGCTCGTGTAGGAGGCAACCAATCGATGTGTTTCTCTTATACCGCTGTTTCTCTCTGTCTTTCCCTTTCTCTTCTCTCTCTACAAATCAAAGGAAAAATATCCTCAGGTAAGGATTTAAAAAAAATCACATCTTAGCTCAGACTTGAGTAAGATAAGCAGAAGTTGGCCAGATGAAGTGTGAGGAAGATGCTTCCTTGTTTCAAGGATTACATCACACCATGTGTTTAATGCATTTATAAAGCATAGACCTGTCACACAATAAACCCTCATTAATGGTGGTTTTTAATATTTTATTATTGTCAGTTACAGGCACTGGTCAGATGATACTTTTCTTATATGAAACAGCATGCATGACACAATGTTTCCATAAATACGGCTGATAGAATTCAATATTAATATTTAATTGCCTATTATTATTTAGCAGGTCTGTAAAATACTAATGTTTCTCATTGCAAATCATTTTGCTTATAGAAGAAAATTCAGAGCATGTCATATATTGTGATTTCTCCATATAAGAAAAATATAAAATAGAATCAGAATAATAGAACTTAAAAACTGTAGCAAAAAAGGTGAAGGGGAATATAGTCAATATAGTGATAAGTTGCACAGTGATGGATGATTACTAGACTTAGTGTGGAGATCACATTGTAAGGTATAGAAATGTCAAATCACAATAGTGTACACCTGAAACTAGGGTAATATTGTATACAAATTATATTTAAATTAAAAATGTTTTGAAAGAAACTATAGAAGTCATCTAATCCAGTCCTCTCCATTAATACATGAGAAAACTGTACAATGTAACAATGTTGTTCGTTAGTGGCAGAAATAAGACAAAAATGCAGGTGTACTGACTAACAGTTGAATACTGTAGACCCCCCTTATCCTCAGTTTCAATTTCTGCAGTTTCAGTTACCCAGCATCATGTGTGATCTGAAAATATTAAGTGGAAAATTTCAGAAATAAACAGTTTATAAGATAAATTGTGCACCGTTCTTAGTAGTGTGATGAAATCTCACTCTGTCCTGCTTCGTCCTGCCTGCGATGTGAATCATTCCTTTGTCCAGCATATCCATGCTGTATGTGCAGTACAATAAGATATTTTGAGAAAAGAGAGAGACACCACAGTCACATAAATTCTGATCAGTGGGTGGGGCCGCAGGGCTGCGAGGCAGCCGGGGCTGCAATGGGCCGAGCCCCTTGCACAAATTTCGTGCATCAGGTCTCTAGTATATTTATAATTGTTCTATTTTGTTATTAGTTATTGCTGTTAATATCTTAGTGTGCCTAATTTATAAATTAAACTTTATCATAGATATGTATGTATAGGAAAGAACATAGTATATATAGGGTTTGGTACTGTCTATGGTTTCAGGCATCCACTGGGGGCTTTGAAATATATGTCCCACAGATAAGGGGGGGCCATTGTACTCATTTTCTTTATAGCACATTGCCATTTATAATAGATTTTTTCAAAGCTCTCAACTTTGATATAAAATTGTGTTACTATTGTTACCTTAATGTTAGTTTTCATTATTACCTTTGAAGTTTTTATGGGTTTCATTTTTTGTTTTTCTAGTATTTTATTCATTCTGAAAATATATATGTTTTTAATTTCACTTGAACCATTTTTAGTTTTACAGTAAGAGCAAGGACATTTTCATTTTAAACCCTTAATTTATTATTTGCAATAGATGAACATATTTTAAATGTTACTTGTTTTTTTGTTAGGCTAATGATTCATTCAAAGACTGTACCTCTGGCAGGAATATTAAAATATCAACTTAAGATCTGGTAAAATGTCCCTAAGTTAATAATCTAAATAATGTTTTCCTTACAATGCACTCCCGACTGCCACTGTGGTAATGTTCTTTTGTGCCTGTTATTATTACACGGTTATGTTCACCAGCTCTGTGTAAAGCTACATAATTAGCCAACACTTTAAGATAAAACCACTAAAAGGTCCTTCAGGCTATTCTTCCTTTTTGCTCACTGTTTGCTCAGAAGTCTTCTGTGCTTTAGCCTATTGTGCTAATATTGATTTCTTCACCCACCTGCCAGCTTTCTTATTCTTGGGCATCTCAAAAATACCATAATCGGTTGTTATTCTCTCCACATGGGGGCCATCCAAAGTCCTTGGCTGCCTCTGTGGGCATCCATTGGTTAAGGATTTCTCAATGGCCCCCCCTTTCCCACTAGATTCTTGACCGTCCCCATTGTGCATTTTGAAAAGCCCCATTTACCTTGCTGCCTGGATACCGACTGCTGCAGAGCGTGTTTCTCATCAAGATCTCACATCTCTGGCTACTTGGGATATAATGCCAGCTTCAACAACCCTTTCTCCTTTACTCCTCACATTTTGGGGGCGGTATGGTAATAACTACAGATGATGTTGTGAGTTATTGATTTCAGTCAAATCTCTCAGGCTCCCTGACCATTCTCATGATTCCAATATTAAATGGAAGCAATTTAGTGTCTAAAGGCTGATGCTGACTTGCCCAAGAGTCCCGCTCCCCTCCCCGCTCCAAGCATTTCATATATTGCTTGGCAGCTACAACCCACTGGCTTTTGGTTGCTGAACTTGCATTTGTTTCATTTATGGTGTTTGTACCCATTTTAAAAAATAGCCATAATCTTATATTTTCTGGAGAACAGGAGAAATACCATTTAGACGTGCAAATGACAAGGGAGGGTACATCAGATAAATTGGTGGGTAAACTGGGTTATCCCAGTTTTATTGGTCTGGTAATTTTCTTGCTATATTTGCCATCGGAAACAGAAATCTTCTCCAGTCACAGATGGCTACTTATACTTTGGCATTTTTACATTATGCAAAGGTTATTTAGTTATAATTCCCATAAGTTAGTCTTAGATCAAAAGGTGAGAGAGTAGTTCCAAAGCCCAAACTTCTTTCTATTGGAATTTGCAGAAATAATCTCAGTACTCAGAAAGGCCAAATGTATGCTATTTTTCTTTTCATTAGTTCACTGCATCTCAAGTTTTCTTCCTACTCTCTGAGAACCTTGAGACTACAGTATTTGATTATACAAATATCTTTGGACATACATTATGTTTTATGGTTTTTAAAAATACAATTTTTAGTGTGGAAACATTTAGACATAGACAAAAGTCTGTATCACTCAGCTTCAACAATTATCATCAACTCATTAGTGAAATTTGTTTCATCTATACCTTTACCTACTCTCCCAGGCCCATAGATTAATTAATAGTGAGCAAATCCCCCGATGTATCATTTCATCTGTTAGTATTTCAAAATGAAAAACTCTTACAAAAAGCATAGCCATACTATAATCAAACCTAAAAACTTTAACAATATTTCCCTAATAGCATCAATGAACTAATCAAAATTGAAATCTTAGTTGTTTTATAATTTCTTTTCACATTTGGCTTATTTAAATCAGAATCCAAATAGGACCCATATATTATATTGTATTTGGTCGCTATGTTTCTTAAATCTCTTCTAATCCATAGTTCTCCTTATTTTATTTCTTCTTGTAATTTGTCAAAGTCCTTTAAAGTTTTCAGGGTTCAGTTTTGCTGACTGCATCCCCATACTGTCATTTTGTGTTTCTCCCTTGGCTGGATTTCCTGTATCTTGACCCATGGATATAGAGGTTTGATTCTATTCCTTCTTACTTTTTGGCAAGAAAAGTTTATGGGAATGTTATTTACCTCCATCAAGATGCCAAAATGTCTGCTTACTTTTCTGCAATGTTAAATTGTTTAGTGTGCTCAATTGTTGCCACTCTGACCCAACCATTATAAAGTTTCCCCTCAGCTGTTAATGTGCAGTTTTTAGTAGCCATTGGTGATCATGAATGAGGACCCATTATTTGATTAGATGTTTCAAAATAATATATTTTAATGGTATAATCTCTTCTTCATTTATTAGGTTTTATTAAAACATTTTTATTTTGGTAAACAAATAGGTAATTGTTGAGTACCTATGATGTGCAAGACAGTAAAAAAGGAAGACAAAAATACATATATATCATGGACCCTGTTCTAAATAGAACTAGAAGCATTATGCTCAAAACAAGTCAAGAGAAATTATGGAATAATAAAACAATTAAGAAAAGAGAGATGAGTGTGGGTTGGAGAATGCTTCATGGAAGACATGCGGCATGTGCAGGCCAAGAAGCATTTTATGAAACAGGGAGAAACTGAGAGCACTCCCGGTGAGGAAATAGTATGGACTATGCTGTGAGGCTAAGAGCAGTAAGGGAAGGGGAAGGAAAAACAAAACCTACCTAGAGATAACACATTAGCTAGGTTTGTGTGGGACATTGTTGGGGGCAATGAGAAGGCTGAACTATTACAGTTCTGATTGGAGAAATTGATGTAACCTCCTGAACTTTTTGGTATTGTTCTGAATGCATTTAGCAGGTAGACTGGGTAGTCTAGAAAATTACAGTGAAGTGGCCTATGGAAATTCAATAGTTTAGAAATTGAGTTGTCATAAGTAAAAGCTCATCTGAACTTAAATATAAGATTGCCTAAGTCAGACGTAAATGTAAAGAATTAGTCATGTTGATTGTTGTACATAATAAAAAAAATTACAAACTACAGAGATACTTGTGGTTCCACAGAACAAACAGGATGTTTAAAAGAAGAGGCAGGCCCTACCGGTTTGGCTCAGTGGACAGAGCATTGGCCTGCGTACTGAAGAGTCACGGGTTCGATTCCGGTCAAGGGCACATGCCTGGGTTGTGGGCTCACTCCCCCATAAGGGGTGTGCAGGAGGCAGCCGATTAATGATTCTCTCTCATCATTGATGTTTCTATCTCTCTCTCCCTCTCCCTTCCTCTCTGAAATCAATAAAAATATATTTAAAAAAAATAATAATAACAGAAGAGGCAAGCCCACAGGGCTTGGTGTGAAGCTGTAGCCAAGTTAAAGATGTTGAGTTTCACTTTGGAAATGTTGTATTTTGGGTGCACATACAAATAGCAAAGGCATTACATATTTGTTAGGATGGGGTTGCAGACAAAAAGACAGAGTACATTTTAGAGTCAGATACACAGAAATGATAGGTTAACTCATAGGTGAGAATGTGCACGTCAGATAATGATCATAGAGAGGCTGAAGTCAACGAGAAAGGATAGCAGTAGAGTTGCGGGTGTGAGGTGGGCTCAGGAAGCAGGAAGAAGAAAAGGGTAGTATCCATTAGTGGAGAAGCAGGGGAGACAATGTATGGCCTGTGCAGGAAAGCGTTTTAAACACGAAGAAATGGTTAGCAGGGTTAAGTACCACCAGGAGGTTTAGGAAAGGGGACTGAGGGCTGTCCTTAAGGTGTTTGTGAGGGAGATCACTAGCAGCACTTGGACATGTGATTTTGATACAGCATGCTTAAGCTAGCGTGTGGGTGACAGGAAGGAAAGGTTTGGCAGCAGGAGGTCAGGACAGAAGGCACAGGTGATCTTGTTCTAGGTATGGATTTCCAAAGAAGAATGTAAATATGATGGCCAGACTAGCAGCTGATAGGAAAACCTAAGTGTGTTTCAAAACCAAGAGTTTGATTTTTTTTTTGGTTATTTTGATATATAGGGCAAATATATTTTTAGAAAACAAACTTAGAATAGTTAAAGTGCAAAAAGAGTTTAACTATTTAGTCACTTTAATTCATCATATTTTAGGACATTTTAGTTATTCAGTTTTCATTTTAGTATTTCCATAATGAGTTATGCTTATATCAAATATGTAATGTAAGGTATTAAGTTGGGAATGCTAGTTTCCTCCTTTACTAAAAAAATTCTGCACATTTCTCCATCTCCCTCCTCTCTGCTTCCTTAGATACATGTGTCCACGGAACATGTAATGGTTTGATTTTATTTGTTAGTTTCATTGGTTTCTTGCTTACAAAGACAATACATGTTCATTGTAAAAATATCCTTTGACACAGACAGGCTTAAGGAATAAATTTTTAAAATTCCATGAAATAATGCTATTCAGAGATAGCCAATATATTATTTTGGTAAACCCCCTTCAAAATCGCTTTCTATGTGTAGATACATGTATGATATTTATTTTAATGAGATCACACTGTAAAGTGGTTTTGCACCTGCTTTTTGCACCTAACAATATGCTGTGGGCATTTTCTATGTCAGTGAATATAGATAAAAAGCATCCTTTTCAATGGCAGTCATTGAATGAAGGTACCATAATTAATTTAAGCTGTCTCCTGTTGCCAGACACTTAGGCTCTTTCCAATTTTTGTGTTTAAGCAGCACTGCAGTGAATGTTCCAATGGGTACATTTTTGTGCACTTGTCCAATTGTCTTTGAATAACTTCCTAAAAGTGGGATGTGGGTCCAAGGCTATACATATGTTATATTATGATACACATTGCCCAATAAGTGCTGTAGCAGTTTATTTCTACCATTGATACCTATCAGTACTCCAAAAGTTTTTTTAAATATCTTGAAAAATTTCTTTTATCCTCCTTTGGGCTCATTTTCCTCACTTATAAAATAAAGAAGATAAAATAATCAGTGGTTCTTAAACTTTTTAGCACCTTAGGACCATTTGAGATTTTTAAAAAATTGTTGAACAGAAGCTGGAACTGTTGCTTCAGAAAAACACACCTGTGCAAAAAGAGAGAAATTTTCATATGCTATTTATGAGAATCCAGAGATCCTTTTAAGTCAATTCATAGCGTCTTTAGGATTTCCCTCCATGAATCCAAGTGAAGAATCTCTGAATGAGGTGATTTTAAGGTTGCTTTCTCCTTTTAACACTAAAGCACACACACATACTGAACACATGTCACACTCATGTGCACACAGAATTTTAATGTGTATTTGGAAAATTTTTGACATCTGCTTGTTACAGAACCTAGTCTCATTGTGATCAGTAAAATCACATGAGTGTGAATAGTTACTGAAATGAATTTCTATTTCAGGTTCTTCAGTGGCGAGCCCACCAGGAAGAGGTAGCACGACTGGAAATGGAAATTTCTGCCAGAAGAAGGGAAAAGGAAGAGGAGAAAGAGAAACTGTGGAAGAAGAAGAAATTGTTACAAAGAGAAGAGAAGAAAGAAAAAGTATAAAATTCACTGTTGCTGTGAATGTGTGAATGAATGTTTAACTGCCTGATTGAGCTTTGATTAACCTTGGTGTTTGGCATGGAATTTTCGTAGGCAGTTCTTAGGAAGATTTTGGACATGAAGGAGAACCTACTTTATTAACCTGCATAAGCACAGATACTTGTGATTAGAAGAGATGCTGTAGGTAAAGAAAAGACAGGTTTTGTGACTGTTGTTAAGTCTTGTACTGAGCAGGGCCATGGCAATGACCAAGTGTACTGGGATAGCATTTTGGTTGACCGTAGTGCAGTCAATGACTGTCAAAAGATGTCCATGTGAGAAAGGCATTTTGAAAGATGGCAGAAAGACTTTTATCAGCTTGTAGATGAGCTATTAATATTGGGCCTGACAACAAAACAAAAACAACAACTAAACAAAGAGTAATAAAAGGAATAATTAAGCTGTAAGCCAAATTCATGGTCAACCTCTTGCAATTCTATAGGACCAAGGCATCTGTTTTATTTATTAGAGGCCGGTGCACAAATTCATGCACTGGTGGGGTCCCTTGGCCTGGTCTGCACCCTCTCGCAATCCGGGACCCCTTGGGGGATGTCAGAGAGCTGGTTTTGGCCCGATCCCCATAGCCCAGGTCGAGGGACCCCATATAAGATCTTCGGTTAATCTCTTCCCCCCCTCTTCCCTCCTCACTTCCCTCTGACATTCATCAGTCTGTTCCATGTTTCCATGCCTGTGGTTTCTACTCCTGCACTGAGCGTCTGCCCCCTGGTGGTCAGTGTGCATCATAGCTACCATCTGGTGCATAAAATTTGTGCACGGGTAGGGTCCTTAGGCCTGGCCAGCGATCAGGGCTGATCTGTGGGGCGACCAGCAAGGTGATCAGGGGACCCCCACTGGCACCCGCCTTGGCTGGCTTGGTGCCACCTGCTTGCCGGCCCCTCCCCCTGCTGCCACTGCCAGTTGCATCCCTTGGCTGGTCTGGGGCCTGTGGGCTGGGGGGCAGCTCCTGCATTGAGCATCTGCCCCCTGGTGGTCAGGGTACATCATAGCAACCAGTTGTTCCACCATCTGGTCAATTTGCATATTAGACTTTTATTATATAGGATAGAAGTACATTTAGAAAGTATTTTTTAAGCACAGAGAATGATGTAAAAAATGCATTACTATTCACCTCCTAGCCTTGAAACTGTTAATATTTTCATCCTCCAGATTATTTTTCTCTACAGATAAAGTTGAAGTCCTCTTTTGAGGATGTACTCATTCTCATTGCCCTTCTTACTTCCTCAAAGGCAATCTCAACATGAATTTTATTTCTATCTTTCTAGGCCATCTATTATTGCTTTTCACATATTTTAATATGTAGCTTGTGAATTTAAACTTTTTCATGAATACTATCATATTGGATCATTCTGCAGCATGTACTTCATTCAACCTTACATTTTTGAGATATACTTATATTAATAAACAGAGACCTAGTTCACACCTTTTAACTGCTACACAGTGTTCCATTGTAGAACTAGGCTACCACCTATCCCTTCTCTTAGTGGCTGACATTTAAGTTTCTAAAGTTTTGTTCTTGCAACCATGCTGTAGCAGCCACCGCATACATGTCCACTGGGGCATATGTGCACAGCTTTCTCTAGGGTACACTTCGGAGGGGAATTACTATGTTCTTGGATCTGTATGCTTTCCATTTCATAAGGTTTTTTATTTTTATTTTATAAGATATTATAACTTTTCTTCTTGACTTGTGCCAATCTTATAAATGTAAACAGTGTCTCATGTTTTAAATTGGACTCCCCTGATCACTTGCAAGATTGAAAATCTCCTAATATTCATTGGGCAGTTTTCTTCATCTGTGACTTGCTTATTCATACTTTTTGTCCGTTTGTCTATTTTTTTCTTTATTAATCTGTAGAAGTTCTTATAAATTCTGCATTTCTTTTCATTAGTTATATGGGTTCCAGATGTTTTCTTCCATTGGTCACTTGCCTTTAAATTTTCTCTGTGGCATCTGTAGTTTCACAGAAATTTAAAATGATCAAGTAATTGAAGTTATTAAGCTTTCCCTTTTTGAGTTGTGCGTTCCTTTAGGAACTGTGACCTGGCAGTGAGAGCATCTCTACAGAGAGCTTTTATGTTTGCCTCTGCTCAGGGCCCCATGCCTTTCATTGGCCCGGGACCAGTTGGTATATTAACTTGAGACTTGGGACCTGTGCTGGGAGCTGGAGTGGGTGCTGACTCAGCACAGATGCACAACCCCAGCCTGGGTTCTCCAGTTGACCCTTCACTTCACTTGTCACTTTCCTGGGGGATGGTCATAGTGTATCTAGTTCCCATTTTGTGTATGGATGATTCCTGCTTGACTTCTTGCTCTTTGTAAGCTTGGTTCTAGCTCCTGTGTGCACAGGTCCTACAACTAATTCATATTAAAAGTCCTGACATCATGTTCTCAGACCCATCTCAGGCCCCTGTTTCCCCAAGAGTCCCTAGGCTTTGGCTTCCTCTCACTGCTCTGATTTTGAGTTCCATTTATTTTCAGCACTGGGACATTGGTGTGTGTGTGTGTGTGTGTGTGTGTGTGTGTGTGTGTGTGTGTGTATGTAGTGTTGTGTTATAGTTTGTCCAGAATATGTGTTCAGTGTAGGAAAAGAGATTTCCATCTTAACTCAGACATACTCACCAGAGTTCTGGCTACCTTTATATACACTAACCAAAAATCCAGAATCTATTTATTTTAGCTATATTATATGTTGGTTACAAATTTTAGTGCTTCAATTTTAACACTAGCTTGGCAGAAAAACTCTCACAGGCAGTTTCACTGTCATGAGACTGGTTGTTGTGTTAGCTGGGGCTGTTTCACCTGCCTGGCTTTCTCTTTTTTTAAGAGAGCAGCAACTGAGATAGAGAAACTATGTGTAAAACCCCACTGCAGGGTTTATGAACAAGAGATATCTTTGTCCTAATTCTTCTTCCCAGTGTTTGTCTTTTATGGAATACTAATGTCTTTTTGTTGGAATAATATTGTATTTTTGTTGGAATAACATTTTGATTTGTATTCGTTGTCAAAGTTTACCCTAGTAGGTGCCCATCTCCTTTCAAAATCTACCTTTAAGTTATTAGATCACTCTTTTCTGTGTTTTAAAACTCTAGTTGAACATAATATTCACAGTTTTCATGGTTTTATTCTAGACTCCAGGAAAGTTTTGATTTATAAGCTGTTAGGAGATAATGGTAATATTTCAGAAGCCTCTCTCCACTTTTGAAATTATTGCCTTGATAAAATCAAAAGATGATGCCTTTCTATAAACTATCCCTAGGAGCTATTGTAAGAAACAAAATTACTGTGCTAGATGAACCTTAAAACACTTGATGTGTGATATTGGTCTCAGCATCACCTTTTCAGTAGACGTGGCTCTTTAGGTGGCTTGGGTAACATAAAGATTGCTCTGTATCACAGCATTTTAGGAGTTTGTTGCTGCATGATGCCCAAGTTTTATGGGATCCAAAGCAAGGGAAGTTTCAGCCTTGCTCCCAAAATGAAGATTTCAACCAAGGCTCACCTAAAAAAGAGACCTGTCCCTTCCTTTGTCAGGCATACCACAAGTCTCCCCCAAATTTAGCCAACTCCTAATTCAGCATTGAAACCCACCACATTGTATGACTGAGGGATGGCGAGCATTATCAGGAAAGTCAGAAAAACTCCACAGCCATGTGGCCTTCAGCCTTACCTCAGAGATGTTTCTGGGGGGCGGGGGGGACCTATCATTTTGTAATCTCTTAGTTTTAAGTGACATCGCACCAATAAATACCAAGAGACCCAGGCTCCAATAGAACCTTGGCACTTGGGTGCTCCCCCTTGTCTTCAGGCGACCTGGCAAATACTCAGAATTATATTCGTCCTGCAGACAGATAACCAGGGAAGAGGAGGAGTCTAAAACAAAAGAGGGCAGGCTATCATAAACAGAATGCAGTGCTGCTTCATAGAAGATTCAAGAAGCTCTGTGCTTGAATCCACAGTACCTTCCAATTCAGATCAAAATTGGAATCTCTGGGTTCTTATGAGAGCAGTTCATTATAAAATCATAAAAATCTCTTCTCCAGTATTTCTTAATCTAATAATATACTGATCTAAAAAGCTAAAAGTGGGGGAAATAGGGGGGCGAAGGTCAACACAGGAGAATGATAAAAAAACTAAATTTCCAGACTTTAAACTCTGCTTCTTTGGGATTATTGATACATAAAGGGGCCAATGAATAACGCCTGTAATAGGCGGGCTTCTAAGATGGGCCCCGAGATTTCCTGCTCCTGTGAGATGCATGCCCTGTATAACGGCCAGGGCGGTAAATGCCATGGATTAGGTTATATTGTACGACACAGACCACCTTGGGAAAGGGGGAGATTACCTGGGTGGGCTTGACCTCATCATGAGTCCTTTAAAAGCAAAGAGTTTTCTTTGGCTGCTCACAGGAGGGGTAGTCAGAGATTTGAAACACGACAAGAACATAACTCACATTTGTGGCTTAAAGACTGAGGAGATCACATGGAAGAAATGGGAGGAGGGGCTTCTAGGGGCTGAGGGTGACCATGGCTGACAGCCAGAAAGGAAGTGAGAACCTATCACCTATACTGTAATTCTATAACCATAAGGAGCTGAATTCTGCCAAAAGCAAGAATGAGCAGATTTTTCTCTAAAGCATCCAGATGAGAACTCAGTTTTGTCAACACCTTGATTTCAGCCTTGTGACATGAGCAGAGAGCCCAGCCACACTATAGTGAACTTTGACTTATAGGATTCTGAGCTAATAAATGAGTGTTGTTTTAAGCTGCTAAATATGTGGTAATTTGTTACACAGCAATTAAAAAATTCACACAGGTTTTAGTATCTACAAGTAAAATGCTGCCAAAACAAATCTAGAAACATGTGGAAGTGGCTTTGGAATTGGGGTCTGGGGAGATGCTGGAAGAATCTGAGGAGCATGGTTGAAACAAGACTAGAATGCCTTGAACAGACTGCTAATACAAACGGTAGAGATGTGGCTGGTGAGGGCTCAGAAAAATTCAGTGACTATATTATTGGAAACTAGGCATAGGAAGATCACAGTAATGTGGTGGGAGAAAGTCTAGGGAAATTCTGTCCTGCGGGTAGGTGGAAAACTCTCCTAAGTAATGAACTCCATGTGTGATGAACTGAAAACAAATTCTAAAGTGTGTGTACCTTCTAGGTGATCTTAATCTATCCAACATAATTTATGTGCCATTAGTATGCTGACTAATACTAATTAATATCTCCTGACTAGACTTCTCTCTTGAACTGCAGACTCACATATCTCACTGCTTCAAATCTGATATGCCCCAAATGTATTCCTGTTTTAACTTCCAAACCTACTATAGAGTTAAGAGATTGTTGCCGACAGCATGGAATGGAGAAAAGGCTGAGTGTGCTAATATAAATTCCTTTGTTAAAATCTCAAAAAGATAAAAAGATTAGAGTATTCAGTCACATGAAAGACCCTTCCAGGAAATTAAGGATGTTTCTTACAGATCTTCTCACACTAGAAGGCCTTTAGGATGTTTAAGGACAGTCTTTTCTTGGCCACCTCAGCAGGAAGCCAAAAGAGAGAAGGGATTATCTCAAAAATACCTGTGGATGTGGCATTTGTCTAATGGAGTGAATCCCCATAAATCCACAATAGCTCATTTGGTTCTTGAGAAAATTTTATTAGAAACACTGATTTCTGCTAAGACAAAAATTTGTTGTCTAAAACATTGCCAGCTTGGACTGAAAGGAACTGAGAAAGTATGAAGTGAAAGGAGGTTCATGGACCCCCCAATTCTATTGGCAGGAAGCAGACTACATGCCTAACACTTCCAGCCCCAAATGAAACCCAGCCATCCAGGCTTGGGAAAAGTTCCCTTCCCCCCTCACCACCTTACGCATAGAATAGTTTGTCAGCTCCTAATAAGGCATATTGACAGTAAGACTGTGTATACTCCCAAAGGCATCACTAACGGTCCAAATAGGATGATCATTCATTCATTAGTCCACTTATTCAATAAGTATGCACCAAGTGCCTTTAATATAACACACAGTGCACCCAGTCCTCCATGCAATTGTAAGGTCACTCTACTCAAACAGAAATTGCCCCTTTTCTGGTATCTTTTTAAAGGGATGTGTTTGCCTGTTCTGCCACAAAGATAATATGCAATTCTTGGTTAGGTCAGTAGATGCTCTTACTATTAATACAGAAGGATTTCTTTTAGCTTCAAACTTTATAAGTAGAATAAAAGGGTTAATAGAGAAAAACTAAAAATATAAAATGGATTGAACTATATGGAGTTTGCAATTAGTTAAATTAAGCATAACCACATTCAGTAAATAAAATATACCTGCACATATACACAGTAAGTGAAAATGCATACTAGTATATCTGTGTATGTACACTTACACCCATAATTATTGTGACTCTCCTGCCCCTCTCAGTGAGACTGATGAAGGCCTGAGCTTGAGGAGGATAGCATGGAAACTTTGCCCTCAGTCATTCATGCCTGGCCCTCCTCCTCTCTTATTTCTTAGTCTTATATCATTAAACTATATTTTGGCCATCTATACTCACACCAGCTCATGCTGGTCTGATGGCTTCCTAGTGTGAATGCTCCTATGCCAATAAAGGTCATTAGTTTCGCCACATTTGATCAAAGTTTAGGACTTAGAGTATAAACTTTTTGCACTGATTCCAATAAGGTTCATCATCTCTCTTTTTACTAATTTTTTTCTTTTTGCTTGGGCCTTTAATTGCTATTGTGTGCATTTGTGCACCATAGGAGCTGCAGGATATGAAACTGTCTTCTGCAATTTCCTTCAAATACTTGTGATGAATTGGCTTTCATTTCCAGTAGTGAATGCCTTGCTGTTGCAGAGGGAGGGTGCATAGATCTTGGGGACTTAGAAAGGAGAAAGGTCCTTGGAGAAAGGACCTTTATAATCAGAACTCTGCTTGGAAAGCATCCCTGGCAGAAAGGTCCCTCAGAAATGGGACCTTCTGGTTCAGATCATAGTCTGTTTCCTCCAACTCCTTTTCCCTCATGCTGCTCCTTCTCAACCTGAGTAAAGTAAAAGGGTGTGTGTGTGTGAGAGAGAGGTGGGGGGAGAGAGAAAGATATCTAACTTGAGCCCATTTAGACTAACACAACTCAAGGTATAAATATTGTCTATCCTATATAATAAAGAGGTAATATGCAAATTGACTGTCACGCCCTTGCACAAGATGGCTGCCCCCATGTGGTCACAAGATGGCCGGTAGGGGAGGCCAGTTGTAAGCT
>NW_005354385.1:10937190-10971770 GCF_000412655.1 Myotis brandtii | reverse complement strand
GAGGGCAGTTGGGGGCAACCAGGCTGGCAGGGGAGGGCAGTTGGGGGCAACCAGGCTGGCAGGGGAGGGCAGTTGGGGGCAACCGGGCCAGCAGGGGAGCAGTTAGGCATCGATCAGGCTGGTAGGGGAGCGGTTAGGGGGTGATCAGGCTGGCAGGCAGAAGTGGTTAGGGGCAATCAGGCAGGCAGGCAGGTGAGCGGTTGGGAGCCAGCAGTCCTGGATTGTGAGAGGGATGTCCGACTGCCAGTTTCGGGCCTAAGCCGACAGTTGGACACCCCCCGAGGGGTCCCAGATTAGAGAGGGTGCAGGCTAGGCTGAGGGACACCCCTGCCCCCCAGTGCACGAATTTCGTGCACCAGGCCCCTAGTATAATATATCACTGGGGACCAACTGAACAGTGAACACAAAAACACTGTGGCAGTACTTAGTAATGCAGTCACATACAGATGATCTAAAATTGGTTTACAGCACTTTTTTACATTTTCATATAATGGAGAATATTGAATATAAGAATTCTCATAGACTCCTTGGACCCTGAAAACATGTCTTTGAACCTTTATGAACAGTTTGACCTTTGCTCTAACATCCACCCACCCAAATCTCTCACTGTAAGAATCCTTTTTGCAAAGGAACCACCTGCCACTGGAGTGAACTATCCCCATCTGGCTGAGGACCAATCTGTTGAATTGCTTCCTACCCTCAGTTTTGAGGTTCTCTCAATTACTAACTCCTAGAAATGTGATCTTGCAGTCAAAGTTTAACAGGGTGGTTTTCTTTTAATTATTGGTCTTTTTTGGAAATCTGATTAAATATTCCAAACATGGGAGCTATGAAACCTAATGGGTAAATTAACTATCAGAATTTCATAATGATCCAAATCAGAAGATAATGTATGTTTTATGTAGAAATGATTCCAAAAACAAACTGTGGGTTCATACTTTATTTTCTGAATATTTAATATCAGTCATCTGATTAATATTATATGAGTAAAGAAATTAGTGTGTTATGTGAGGTTTAATTATCCAAGAGATCATATAATTTTTAAATATTCATATTTTTCTTGTTTTGCTATTAAAATTTGGAAATGAATATGACTATAAGCTTATTAACTGATTCTAACCTTCCCATATGAGACTGAACACAGGGTCAGCTCTCAGTATGTGAGTCAGTAAGTGGCAGAAAGGCAGATGGTAGTCCAAGAAGCTCACTTTTCTGGTTTCAACTGTCTTTTAAAAGTGTAATTTCCACCCAGCCAGTGTAGTTCAGTGGTTGAGCATCGAACCCTGAACCAGAAGGTCACGGTTTGATTCCAGTCAGGGCACATGCCCTGGTTGCAGGCTCGATCCCCAGGAGGAGGCGTGCAGGAGGCAGCCAATTGATGATTTTCTGTCATTTAGTTCCACTCTAACTGAACTGCAAGAAACCGGATCATTATAGTTTGATAGATTTTCTATTTCTCTCTCCCTCTTCCTTCCTCTCTCTGAAATCAATAAAAACATATATTTTTTTAAAAAAGTGAAATTTCCATTGGAACTTTTTTTATGAATTAGAAAAACTGGTGACAGGACAGTTTTTTGTTTGTTTGTTCTTTCTTTTTTAAAAAAATATATTTTATTGATTTTTTACAGAGAGGAAGGGAGAGGATAGAGAGGTAGAAACATGGATGAGAGAAAAACATCGATCAGCCGCCTCCTGCACACCTCCTACTGGGGATGTGCCCGCAACCACGGTACATGCCCTTGACCGGAATCGAACCTGGGACCTTTCCGCAGGCCGATGCTCTATCCACTGAGCCAAACCGGTTAGGGCTGTTCTTTCTTTTTAAAATTAAATTTATTGGTCAATAAGATCGTATATGTTTTGAGTGTACATTTCTATGATACATGATCTGTGTATTACATTGTGTGCCCACCACCCATAGTCAAATCTTCTCTTGTCACCATATACTTGGCTTCCTTTACCCTTTACTGTCCCCCTTTACTGTTGTCTGTATCTATGAGGTTCAGTTTTATGTCCCTCATATGAGTGAAATCATATGGTTCTTAGCTTTTTCTGACTGACTTATTTCACTTACCATAATATTTTCAAGGTCCATCCATGTTGTTGCAAATGGCAGCATTTCATCTTTTCTTATTGGTGAATAGTAATCCATAGTATCTATCAGTGATGGCGAACCTATGACACGAGTGTCAGAGGTGACACGCGAACTCATTTTTTTGGTTGATTTTTCTTTGTTAAATGGCATTTAAATATATAAAATAAATATCAAAAATATGTCTTTGTTTTACTATGGCTGCAAATATCAAAAAATTTCTATATGTGACACGGCACCAGAGTTGTTAGGGTTTTTCAAAATGCTGACACGCCGAGCTCAAAAGGTTCGCCATCACTGGTATATATGTACCGCAACTTCCTTATCCAATCTTCTATCAAAGGATGCTTTGGTTGTCTTCATGTTTTGGCCACTATGACTAAAGCTGCAAAGAACAAAGGGGTACCTATATCTTTACAATTAAACGTTTTTGAGTTTTTCAGGTAGAAACCCTGAAAAGGGATCGCTGGGTCATATGGAACTCTGTTCGCAATTTTTTGAGGAAGTGCCATACTGTTTTCCATAGTGGCTGTACCAGTTTACATCTCCACCAGCAGTGAATGAGGGTTCTTTTTCTCCACAATTTCTCCAGCACTTGTTATTACTTATCTTGTTGATAATAGCCATTCTAACAGGTGTGAGATGGTATCTCATTGTAGTTTTGATTTCTATTTCTCTAATAGTTAGTGAGGTTGAACATCTTTCCATATATCTGCCATTTGTATGTCTTCTTGGGAGAGTTGGTTTTTTTTTTCAGTTAAAAAAGTCAGATGGAGGGGGAAAAACCTCTGGAT
The DNA here is from genome assembly GCF_000412655.1 of Myotis brandtii. Classification (NCBI taxonomy): domain Eukaryota; kingdom Metazoa; phylum Chordata; class Mammalia; order Chiroptera; family Vespertilionidae; genus Myotis; species Myotis brandtii. Next base: position 10,968,884 of record NW_005354385.1, on the reverse strand, counting down.
GATCAAGAGCTATATATACAGTATATTTGTTTTCCTGTAAAATATTTCCCAATAGACAGTTTTAGAAGAAAAGTCTTAAAAATTAACTCCAGGTGTCAATTTTGGGTTCTATTTTCTGGGTAGAAATTCATTATCTATGGTGATTTAATTTTACAGAGTTCTTGCTATGTGCAAGTCACTGCTCTCTGTTTATTTTACCTTCTTAACTACCCGAAGGGGTTTGTACTAGCATGATCTTCATTTTATAAATGAAGAAACAGAGATACAAAGAATGTACATAATTTTCCCAAAGTAATGCTAGTCTATCCATTAAGAGGTGCAGTTAGGATTTGAACTCAGGAGGGCTAACTCTGTAGTTCATGATTTTAAAAACTGTCCATCATTATAATTGCTGTTAAGTTTATGATTAATCAATTTTGAGAAATCTTGGTTTCAAACTATTTGCTTTAGGGTCATTTTTATGGCTGTAGTCCTGCCCTACTTGACCCAGAGCGGTTAGTAGACAGGTATTTGATACTTTTAACTCTGTAATAGTCGGCTTATGAGGAGTATTTCTTTTATGCTCTACAGTTGCACACAGTTGCACTGTGTTTGTCTTCTTACTCTTAATATTCTCTCGGGATTTCTCTCCTTGGGTTAATGAACCACTCTAAACTGCAAGAAGACGGATCATTATAGTTTGATCACGATTGAAGCATAAATTACAACCTTGTGTTATGGATAGATTAAAAAACACTTTCATTGCCTCCTTAGTGCTGTTCTTTGGTTAAGTTGTAAACTGAAGAAAATAGTAATGATTTTGATGTGATTTTTTTTTACCTATCAATATCTTACGTTACAAGAAAATAATTTTCATAGTCTTGCAATATCACATGTACCAACCTATCAGAATCTGTACCTAGTACCCACCTCCCTCCTTTTGCAATGCATGAATTAAGTGTCTGCACTCCTGTCTAAGGCCAGACCCTTCATTCACACACTGCATCCTATTCCCTCTCTCCTAGTCAAGGTTATCCCAACCTTTCTCTCACCACCATCTCCTCCTTTTCTTCTAGATCTTTCCTACAAATATTTCCTACTAACCTACAAATATATCAGTATGGCTCGTATTTAAAAAATAATAATCTCCCTGGACCCCTCACCCCCTCCCTTAGGAAAATTGCACCATTCTATAGCACATACACACTGTCTCCAACTTCTTTTTGCCCATTCTCTCTTGAGCCATTTTGTCCCTCCCCTCAGCAAAGCTGTGCTTGCCAAGGTCATCATTGACATTCATGTTGCTAATTCCAGGGATCACTTCTCAGTCCTTACCTTTCACGAACATTAAGATAAAAGTGGTTACTGCCTCCTCCTTGGAAGACTTGATATTTGGCTTCTAGAAAGCCAATTCTTTTTGTTCTTTTATCTCACTGTTTTCTCTTTTTCAATAAACTTGGATGGATTCTTCTCATCATTCTAGCTTCTAAGTCTGAGAGTGGCCTGGGTGCTCAGTCCTCTAAGTATGTATATCTTATAGGTGATCTCAATCAATCCAATCTAACTTATATGCAATGATATGCTGACTAGTATCAATTAACTTCTCTGGTCTGGACTTCTCTCTTGAACTCTAAACTTACTCATCCCACTGCTTCAAATCTATTTTTGTTTTTCCCTTCAAACCTGTTCCTTCCCAGTATTTCTTTTCTCAAAAAATGGAAACATATGCTCCCAGTATTCAGGCCAAAAGCCTTGGTATTATCTTTGATTCTTATTCTCACCCGGCCCCGCAAAGCTCATACCCAAGACTTTACTTATTGTCATGAATAGAAGGCTCTTCCTTTCAAATTGGAACAATTTTAATAACATCTTAATATTCTAATTAATTTTTCTGCATCCTCCTTTTCCATTCCCACCCCCCCTCCAGTGTATTTTCCACACAACAGTCACAGTGATGTTTTTAAAAGTCACGGCAGATATGTCACTCCCTGCACTACACTCCGTATCTCTTGGATCTCACATCCTACCACTTTTCTCCTCACTCATCCTACTCTAGCCATACCAGCCCACTTCCTCCTCCTTGAACACCCTACCACATCTCTCCTCAGCCTTTTGCGCTGGCTGTTCCCTCTGCTTGGAATTCTTTCTCCCAGATCTGCATAACTCACTCTCTTACCTCATCAGGGCCCCACTCAATGTCATCAGAGAGAATGTTCAACCTCGATTACCAAACTTAAAACAGCATCCTCCTCCCCTGTTACTCTGTTCATTTACCCAACTTTTTTTTTTTTTAGCATTTATCATCCCCCTGACATTTATCTATCTGTTGACTGCTTTCTCTTTCTCTTCTAGAATATAAGCACCATTAAAAAGAGGGTTATGTCTATTTTCTTTATTGCTTTATCTCCAATGCCTGGCAAGGCCCTCATTAAATATTGGTTGAATGAGTGAACTTAATAAACAGGCAGTAGACTATTCTTTGCTGTTGGGGTATAGAGGAAAATATTCCAAAATAGGAGGCCCTAACAAGGTGGGCAACCTTGGGCAAGTTATGTAGGTTCCATGAGATTTTACCTCCTCAATTGTAAAACGAGGTATTTGGATTGAATGATTGCTAAAATCACCACAGCTCTAAGAAGTTATGATTGAATGACTGAGATTTGATTACTTTTCACTCTCCCTGACATTTCAGGCAGTGAAATACAGCATCCTCAGTGTATATACTCCCTTCTTAATGAATAGTGAAAAGGGAGAAATTAAGCAAGATTACAGACAAATTCATTTTAGTAATATCAACATATGACATGATCATTATGTAATATTTCAATGCCCCTGCTGGAAATAGACCTTACTCCTAAAGAAGACATCAGAATTATTTTGTAATCTACCTGACATTTCAATTAAAAGGGAGATAACTAATGTGTTTATTCCATTTCTTGGCTCATCATGTTCTAAGAACCCAAGACTACATCACAGCAGAAAATAGCTATTACCATTTGAGTAGGCAGCTCTGGTATGAAAAAAGGCTCACATAAGTGATCAAATTAAATACCACCTACAAAACATTCCTGTTATTTACTCATGCATGTAGACATCACCTACCTCCAAATAATTTATAATAAAATGCATTAGTACTATCATGCTGGACGTCCCCCCCTTAGGTTGTATCTATTCTCCATTCTGCTCTGTAACCAGGGAGTTGTCCTACATGGGTTTCACCTCCCTGGCTCCTGGTTGGGCTCAGTCAAAGTGAAACATTGGAAATGAGGATAAGGGAGGACAGTGAGCTTGGAAGCGTTATTTCCCCAACTCCTTGCCCTGCAGAGTTGTGCTGACTAACTGTGTCTCTACCAAAGGTCTCAGCTCCTGTCAGGTGGCTCTCCCCACATCAGCCTTTCTGACTCTGCTCTATGGCTCTGAAGCAGCCAGGCTACTGAATGGCCCCTTGTGATTGCCCTGCATTCCAATCCTTCCTTGTCAATTATCCTCTTATTACATTCTTCTGGACGTATCCTAATTTTGAGTGTTCTATCGGTTTCCTATTAGGAATCATTAAAATTGAAAATCAGTAAGAGAATGGGAGACAAAAAATTAAGAGAATGGGAATATAGTTATTTCCTCAAACCAAGACTAAAAAGGGGTGCTGTAATTGAACATAGTTAAAGTAAAAAGGAAGCATTTAGCTCTTGTTTGTGAATAATATATATTTTGTGTATCTAGTTAAGAATTATGACCTCCTCCAGAATAAGCCATTAAAGCATTTGAAATAATGACCTGGAAGCAAGGTACAGAAGTCTATTTGTTCAAAGATTCAATATTATACAGATTGCTTAAAATCAGACACCAAATCATCTTCCTAATAATGCTAACTTTCTTAGTACTAACTTTCTATCTAAAAACAAGAAATTCTTATTTCATGCTGAATTGTAATAATTCTTAGACTGAAGGAGTAGAAAATATGTAATTTAATGGTTGTGTAATATTAATCCAAATTTTTAAAAATTAAACTCTGATGTACTCCAGTACCATAAACATCATGTTTTTACTGAGAAGCAAATTGTTTGGAAGATTCCAAAAGTAAGATGAGATATAAAAGTGATCTTAAAACCCTGAGAAAATAGCATAGCATTATTTTGACTCACAAATTTCTATAGGGAATAGTTTCTTTGGTTTATTTATGCATTTACTGGCTTTTGGTAAAATGAAAAAAATGTGGAACTATGAAAGAGTAACATTCAATACAAATCAGAGATAATAGGAGGAGATGTGGAACAATGAGGGCCTGTATTGGTTGTAAGAAAAACAAACTTTCTCTAGACCCTCAGCTGGAAGTCAAGAGAGAAGCTTTAAATTCAATTCTTATCACTTGCACTAACTTTCTTATCCCCCTATCAAGAATCGCTCAAGAATTCTAAAAAGCAATGTGTTTAAAATCTGTCTCCACAAATGTCCCAAAGGGCTAGTTAAATACACTTAGCCTTAACTTTAGTTTGAGGCTTACAATTCCAATAATTCTTGACACACACTTTCTGTTCCTATTAATTGACGAAAGGTGAAAGGAACTGTCCTTAGGGGAGTGCTTAGTTTAGACTTTATCGTCCTGCAAATAAAATTGCTGGCTAGTTCCCATCCACAAGTTTGTTATTCTCGGACCAGAGACCAGAAGAAGCTTCCACTCAGCCAACGATGATCAATTAAGCCTTATTATGTGTCAGACACAATACAAGGTACCGGGATAAAAAGATGAGTAATGCAGATCAATATGGAAAGTGCTATGCTAAGGATACATAAATAGTGCCTTAGAAGGTAAACCTAGCTATGTCTGGAGGAGAGGGGGAGGGAGGAAGGCTGAGGAAGCAATACTAAAATTGAATGCTAGCTGGACAGGAGGGTTTTAGCAGGCAACAAGACAGGGAGAGCTTGCCAGGCATATAGTAAATGCCCAGATATATCAGTAACAATCCAGTGGCAGAGCCTCATGAAAAATAACTAAGGAATACAAGATAGGACAAAGAATGGAAAGTAATAAACCTTAATCAAAGGTCATTGGTGTGCCCAGGATACTGCTAACATTTTTACTGCAGTGTTCAGAGGAAGATGCAAGGAGGTGGCCTTTGTTCTGGTCTTACAGGTAGAGTAAAATTAGCAAGTGAAGGAGGGAAATAAAATTATTCTAGCTGAGAAAAATATGCAAAAGGCAGATAAGCATGCAAGTGCATGGCCGCCATCTCTCTTCTATTTCCATTCTCACCCTAGAGACTATTCAGTCCTGTAGCATCAGATACCATTTTAAGTGGATGTCTCCTTTATTTAGATCTCCAACTCTGAATCCTCCCTTGAGCCACCTATCTATACCTTCAGATGTTTGTATTGAATCTCCACTTAAAGGTCTTACAGTTATATCAACTGTTTAATGTTCAATATTGAACTCCTGGTTGTCTTTCTTTCAAACCTGTTGTTCTTCCTCTCTTCCATCTCAGTATTGGTACCATCATCCAACCAGTTGCTTAGCAAAAACCTAGGCATCATTCTTTGTTGTTGTTGTTGTTGTTAATCCTCACCTGAAGATATTTTTCCATTGATTTTTGGGGAGAGTAGAAGAGAGAGGGAAAGACAGAGAGAAACATTGATGTGAGAGAAACACATCAATTGGTTGCCTCCTGCACAATCCTCGACCAGGGCCTAGGCTGGGGAGGAGCCTGCAATCAAAGTACAGGCCCATGACTGGAATCCAACCTGGGACCCTTTGATCCACAGGCCAATGCTCTATCCACTGAGACAAACCGGCTTGGGCTAGGCATCATTCTTGATTCCTTTTCCTTCAGCCTTCATATCTAATCCCTCAATGAGCATTTGACTCCACTCAAAAGCACATCTCAGATTTGAACACTTCATTACCTATACTTGATCATAGCCAAGAGGCCAAGAAGTGATCTCACTTCATTTCCTGAGTGCGAGTGATCATTTTTGCCTTATTCTATTTGGTCTCCTGTTTCTCCTCCACTCCTCTACATCCATTCATCATTCAATAGCCAGAGCTATATTTTACAAGTATCAGTCAGGTCAGGTCACTCCTTGCTTTATACACTTCAGTAGCTTTTCCTTTTTTCTAGAACTAAATCCTTGCCTAATATCTAGTCCCTATCTAGCTTGCCAATCTCACCTCCAGTCTTAACTCACACCACCTGCTCCAGCTTGCACTGGCTTCTGCCCATTTCTGGACATGTGCAAGGTCCTTCCCACTTAGGGCAATTGCACCTAAAATTCCCACTTCCTGCAGTGGGCAGATCTCCCTTCATCTCATCCTATGGTTGTCTCACTCATCATTCAAGTTTTGATCCAAACGTCATTTAAAAATTATGCCCTTTAATAGTTCTACCCACATTTTTCTAAATCATCACCATACTTATTTTCTTCTTAGTGTAATATTCTGTTCATTCATTTATCTCTATTTCTAGAAAGTCCCAGCTCAATGAGACAGAAGCCTTATTTCTCTTTAATCACCATATCCCACGTACATGGCACAGTATCTGGCCCACAGCATGTGCCATATAAACATTTGTTGAACAAATGAATGCCAAAATCAGTAATGTGTTAAGACTACAGAAAAGGGTTGAAAGAATCAAATACATGAATACATTATGTAAAATAAGGATTGAAAAGGATCATTTGGTTTGATCCTTTGGAAGTCACTGGTGAGAGTAGTGAATTCAGAGAATAGTGAATTTGGAATGTAGGAATGCCATGGGTGAGGAGTAAAATAGGAGATGTCAAATAATCTCTCTATATAAAAGGCTAATATGCAATGTGTCCCCTCAGGAGTTCAACCAGGAGACTGGGAGTTCGATCACTTGCTATGACGTGTGCTGACCACCAGGGGGCGGTGCAGAACATGGCGGGTGACCAGTGGCTGCAGCGGGGTGCTGAGGGAGCGAGGGAAGGAGGAGGTGGGGAGGCGGGAAGGCAGGGAACCTGATCGGCCCTGATCACCAGCCAGACCTAGGGACCCTGCCTGTGCACGAATGTCATGCATCAGGCCTCTAGTAAATATTATAAGATGCTTGACTGAAAAGGGAACAATGAAGAGTGTGTGGTTACAGTCTTGGGAGTCTAAAGAAAGTTAGTTTAGATTTTTGTTAATGGGTGAGATTTATGTATATTTCCATGTGAGGAAAAAGAAACAGCAAAGACTAAAAGGCTGCAGGTACAGGGGGAGAGAGGTAGATGACAGAGTAAGGTTATGGAAAAGTGGGATTGGGGAAAAGGATCTGGAGCCCAGGTGAGGGGTAAATCTTGAACAGAAGGAAAGACATCTCTTCCTTTGAGGGGCAAGACATCAAGGAAGATATCTTTTAGATATCTTGCCCCTCAAAGGGAGATAAATGAACTTTATCTCCCTTACTTCTGATAAAGTGAAGAAGTAGAGGCTGGTATAGAGCTTAACATAGTGAACAGGTTTGGGAATACCACCATGAGAAACTGACAGGCATTAATCAGGAATTCATAAAAGGAATGCTGATTGTCAATGAAGATTGTCAGTTGACCATGACTATAGCACCAGTTTCTACGATTGTGTAATTCATTCATCAATCAAATGTTTATTAGGTATATACTACCTCTCTATTCTTTAGTTGCCGTTGAAAGTGCCAAGGTAAATAAATCACAGTTTCTGCCATCTCGTGGGGGAGAGAAACAAGTATACTAATTAGAAAAGCCTTGTGATCAGGGCTATACTAGAGGATCGAAGGCTATAATGAAAGATTTCAGAACTGGAACTGTTCTTGATGGTAATAGAATCCTGGAGGAGGAGGAGGAGGAGGAGGAGGAGGGGAGGAGGGGGAGGGGGAGGAGGCTCATTGGAATGGAGGAAGTCATGGGACCGTGAGATTTGCAGGTGGGAAGGGCATTCAGACAGATGCTGAAGTTGCCTAGGAGCTGGAAGGAGTTGCTTTGGACATCAAAGGGGGAAGGTGTTGTGCTGGATAGGAGGGAGCGGTGAAGGAGGAAAGTGACCAAACCATTTCCCAGCCTCTTGGCACATGGGGCATCAGAAGATGAGCATCCTTCCTTCACTTAAGAGAATTTCGGTCAAAACCATGGAGTAGTGTTTGGAAGGTTAAAGAAGTAGAGGATTTGGTGTATGATGACACAGAGGTTTCAGAGGGCCTGGTAGAAAGAACTGGGAAGGAGTAAATCAAAAGAGAGAGAGAGAGAGAGAGAGAGAGAGAGAGAGAGAGAGAGAGAGAGAGAGATTGACTGATTCATGGTACAGCAATAGATGAGGATACCAGAGAGTAAAGAATGAAAATTCGTCCTGAGATGTCAGAAAGTCTCAGGTGTGACATACTTCTAGGGCCTGCACAGGACATTGCACAAAATGGTGTCAGCAATCTCAAGATATTAGAAACCCAGGGTAGGTCCACTTGTAGTCAAGGCATTGTCGACAAAGGACCACTGACTTGTCTCCAAGGCCAGTGCAGGGAGTAAGCAAACACTGGAACCCAGAGAAAAATGCTCTTCAATCCAATATCTGTTCTATTTCAAATTTTAATTTTGAAGTAGCTTTATTTTCTCTGATTATGAAAGAAATACATGCTCATTGCAAACAATAAAGTAACACAGAAAAGTATAAAGAATAAAATAGAGATCACTTATAAATCCCAGAGGGAGACAGTATAATACTGTGAACAGAGCCCTGCCTGGCACTGAGAGAACGCCCTGGCCTTTGTCAGTTAGGGCTCTGACGTGCACCTGTCAGTCAGTCTTCTCCCGCTCCCTCGCCTGTCGTCTCTTTCACTCCCATCTGTGGTGCTGCTCCCTTTCTGGCTTCATCCCTGATCTCCCCAAATTCAGATCTCAATCATTTTTGTAGTGGAATCGCTTTACTGGGAGCTCGTCCACTTATTCCTTACGTGTTGAACGGATGTGGCTGCTGAGGTTGCAGGCTCTGCTGGGCAGTCACAGTGGCCATGGTGCTCCGGATGCTCCTTTTGGTCCTCCCCAGGGTCAGAAACTGCGTTGCTAGGGAAAATCCGGAAACCTCTGAGCTTTTTACCTGCACTTTTAAGAAGAGAAAATGCCACATTGGGGGTGGGGCTAACCCATCCTCTACAGCAGACCCTCTGTGAGTCACTCACTATCATTCACCTGTGAGGTACTCGGTTTTTTACCAGCAAGATCCAGTCTCTTGACCCAGACACAACCTGGCAGGCCAGAGTCAAATAAACATCAAGTTCAACTGCCCCATCAGGGGGAGAGCCCTGAGAGATGGTTTCAGCCCCTGATGATAGCATGTGTGTAATTCTGGTTTTATCATTCTGCCCCCAGAGAAGGAAAGTGAAACAGACCTAACAAGAACAATGCTTGATAAATTTGTCCTTTATTTTACCGCATAAGTCATACCTGCTATATTTCACAACACACTAATTTTTTCTTTTCTTCCTTCCTCCCACCTATCTCCTGCTACTTCCCCAGAAGCATAAAGCTTTCAACATCCTGCTGTCCATTAGCATAAATAAACTCATGCTTTTACAGTATAAATAGGTTTGATGCTATATTTGTTAAAGACTGTGTTACCAGAAGGGATAAAAATATTCTTGAGTGACAGGTAGATCATATACTTCAGAGACAGTAACATGCCTTTATTGTGGTTCCCTGAAAGTCAATTATTTTAACCGTAGATTAAAACCTCAGGTCTCAGCCCAAGTCACATTTCCACTTCAGAAATTGTTAAACCGTACAGTGTCTCAGAATGTGACCCTTCGTGTTTTAATTTATTTTTTTCTGTTGCCAATATATTGTAAACAGATCTAAAAAATGAAAAGGATGAAGTGCCATTTAAATTCAATCTTCGCTCTATGAGCCAGTGGCTAATGTTTTTATAAGTTTTCTCCTTGTTTTTATATCTCTGTTGTTAATTTAAATTTTATGTAACATTTATACAACAGATCAGAGAATACTGGGCTAAAAAAGAACAGAATTGGCAAGAAATGGAAATGAGAGATCTTCGGCGTCTAGAAGAATTGAAGAAAATAATGGCTGAACAGTCGGTAAAAGACAGAGAAAGGTAAAAGAAAAAAATTAAATTGTATGGTGATGGAGGTAGTGGATGCAATCTTCTATCCTGTGTTAGGATAAACAATACCAGTAGGAACATTTTTTATACTTAATATATATTTACAGTATTTATATTCACAAATGGGTAACTGATACTTCTGACCTATTTTAAACTCTCATAGTCATACATGAACCTCTAGTTTTTTTTTATTTTGTTCCTTAGATAGTTTCCTAGTTAAAACCCTCACAGAAGATTCCATAGTATCTGATTGCCCACTGTGTACATGAATGATACTGGCTGCTGCTGTCACTTAATATTTTGACCCAGAAAGAGGAAAGCATTATTCAGATGAGAAGGAAGACCCACTTACTATAGCTGAGGCTGGGGAAGACGATACACAAGTACATTGTGCTGTATGGTATTCACTGTAGTATACTTCATTTTTCTATACCTAGGAAAAGAAACAAACCTGAATTTCCTAGAATAATATTTGTTTGTTTTTGAACTGGAAAAAAAAACAAATTTCCTAGAATAATGTTTGTTTGTTTGTTTGTTTGCTTTTGAACTGGAAAGGACATTTGAGATCAACTAACCCAATCTCCTCATTCTATGAATGAGTCTACTGAGAAATTAAAACTATTTTCCCAATGTTACTGTATCAATCAGATTCAGTGGAAAAGACAGAGACAACATAGTAATTTGAATAGGAAAAGCTTTAAATAAAGAATTATTCATTCTAACAGAAAAATCTGTTACATAAAGGGGTAAAGAAAACTTTAAAAAGAGAACTTTATCCCAGGGATAAAGGAGGGTTCCCAAGAAAGAAAGAAATTGGAGGTTTGTCTCCCGTCCCTCGGCATGGTTGGGATTCACACCTCGTTGTGGAAGGTGTGGTGTGGCGCGTGATTGGTGGAGTTCTTGGATGGCCTCCACAAGACCTTGTGCACAGTCAGCAGGCAGGCAGGAAACCCCCTGCTTGGTGCAGGAGGCCAAAGCCGGAAACCAACCTCTGGGATGCTGGTGAGACTCCGTGGGAATCTGACCATGGGAGAGCCTCTAAAATCCGATAGGCACCTGATTATGAGGTGCCATTGGAACTTCATGGGCACAAGCACCATGGGGTGTCTCTCACACATGCCACTGGCCACCACGTGGTGGGAGCAAGAAGGGATAAACACTGGATCCGGGAAGGAGAACTGCCTTCTTCTTTGGCGTCCTGCCAGCACTCCTTTCTGACATAACGTTGTATGAGCTGCGAGAGAGAAATATTACAGGGTTCAGCTCTTTTCCCAGAGCAGACAGTGAAGGGTGGACTTGGAGTTGAGAGACAATAAACTGGTAATTGGCATAGTTGTCTACTTTTGCTAGTTCCTGAGTGGACTTTCACAAAATATAAATTAAGGATAGATCTTTCATTTCATAACACAAATCACAATAAATATACTTTATAGTTAGTCAATGTAAAAAAAAATTGCCCGAAACTATATATTTCCTGTTCAATTTTGCTGGGAACCTAAAACTGCTCTAAAAAATAAAGCAATTTTAAAAATTGCTCCTTAGACTTATAAATAACTTTGAAGGTCTTACCATTTGATGCAATGGGGTTCACTGGTATCTAGGAAGCGTCTGGTGTGACTTGTGGGACAGTCATTGCAGACTCCAGTCACAAGATTGGGGAGTGAATCTGGAGTTCCGGATAGATGCCAGGAAATCCCTAAGGATTTTCTAGATGAAATTCACATTATTTTCCAGGTATCTCAGGATTTTAGAGTTCAGTTTAGTCTATTATAAAGAAAACAGAATATAGCAAAGTCCAGGCTCAAGGCTAGGAGGTGAAGCAGCCAGTGAGAAACCGATTAAACAAGCACAAACCAAGAAATGAGTGAAAATCAGAAGACAGGCCATGCCATGGGTCAGAGACAAAAACTCTCAAACAACTAAGTACTAAAGGACAAGGCCAAGGTGACGTTCAAAAGGCTTGCTGGATAGTCTGAAACTATGCCGGGGAAACAAAAGTGAGCCACAGGAATGAAAGGGGGTGGGAAAAACAGAACAGATTCGAGGTCCCAGCAGCTAGGGGACATGTATCTAATAGAATCTCTTCTCATAGCCGGGGGTTTCTTTGATTACAGAGCCATTTTAGTCCTTTGCTTCCTGTCCCAATAATGATCAAGATTAGCTGACTCAGCACTCCAGTTGAAAAGAAGAAAAGGAAAGTCAGATTAATCTGCATTATGTAACAGGATAAAAATAGGCACATTTTAACAAAGTAAAAAGATTACTAAGGACTAGGCACCAGACGATGAGGGTTTTAGTGTTAAATCTTCCTGAATAGTGGGTGACCTAAGGAAAGGCATTCTTTTCACCTCTACAAGGCTCTGTTTTATGCTTTGTCAACGTTAACTGGATGATTTCTGTGAGTTAAGTGAGCTATTAACTCTTAAGGGTCTATGATCTGTATGTTCAGCTCATGTGAATTGTAGATTAAGACTATTATGAATCCAATATTTGCATGGAAAATCCATGAAAAAGGGCATTAAAATATTAGGATAATATATTAGGAAATAATTCTCAGAAAATTGTGGGTGATATAGATAAAAGAATAGACCTCATTCTGCGATTTAGGGAAATAAAATTCAGCATGTAAAAATTGCTGGTGGCTTTTTCTTCTGAACCAAAAGTTGTATTTTTTTTTATAACCATCCTGAAACTAAGAAATTGGTTGATTGGTTAAAATGTTTTCCTCCACTACTGAAATACAATTCACAAATCTCATATTTGATATTATAGTTGTAGGCACATTTTTCTCATGTCAGAATAAGAAGGCTTGAAACAGTTTTCAGATTTGTTGAAAACACACACAGCCTTGAGGGTTTTGGAAACTTCTGCTCTTTATTGTCTTTTTTATAATTCTAAGAAAGTTTCTTGAAAATAATATTCATAAATTAGCACATATAATAGGTTGAGTCATAAGCAAATTTCACTTTTTTGTGTAAAAAATGGTTAAGTATTCACAATTTCATGTAGTTCAACATAATTTTTAAAAAATAGCAATTCATTTATTAATTATATTTCCATTCTCATTCTATTATCAAATGTTTTTTGCCCTCATCTTTCTACTGAAATTGTTGCCAAAGTTTTCACTACCCTGCTAATTTCCTGATGCCTTATTTTCATTTCTCAACACGCTGTAGAGGTTAAAAGGGAAGGCTCTAGTCTAGAGTCAGGTTCTTGAGGCTAGAATCCTGGCTCTACCCTTTATAGCTGTATGCACTTGGCTAAGTCATTTAACTTCTCTGAACTTCAGTTTCTTCTTCTGTACAATGAAGGCATAAATAGTATATACTTCATAGAATTGTTGCAAGGGATAAAGGAGATACTGAATTAACATACTCACTTCCTGGAACATAGTAGGTATTCATTAAATATAAGTGATTACTATCAATTGACTTTTGAAAACATGAGACACCTTCCAACATAAATTTTTTCTCAAAATACATAAGCATTTGAAATATTTTAGACACAACATGTAATATGAGGACAGTCTTATCCTAATATATAAAAACCCTGGGTCATAACAACTGGTCACAACCTAGGCTCAACCAATCAAGTCAGTCCTAAAAACCCTAGTTCATAATGAAACCCAGCACTGACTGCTTCTGCTGCAGGCGAGGTGCCCCAGCACTGATTGCTGAGGGGGCTGTGAATCAGGGCCAGAGAGAGGCCTGAAGAGAGAAGCAGGAACTGATTTATTGCCTCTGTGGCAGCTTTTGATCAGCACTTGCCTTTCTCTTTCTCTGCCAGTCTGGCCAGCAGCCACCCCTCCATTTCTCTCCAGGCCTCCACAGGGCTGCTAATCAGCCTTCATTAAATATAAGTGATTACTATCAATTGACTTTTGAAAACATGAGACACCTTCCAACATAAATTTTTTCTCAAAATACATAAGCATTTGAAATATTTTAGACACAACATGTAATATGAGGACAGTCTTATCCTAATATATAAAAACCCTGGGTCATAACAACTGGTCACAACCTAGGCTCAACCAATCAGAAGTCAGTCCTGCGGTCAGCGCTGAGTTGCCAGGGCAACCCAGCACTGACTGCTTCCGCGCAGGTGTGGTGCCCCAGCACTGACTGCTGAGGGGGCTGCGAATCAGGGTCAGAGAGAGGCCTGAAGAGAGAAGCAGGGACTGATCTGTTGCCTCTGTGGCAGCTTTTGATCAGCACTTTCCTCTCTCTTTCTCTGCCAGTCTGGCCAGCAGCCGCCCCTCCATTTCTCTCCAGGCCTCCACAGGGCTGCTAATCAGCCTCACCTTTCTGATCAGGCCCCGTTGATAGGCCCAGAGACACTGACTGGCACAGAAACTGAACAATCAGAACCAAATCTGGGTGAAGTGTGAGGAGCCAATGGCTGCCTAGGAGACGGAGCTTTTGATGCTGACTGGCATAGAAACTGACCAATCAGAACCAAATTGGCCAGCAGAGGAGGACAGTTGGGGGCAAGATCAGGCTGGCAGGGGCGGGCTGTTGGGGGTGAGATCAGACTGGCAGGGGAGGGCAGTTGGGGGCGAGATCAGGCCGACAGGGGAGGGCAGTTGGAGGCAACCAGGCCAGCAGGGGAGGGCAGTTAGGGGTGAGATAAGGCCAGCAGGGGAGGGCAGTTGGGGTAAGATCAGGCCACCAGGGGAAGGAAGTTGGGGGTGAGATCACTCAGGCAGAGGCAGTTAGGGGCGAGATCAGGCCGGCAGGGGAGAGCAGCTGGGGGCGAGATCAGGCTGGCAGGGGAGGGCAGTTAAGGGTGATCAGGCAGGCAAGCAGGCAGAGGGGTTAGGGGCAATTAGGCAGGCAGGCAGAGGCAGTTAGGGGCAATGAGGCAGGCAGGCAGGTGAGCAGTTAGGAGCCAGTGGTCCCAGATTGCGAGAGGGTGCAATCTGGGACTGCTGTGGGATCGGGCCTAAACCGGCAGTTGGACTTCCCCCAAGGGGTCCCTATTGGAGAGGGTGCAGGCTGGGCTGAGGGAACTGCCCTTTCATGCAGAAATTTTGTGCACCAGGCCACTAGTAACAAATAAAACATTAAAGTTAAATCAGGAGCAACCTTTGATCATTATCTTCATATAATCTCTTCTGTAGAAATTATTTCTGTTATCAGTTGTTTAATACATAGGCATATATATACTTATACATATATACCCGTGTATATACATGCCACCTATGTGAACCTACATAAAAATGAATTTAAGAACAACAACAACAACAAATATATTTTATGATAACATACCACTATATTAGCTTTGGCTGTTATAACTGGTGACTTAAACAACAGAAATTTATTTTCTCACAGTTCTGGAGGCTAGCAGTCCAAGATCAAGTTGCCAGCATGATTGGTTTTTGGTGAGAACATTCTGGAAGCTGGACGTACAGACAGCTGTCTTCTTGCTTTGTCTTCATACAGTGGGGAGAGAGAAGCAACTAACTTTATGCCTCTTCTTTAATGGCACTAATCCCATTATGAGGGCACACCCGCATAACTTCATCTAAACCTAATTATTTCCCAAAGGCGCTACCTCCAAATACCATTGCACTGGGGGGTTAGGACTTCAACATACGGATTTTGAAGGGACACATTCCTTTTATAGCCACCATTTGTGTGTGTGGGGGGGGGAAGTAGCTATGTACATACAAATTAACTATGTACTATTAATACTATTTATTGGTTGCTGCTGGCATATAAAGTTTTTGTTCCAATTAGAAAAGCTGCTTCCTTCTGGTGGCAAAGTGTTAGAAGTAGAAAATTAGAAAAAGGAAAGACTCCGGAACCATGGGACACAGCTTGACAAGTACCGGCAGAGCTGGACATCATTCCCCGTTTCTACTCCTGGCTGGGCATCACTTTTGCAAAGTACAAAATGATACATGCTATCCTTGCAAATAGACTTACTCAATTCTTTTAAAATATTACATATTATCCATGTTTCTTCTAAAATTTAGCCATCTGGGATTTATTTTCATGAATGATAGGAGCTAAGTGTCTATCACTTTCATTTGAGATAGCAAGTTATCTCAACACCAATTATTTGATGATTCATTCTTACCCACTGATTTGAAATGCCACCTTCATCATATATTACACTCCTAATTATGCTTTTCTATGCATATGGACTTTTGATTAGATGAAATAAAATCTGATCTGTATTTATATTTTCACATGCTATTTTAATTATTCTGTTTGCTATCTGATAGAGCAAGTGTTCACTCATTGTTCTTTTCAAAAATATCTTAATTATTAATGTGAAATTTCATTTAAAAAATCCCTTTGATTTTTTGCACTGAAATTTTGTTAAGGAGAATTGATATATAAACCAAATTTAATCTCTAATCTAGGATCATGCTTCCAGAATTGCTCTTCAGTTCAAATCCTCTTGTAGGTTCTTTAGAAAATTTCATAGCCTTTTGTTGTCGTAGTTTTCTGGTGAAGGCTTGGATTTTATTTTGGAATTAGTAGACTCCCAAGAAGCAGATTAAAAATTTTTTCTTTCGTAGCTCTGTCAGAAATAATGTCTGAAGTGGGAAGTGGCAGTGGGTATGTAGAGGTGACAGATGTTTATAAAGTATTTAGAGTAGGTAAAATATGGTGGCTCATTTCATAGGGATGGAGTTCGAGGATAGACAGAGAAAGAAGCATGATCCTTAACCTTAATGAGCTTCCTCTGCCCTTTTGGGTTGAAAGCTTTAGTTATTTTGTTTCCAGTCTCTTTTATTTTCTAATAAATGTATTTGTCTATAGGCTTTTCTTTTCTCTATATCTTTGGTGACATTATACAAGGTTTGAAATATGTTTTATTATTTAATTACTAAATTTTTACATTTCATTTTTGATGTTCTAACAATAAGTTGATAGATATTGGGGTGCTTGCCAGAGGTGAGGTTGCTGATAGTGTTCATTTTCTACAGCTCTACTTCCCATGTCATTGCATAAAAATGTGCAGAATTTCAGCTTGCTTATGGGAAGCTACTAACACGGCTACTTAAAACACACACACACACACACACACACACACACACACACACACACACATATATGTTTTTATTGTATTCTGGATATTAATCCATATGATTTGCAAATATTTTTCCCATTCTGTGTGGTTTGCCATTTTACTCATTTTTTTATTGTGGTAAAATACACTAACATAAAACTTAACATTTTTAACCATTTTAGTGCACATTTCAGTGATTAAGTATATTCATATTATTGTGCAACCAGTACCACAATCCATTTCAAGAACTCTTTTCATCTTGAAAAACTGAAAATCAATATCAATTAAGCAATAACTTCCAGTGCTCTTTTTCCCCAGCCTAGCAATCTCCATTCTATTTTCTGTCTCTATAATTTGACTGCTCTAGCTCATTTCGGTGAAATCATTCAGTATTTGTCCTTTTGTCTCTGGCTTATTCCCCTGAGCATAATGTCATCAGATTTCATCCATACTGTAGCATGTGTCAGAATTTCCTTTCTTTTTTCTTTTAAATCCTCACCCTAGGATATGTTTGGATTTTTAAAAAATTATTGATTGAGAGAGAAACATCAATGTGAGAGAAATATCGATCAGCTGCCTCCTGCATGCCCCTACTGGGGATCAAGCCCACAACTCAGGCATGTGCCCGAACCAGGAATCAAACCGGTGACCCTCTGGTACATGGGACAATGTTCAACCAACTGAGCCATACTAGCCAGGATAACACTGCTACTTTTATCACTAAAGACTTTATTGAAGAGTAACTCATATCCTAAATTCCCATTTTAAGTGTACAATTCAATAATTTTTAAAAAATGAATTTAGCAAGGTCACAAGATACAGGACTAATATACAACAATCAACTGTGTTTTTTTTAAACTTAAAAAATATGTATTTTTATTGATTTCAGAGAGGAAGGGAGAGGGAGAGAAAGAGATAGAAACATCAGTGATGAGAGAGAATCATTGATCGACTGCCTCCTGCACACCTCCTATTGGGGATCGAGCTCACAACCCAGGCATGTGCCCTGACTGGGAATCAACCATAACTTCCTGGTTCATAGGCCAACACTCAACCACTGAGCCACACTGACTGGACTAGATTTTTCCTTTTTTATTACAAAATACTATTCCACTTCAGTATTACTTTAAAAATCTGTTTTATAAGGCAATAAATAGGTTATTTTTCCTGTTGGGAGAGATGAATATTAACATATGCAAGATGATAAAAAACAGGTTCCAAATTTATATAAAGTATGATATCAAGTCTATAAAAGACTTTCATTTGTACCAAGGTCAAATATTCACTCACACCACTCCCAATGTGTGAAGAATAGTAACTGATCTCAGCTTTTTTATGAACCCTCTTTCTTCAGGGTAGTGAGGAAAGATGAGAACTTTTTAATTAAAAGTATCTCAAGCTCTTCCATTTTGGGTCATCTCTATCTCTTTGGGGGTAAAGCACAAACTCTCTCCTGGAGGTCAGGCCACCTCCTCCAGTGGAAGGGGGGGTGCAGGGGGAGAGGGCAGCTGGTCAGCCTGCAGGTTCTGACACCTCTGAGGGTCTTCATCACTCTGCACTATTTCACGTCATCCCTTTTCCCCCCAGGGTACAAGGCAGTACTATCCAATAGAAATATTATGCGAATCACTTATGTAATTTTAAATTTTCTAGTAGCTGCATTTAAAGATGTAAAAAGTAAAAGGTGAAATTGACTTTAATAATAAATTTTATCAAACCCAATATATTTAGAAACATCCTTTCAGTATGCTATCAATACAAAATTATTGAGATATTTTATGTTCTTTTTTTATATGAAGTTTTGAAACCTGCTGTACATTTTACACTTTCAGCACATTTCAGTCGGGAGTAGTCACACTTCAAGTGCAGAATAAGCTCATGTGGTTAATGGGTAGGGCTTTGGCCAGCGGAGCTTATAGGGAAGCTTCCCAGCCTCCTGGCGATGGGGGGCGAGTGGCTGCTCCTCCTGCAGATTCTGACTCCCTTCTAGAATTTGATAGCACGTTGTACATAAATGTTGAACCCTGCTATTTTCCTCTTCTTGCATCTTTCAGTGTCTTCACTACCCTTGCCGGGTTGTCCATGGCATCTCTTGTATTGGGATTGGCTTTGGGCCTTATGCAATTTATTGATAACATAACTGGACCCACTCAGTCTTAGGGTGTGGGCCAACATGTGCTACTGCTGACCCTGCCTCTGGTCCTGAGGTCCCCTCCTGCAGGTCTTACAGCCCTGGTTTTCCCAGCGCGTGCCTCCAATTAGACCTTGTGCAAGCTGGGAGAAACAAATGTTTTCTCATATAATTTCTACTAAACACCACCCCCCCTTCTGTTTCACGGAATGCAGGATTTTCCTGGGAGGCATTTCATACAGGAAAGTGGGGGACCGGCCCCATGTCGTTGAATGCTCCCTTAGCTATCTCAGTATTTTTACTTAGCCTCCAAGCATCGCAGTGTGACCCACGACGGCGTAGAAAGTGATGGAGCAGGTGTCTGAGAACTTGTGATCAGCAGCCTAGCCAGGATCTCTAGCCAGGATCTCCAGCCAAGTTCTCTCTTTTGTATATTTTTGTATTTTCCACAATGAGAAGACATATGTGATAGTAAGAAAAACCCATAGTCGTTTTGAAAATAATAAGCAAAACATACTTTTCCATTTTCATTGATTGTTTGAATGTGGGCTTGAAACTGGTAGGCAAAGTGGAAAATAATGTGCAATGTATAAAAGTGAATATACTACTCCAAATATAAGGGTATTAAAGAGAAGATACCTTTTTCAGGTAACAGAAATCATTTTCAAAATAGATATGAGAACATATGCTCCTCTTCATTATTTTACCATAATGAGCATCGCAGTGTGACCCACGACGGCGTAGAAAGTGATGGAGCAGGTGTCTGAGAACTTGGCCTACTTCTCTTTTCCATTCCAGTGATGGCCAAAGGGAAACACGATTTCCAGGAGAAATAAAATAGATGAAGTTAATATTTTCAAAATGTTCTTCCTGTGATATCCATGTCAAGAAAAAGTCTGGAAAGAAACATAGCCCTATGATAATTGTTTTTGTCTCCAGGTATTGAGATGAGGGATAGTTTTGATTTTCTTTTGTATATTTTTGTATTTTCCACAATGAGAAGACATATGTGATAGTAAGAAAAACCCATAGTCATTTTGAAAATAATAAGTAAAACATACTTTTCCATTTTTGTTGGTTGTTTGAATGTGGGCTTGAAACTGGTAGGCAAAGTGGAAAATAATGTGCAATGTATAAAAGTGAATATACTACTCCAGATATAAGGGTATTAAAGAGAAGATACCTTTTTCAGATAACAGAAATCATCTTCAAAATAGATATGAGAACATATGCTCCTCTTCATTTTTTTACCATAATATTTATAGCTTGTGTTGTCTAATTTCTCTAATTCTACATTCCAGGTCCTTTTCTAGCCACCCCACCGCCTTATCATTTGAACTCTTAAGGGCTGTCTCCACAGCCTCCTTCCCTACCCACAGCCGGAAGCTGAACTCTCTTCTGTTGCAGACAGCGGTTCTTTCTTTCCTTCCAGCAGGGCTGTGAATGTGCTAGTTCCCCACGGTCTTCCCACTGGTGCCTGTTCGGGGCCAGTGTCGCAGCCCTAGTCACTGCAGTGTGCAGCCCTGTAAGCTGCGATGGTTCTGTGATATTTATGTTTCTTTTGTTTGAGGTTAATTTTAAATATATATACAGAGTGGAGCAAAAGTAGGTTGTGAGCACAGTTGTGAGCACGCAAAACACAGAATTTATTCTTGTATTGTTATTTTTGTATTATTTTCCATGCAATCAACTGTAAACCTACCTCTGCCCCACTCCGTATGTATATTTTCTTTACTGAGCATTCCTTATGTTCGATACACATAGGGAGGAGTAGAAAACAAGGACATGTAATGGTCAGACCTCATTTTCGTATCTTTTCTTAGCATCGTTGCATCCCATTACCACTGAAAGTTGCAGAGTAAACCAGCAGAAATAAGATCACCCTTCCTTGCAGCGAGGCCTCTCTCCTCTTGTTGTTACGACATTTTATAAATGCTTGTTAGAATGTTCAATCCGTAACGTTCTGAAGTTCAGCTCTCTTGCAGCTGACATGTACACTCCTTTCTCTGTACAGTGTTTGTTTTACAGGGGTAGATATGATTGTGACATTTTAGTTCTATTCATTGCTGTTCCTTGTAAGTTAATAGTCTGCCTCTCCCATTTACCTCCTTGGTAATAATTTTAATGCATTTAATTTTTTTTCACTATATACTCTAGCTAATATTTTTTAAAGATTTCTAAAGGCAAATTTACTTGGCCAGGAAATTCCTCTGGATATCATTTCATAACCAGAAGAAACTGAATGAAGTTGGGCATAACCAACAGAAGGAAGGTATGGGTTGTTAAGAACTTTATTGGTCAATGTTAATGTAATACTAGAGCGGTGGTTCCATTCAATAGAGTCACCTGGGGAGCTGTCTGAAGTCCGGATGCTCAGGCCAGGGACCCCTCCAAGTTAATCAGAATCTCTGGCAATGGTGTTTCTGCAACAATTTTTGAAAATCATCAGGGAATTCTGAAGTGCAGTGAAGTTTGAGAACTAGTGCCTTAGGGTTTTCTGCATGTTTTCTGAAGTATGGGCCCCTAATCACCTATTCAGTTCTTGGGAAGATCCCACTTTTTGTAGAAGTGCCCCTCATTTCTCTTTTCTCAATGCTATACCCTCACTGAAATAGTTCAGGTAAGTCATGTGAGTGAAACTTTCCATTCATTGTAAGAATTCTAGAAATCCTCTGCAAGGACGAGCCTTGGGTGTCTCTCTCCAAGCAGAGGTGTGTGTGTGTGTGTGTGTGTGTGTGTGTGTGTGTGTGTACACAGTGCACATTTAATGGAGAAAGCATTGCTTTCTATAGTAACAAACACTAGTTCAGTTATTGTTTTCCTATGTTGTAAGACAATCAGCATTTGAAGTTTAAGATGGCGATGATCATTGGGAAGGAAGACACTGGAACCAGCTGCCTTCCTAGCACTAAATTGGCTTTGTTAATCCAGTGTGTGCTTCTGGGTGCTTGCCAACAGCGTGAATGGACAGTTATTGCATTTTCTAAGTGGTAAAACCAGATGTTTCTCTCTATTTCCCATGTATTTTCTTAACAATATGCAAAATTCAGCATGTTTTATTGGGAGTCGTTAAGGGCATTAAAAGTGGGTTCATAGTTCAATCTTTGGGGTTTTTAGAGCACGCTCAGTAAAGTGAAGTCAACAGAGACTTTGCAGACATTTGTCATGTTTTTGCCTCTCAGCATGAGATTTCCCCAAATCAGTGGAAATGCTCTTGTTCATTAAATCTCTGTCAACCAAATCTCCATTCCAAGTGGAGGTGCCAAATGATGTCAACCAGGGATTACTGGGAGGCATTAAACAGATATAATTCTCAGTGAGTCTGTCTGTTTTGCCTTTTAAATGAAGTTAGAAATGTTTCACAAATTAACATTAATTTAAAAGATTAATTTAAAAGACCCCACTGATAGCCAACATGCCATCTTCCAACCGTAGAGGTAATTTTGTCAAATAATACTAACTTAGAACCTGCTCATCAGTATAACATAACTAACTATGGTGTGTGTGTGTGCGTGTATTTTCATATGTTGAGGCATGAATACACAGATTATTTGGACATAATTGTAGTGGTCCTTGAATGGATTGGAGCTGACAAGCATGATTGACAGAGGGAAGCTAAGAAATGTATGGACAAACAATGTGCAGTTATTTTAATGTGAAAATGAACAAGCAAGCGTGTGCCAGTGGGCAGACGGAGCAGCAGCTGGGCAGACAAGCTCAGCCGAGGTCATTCTCGTGGTCTTGGACGACAGCTTACCTCCTGAGGTATGCAAGTCCAGCTTCAGATCTGTGGTCTTTTCCAAACCACGGGCAATTAGAGAGGGCCCGTTGTTTGGTAGTTCGGACTGCCTTTACTTTATTGTTTATGACTTTGATGTTCGATTTTAGAAATCTTTGCTCGTTAAAATGCTACTGGACTTCTTCTGTATGCCATCTTGATCTGTCTGTTGAAGTTACTTATCTTTACTAGTATATGTAAAAGCCTAAGCAACCGAACGACTGATCGACCGGTCGCTATGACATGCATTGACCACCAGGGGGCAGATGCTCAATGCAGGAGCTGCTTCCTGGTGGTCAGTGCACTCCCACAGCAGGAGCGCCGTTCAGCTGACCATCGGGCGCCAGAGCAGGGCTCACGGCTGGCCGCCGCAGCCCGGAGCTGCAGCAGAGTGGCAACGAGCCTACCAAGCGGCAGCAGCAGGCAGTGGGGGCTGGGATGAGCAGGAGTGGCAGGCGGGGCTGGACTGCTGGTTTCGGCCTGATCCCCCGCAGGCCATGCCAAGGGACCCCACCAGTGCACGAATCGACATAAAATGGAATGTCATAATGTGTGCATTTGGTAGGAGCATGCAATATTCAGAAACCCTTTATAAAACATTTTTATGCAAAACGAGCATGATTGAATCATTTTAGTGCCTACCACTATTTTTCTTTCACATGCATGTGTCACTGAAGTGACCACAGATGCTGTAATTATAAATGGAACAGCTAGATGCTCTGGTCTTTTCAAGAACCAATTATCTCATATTTTCTTCCTCAGAAACGCAGACTTTTATCTTGGCCCATGATTAGTGCTGCAGCCATATAGAAGGTTTTTTTGAGGGGGGCATTGGGGTGTTTGAAACTGCATTCTCTTTCTCCACGTCAACATGTACACCGCTCCGTAGCGGTAAACGATTCGCTGTTCCTCTTCAGCTGCAAAGGGGTACTGTGCTCTCCAGTACCACACACAGTATTTGTGAATGAAATGGCGGCAACCACTGTGTGTGTATTGATGTCTTTGCCATGAACCCCTTACGTAGGGAGTTTTACTGAGCACTTTCAGGTAATGAAATATTGACCTTTCAGACAAACTCTAGGAAGATGTCATAAAGCTGCAGGGCTAGGTAGGCAGAAACTTAGCAGCCATAGTCGCACGGAGGAAGCATGAAGCCATGGGTTAGGAGAAATATAATGGCCACTTTATGAAGCGCCACCATTGTAGTGGGTACAATATAGCTTCCAGCATTGATGTGTATCCTTTGTTTGGAACTATTGCAAAGCACACCCACACACAGAGCGATCAGGTAATGGTTTATTTAGTTAGTGAAGGAAGCATGTTTACAATCCTACTTTATATATTTTACAGTCTTATTTTACATATTTTAATATGAGTTTTATAGAATCATATAATTTTAAAGCTGGAAGGAATCTTGGAAAGCATCCAGCCCAGCCTCCTTGTAGTAACTAAGCGTTCTGGTTTGCAAACAAGAGAAATCATTTTTAGTTGAATTTTATAGTAAACATATTTTACTGAAAGATGTCTGGGTAGCTCACCGAATCATCTGTGGAACCAAGCTTTGAAAATGGCTGGGAAGATAAGGAAGAGTCAAGACTGTACCCCGATTTCCTCCTCAGAATCATCCCAGCGAGTCCAACCACTGACCCGATTGTCTCCTCCTCTGCTATCCTGGGACTCTGGACATCACTGTTGCCAACACTGCCTCTGATCATATTCCTGCTCTGCGGCCACTGCCCATGGCCTTATCTTCGCAGGCCCTGCTTCTTTGCATCACTGGCTTCCAAGTGAAGGATCTGCTGGGCTGAACTCAGGTCAAATGCTCCTGTGTTAGCTGCAAAGGGGGCTAGGAAAACAAGTATCTGGTATCAACTGACAGTGTGACTTCAGAAGAGAAAGGGAGCTCAGAGCTGGTGGGCGGGCGGGGGTTGGGTGGGGAGAAAAAAGAGTGCCTCCTGCAGTTCACAGCTGCTTGGCAAAATTAACAAATACCCTTCTTTCTATGCTAAAACTACCTAAAAGTTTACTTTCACTTAGCCCTGTATAATTTTACCTTTTATAACTCAAAACATCTCACCCCATTTCTAAAGGGAATCAACTCAAGATCTCATTTGTTACAGCATCTAGCTTTCAATTCAAGATCTCTACTTGACTTTTCCCCTATTATCCTCTAGTCCTGTCATAATCCATTTCAATATTTCATGACCTATGGGCAATATTTTAAAGTTTACCACCAATAAACATGCCTCATGTAAACTAGGAAGGAAAAGAACGGGGAAGGAAGTTGGCAGAAAATTGTGTGTGTGTGTGTGTGTGTGTGTGTGTGTGTGTGTGTGTGACATTAAGAAGGATGGATATCTTCCCTCTCCTTTGATAAATGGTTAGGATCACAATACAAATTTATAATTTCCTCTCTCTACTATGCATTGCATATACCCTTTGCTTTCAGCCAGCATCTTGGCTGGGTGAGGTTCTTACTCAATAGGTGAACTTCTATCTTAGTTTCTGAGGGAGTGGCTTACACAGGGTGGCTTTTCCCACTGGGCATGCCATAGCAGAAGGTATCCTGGGAGTTCTTTGGATTCTGTCTACTTCTTCCTGCCTCTGTTAAATCACAGCAGTCCTTTTTCCTTTTGATGGGCCATTGTTCCAGCCAGCACTGTAACTTCTTTTCTATCTATTTGCTTAGTTTGATAAACCCCAAAAGGCAAGTACTTCATCAGCTCCTAATTCAATGTAACCATGCTTATCCTCCTGGTGAAAGTATTAGAAGTTAAAACCAGCAGAGCCTAGAATCTCAGGGATGGGAAACAAATTTTACAAATGGGTCTTCAGGGTTAATTATGGAAAGCACCCTTCTCACTTGTGCTTATTGGTCCATCTACTAGTGTGTACGTCTTCTGTCAGTGTTGAGAAACAGAATCATATATGGGTCACTACTTCAGAACAAAACCACTCCCTATAAAATAGCATCCAACTTTACAAACTACTATCTCCAAGCTCATAAGTACCTAAGTCTTCAATGGGCCATCCCTCCACTTTATAAGGACAGCAGCATATGGGTGATGTAGTGAGTCCCTGGGTGTCAGCTCGTTGCCCTGCTTCTTCTCCCTAAGGAAGAAGCGCTGTCCAGTTGAACACTCTCAGTGCACAGGTGATGCAAACCTGGTGAATAGGGAAAGAAAATCCAAATTCTTTTTCTGCCTTTCCCATTATAAAATGGTGAGATATCATGTTGTAACCAGCAAACATTAGGCTAATTTCTCCAGAGCATTATACCCTGTCAAGAGCTCAGAGGGATGGTGAGCAGTGCATAGCTTCTGTGCCTACTGCTGGGAGCATTTTATCATGAGCCCATTGAGCAAGTACCAGGCTGCTGGGGAAGAAGACTCATACACACAAAAGATAATCTCTTCCACCTCAGTCTTTCAGATCACCTCCAGACAGTGTTCCTGCACTATGACCAATCCCAACAGGTCCACCCACATCCTCTCTCTGAGTCTTCCTGTCACAACTCCTCCAATCATATCCCCTCAGTGCCCCCAACCAGTTGGCCAAACCATTAACTAGTGCCCACAAAATATTATTAATCCAGCATTTATTCGTTTACTCAAAAATATTTATTGAATAGCTAACATGTACCAGTTACTAATCCTTTACCTCAGGTAAAGTGAACACTGAGATATTCCTCCTGAAATCATACCCACGCGGAAAATTTCCCTTCATAGCCACCTTTCAAGGACACCTTAGAGCAGTGCTGTCTGCCATAGCAGTGCTCTCGTCTGGGGCCAGTATGTGTAGACCCAGCTGTAAAACTGGCTCATTTTTTTTTAAATTATTATTATTCCTCACTCAGCTAGTCATTGAGAATGCCGCAGGGGCCACAGGTGTGGGTTAAGGGAGGAATGTCAGTGTGGAAGGAGCGTGAGCCACCTGTTCATGAGAATTACCCGTGTCTTCAGTTCATGCTCAAGTCCAGCCCACTCTCATGCTGTTAGTCTGTGCTGTTAGTCACTCCCAGCCTTAGGGCCAGGTGTCTCAGACAGCACCCAGCTCGTTTCGAGTACCCAGAGTCTCACTGTCACCTGGTGTCTTAAAGGCAAAAGTCCAGGTGATACCTCATCTAGTTGTTCTGAGGGATAAGTTTGAACAGGGAGGCACTCACTGTAATGCTTATCACATTGTATCTGCTTGATAAATGATAGCTCCCATAATACTTACCAGGGCCCAACAACAAGCCAAGAGCTATTTGTTAAAAGAAAATTCGTAACTCGCAGAGAAGGCATGAGTGTGCTGCTGAACTCTGAGGGTCCCTACCGTACAAGAACCTATCACATCTTATGGCGGGCTCTGTGGAACCTCTGGTCATCCAGAACTCACAGTGCGCCAGCGAATCCACTGCATCACGGGCCAAGTGGCATTGCTGTCTCCCTGTGGCTTGGACCAGCTGGGCAGCTTGCTCTGGCTCTGGCTTCCCTTCAAAACGGCTAGCGTTTCAGGTCACCCATTCAACTGACCAGAGAGGCATTCCCAAAAGCTGATTTTGCTGCCTTCAAAACCCAAAGAGTATCACCTCACATTGCGTTATTTTTACTGGAAAAAAGTACCATGTGTCTGTCATTTTGAACATGGAGGGTCTGTATTAAAATCCCTATCCTGCCACATCCTGTTTCTTTGATGTTAGGCAAGTTACTTATCTTTCTGAAGACTCCTACATGGTTGTTCTCAGAATTAAGGGAAAGAACATCTGTAAAGTACCTGGATTAAAATGCACACTCAGTAATATTTGTTTCTCTCCATTCTCTCCTCTTTACCGACAATGATCAGCCAGCTGTGTCCTGGCACTTCAGATTCTGCATGTCCCAGATGGAGTTATTTATCACCCACTCCTGTCTGTGCCTCTGTTAGTGTTGCCTTTTTAGCAAATGACACCACCGCTCAGGTGACTCCTTCCTTTTTCACTCTCCATTCCCATGACAAGGGCTCAGTAAGTCCCTTGAATTTACCTTTTAAATACTGATCGTCTTTGCTATCCTGATCATCCCACTATTTTCTACTCCCTACACCTTCTCTCTACTTCAGCTTTGCCTGCAATGCAAACACATCTACTTACGTTACTCTGATACTGAAAACCCAAGATTAAGTTCAGATGCCTTAATCTTGCCTATGAGATGAGCCATCTTTTATCTGCTTCATGTTTTATCTCCCACCTGACTTCTACCCATTCCATTCCTACCTCTACCAGCTCCTAAAGGGCCTCAGGATTTCTCTTGCCTCCACTGGCTCTTCAGACCAACTGATTCTTCTACCCAGAACCCTCTTGTGGCTAACTCCTACTCCTTCTTCGTGTCTCTGCTCAAATGTAACTTCCTCAGAGAAAGCATCTCTGGCCCATAGACAAGGTTGGTTCTTCTTGATATATGTTTACATGGTGCTTGTTGCTACATTACAAACCACTCATAACTTATTAGCATAAGACAGCATGTTATTATTGTGCTTATGAATTCACAGGGTTAGGAATTTGGTCAGGGCACAGACAGGATGGCTTGTCTCTGCTCCATGGTGTCTGGAGTAGCAGCCAGAAAGACGCAAATGGCTGAGAGTGAAAGGCTGAAATAACCCGTGACTTCTTTCATTTGGGCTGGGATGGCTAGAAAACTAGAGGTAGCTGGAGACTGTCTACTGGAGCTCTGCATGGTCTTATGTATGAAGCTTGACTTGACTTCTGCAAAGCACGAGGTGGGCTCAGAGGAGCAGGACTTCCTGCAGGGTAGCTCAGGGCCCCATCACACAAGGCAGAAGCCTAATGACCCTTTATGTCCCAGCCTTGGAAGTCACATAGTGTTACTTCTGTTTTATCTGTTGGTCAAAGTAGTTATAAGCCCATCCAGATTCAGGCGAAGGGAATTTAGACCCACACTTCTAATAGTAGGAGTACCAAAAGACTTGTAATCATGTTTAAAGACCATCATAGTCCCCTATATCTGCACAATATCAACTCTCATTTTTTAAAAATTGAAATTACTTGTTATGTTTTTATCTTTTCCAGGAAATTGTAAATTCTATGAGAGTAAAATCTATATCTGTCTTCACCACAACACCCTCATATTTGGTACATTGCTGGTAACTCAATCTCAACAAATAATTATTACGTGGAGGAATGAATATAACTAGAGTACACCACTACTAGGCAAATGGTAGGGCCTTGATTAGGGTTCGGTGATTGAGCCACACTTGTCTTTGTTGTGGTTAAAGTAGAAGAATAAGAAATTACCTCACTCTTTCAGTTATCTGTGGTTGCCTTTGTGTTTTTAACAAAAAAAAAATAATGCCATTCCAAAACTTTCAAGCCTAATCGTGAAAGGTCATAAATCTTAAAAGTTATCTAGTTCAACGATTTTAATTTTTAAATCTCTTCTACTGCCTCTCCACTAAGAGATAATATATCCTAGCTGTGTATGTATCTCTCGATGCTAAACTTGCTGTCTTCTAGAGCAGTCCGTTTCATCTTCAGGCAGCTATTGGATTTTTTGCTTTCCCTCTTTTTCTTTATTTACTTTTTGGTAGTAAGCCCAGCTCTGTCCCACTTACTTTCACACATCAATCCTCCTTCTATTGTTGAGACCATGTGGAACAAGTCTGAACCTTCTTTCCCTTGACAACCACTTAAATATTGAGAATTGTTATGTATTTTTCTTGCCCCATACATATCTCCATCACTATAAATCCTTTCTTTTATAAGCTCTTTTTGGAAGGATATGTTTTCAGCTCATTTGTCATTTACAGTGGAGAAGGGTTTAAGGGAAAACCCTCATCATGATTCACCATATATCATGGTTTAGGGTCACTATGAAAATAATATTATCAAAGGATATAAATTATTGTAAATAAAGGTTATAATGTAGGAACTTATTTGTATCAGTATCTAATATACATTTATTTAAATAAGACAAGTTCATATCTTGAGGCAAGTTGATTTGATTGCACAGAGGTATTAACATGAGATTGACCTGTCTAGGTGAAGGTCCAGAGTACACAGGGAGTGAGGTGGCATCCTATGCAGAAGGAGAGAATGACATGCCTCTCTCTAGTCCAGGTGGATCCTGGGTTGATAGTTATTATTACCTACATTATGGCTCCTCCCAATTATACTGATTACAAACTTGGAATGAGCCTTTCTATTTAGAGCAGCTCCTGGACTCTAATCTTGGAGATCTGCTACTGTCTGCTCAATGGCTTAGGAGCACAGGGCTGCTTAGACCTGTTACAGTGTCCAAAGGAGCCCCTTTCCTTCATCGAAGCCAAGCGAGGCAGCCAAAAGGCAGACAACAAAGGTGCACTGGTAAGTTTTCCCCTTTTGTTTTCTGGGTTGAGCCATATCAACCCCTCCTGCCTATTTTTTTTTTGTATTACCTGCAAGCTAAGAATGTTTTTTTACATATTTAAATGGTTGAAAAAAAGAAGAAATCATGTTATGCAAAACTATATGAAATTAAAATGTCTATTTCCATAAGCAAAGTTTTATTGAACCATAACTATGTCCATTCATTTGTCTATAGCTGCTTTTGTGTGCCACAGGACACACACAGTGCCTGTATGGCCCACAGGTCTGAAATATTTGTTATCTGGCCCTTTACAAAAAAAAGTTTGCTGACCCTAGGTCTAGTGGGATGGTAGAAGGAAGGGGTATTAATGCTGTTGTGTAAAAAACAAAATTCTTTTTTTAATTGTTGATAGTATTAGATGTCCCCCATCCCCCCCTCTCTTTACCAACCCCATTACCCTGCCCCTACCCCACGCCAGGCCTTCCCTATACTATGGTCTGTGTCCATGGGCTGTGCATACATGCATGTATGTTCTTTGGTTCATCTCTTCCTGTCCTTTCCACCCCCCTCTCCTCTGAGGTCTGTCATTCTTTTCTACATATCCATGCCTCTGGACCTATTTTGTTCATCAGTTTATTTTGTTCATTAGATTTCCCATTTAAGTGAGATCATGTGATATTTGTCTATCTCAAACTGGCTTTTTTCGCTTACCATAATAGTCTCCAGGTCCATCCAAGTTCTTGCAAAGGGTAAGAGTTCCTTCTTTTTATAACTGACCCTAGGTCTAGTGGGATGGTAGAAGGAAGGGGTATTAATGCTGTTGTGTAAAAAACAAAATTCTTTTTTTAATTGTTGATAGTATTAGATGTCCCCCATCCCCCCCTCTCTTTACCAACCCCATTACCCTGCCCCTACCCCACGCCAGGCCTTCCCTATACTATGGTCTGTGTCCATGGACTATGCATACATGCATATATGTTCTTTGGTTCATCTCTTCCTGTCCTCTCCACCCCCCTTTCCTCTGAGGTCTGTCATTCTTTTCTACAACGCCAGGCCTTCCCTATACTATGGTCTGTGTCCATGGGCTGTGCATACATGCATGTATGTTCTTTGGTTCATCTCTTCCTGTCCTTTCCACCCCCCTCTCCTCTGAGGTCTGTCATTCTTTTCTACATATCCATGCCTCTGGACCTATTTTGTTCATCAGTTTATTTTGTTCATTAGATTTCCCATTTAAGTGAGATCATGTGATATTTGTCTATCTCAAACTGGCTTTTTTCGCTTACCATAATAGTCTCCAGGTCCATCCAAGTTCTTGCAAAGGGTAAGAGCTCCTTCTTTTTATATAGCCACAAAGTATTCCATTGTGTGTATGTACCACAG
>NW_005354385.1:10914896-10936423 GCF_000412655.1 Myotis brandtii | reverse complement strand
ACCAGGGGGCAGATGCTCAATGCAGGAGCTGGCCCTTGGTGGTCAGTGTGCTCCCATAGGGGAAGCTCTGCTCAGTCACAAGCCGGGCTGATGGCTTCGAGCACAGCGGCGGTGGCAGGAGCCTCTCCCGCTTCCTTGGCAGTGCTAAGGATGTCCGACTGTGGCTTAGGCCCGCTCGCCATGGGAAGCGGGCCTAAGCAGTCAGTCGGACATTCCCTGAGGGCTCCCGTGCTGCCATAGGGATGTCTGACTGCCAGCTTAGGCCCGATCCCCCAGGGAGCGGGCCTAAGCAAGCAGGTGGATATCCCCCAAGGGGTTCCGAACTTCGAGAGGGCATAGGCTGGGCTGAGGGACCCCCCCAAGTGCACAAATTTTCGTACATCAGGCCTCTAGTATTAAATAAATTTTTAAAAAATATAATATTGTAAAATGAAAATATCAATAAAACTTGTGATTTTTTTCTTTTTTCAAATATTTTTTTCTCCCACTGGAAAGGGTCACTGAAAGGACCTACAAACAGTGACACTTCAGAAGCAATGAGCATTCCTAATATGGATTTTAAACATCTTTTCATCCAAAGGAATCAGGGCTAATTGTAAAAAAAAAAAAAAAAGGTTGATTCCAGGTCTGGAGTAGGAAATTTGCAAGGTGGCCTTAGGCTATTGTATTGTGTCAGCTTATAAAGGTTGAAGAAATGATAGTTTTAGAAAACCACATTTTTCAATTTCTCATGTAATAATTCAGACAAAGATCATCAATGGATGGTAAAATTTTTAGATGAAAGATTTTTGAGGAATGGGATATTTACACAGAGCCAAAATATTACTCTGTGAATTACTTACTAAATGAAACAAACAAACAAACGAACAAAACATGTACCTTTACAATTCAGAGGTCTGGCTATTGCCACCTGAACCAAGTATATTCATTTAGCATCACTAATAGTGGGGCTGCCTGACATTGTGTCCCAACAGGTGATGCAATATAAAATACATCACCTCTGTGCCAAAAACATTTTATTCAATCTAACCAATTTCCTAGAAATTGAGAATTTCTTTTTGGAAAAAGACAGATTGTAATTGTTTTAGATTTTGTGAGCCATATGGTCTCTGTCACAACTACTCAACTCAGCCCTTATATCAGGAAAGCATCCATAGACAACATGTAAACAAATGGCTGTGCCTGTTCTAATAAAGCTTTATTTACAAGTATAAGTGGTAGATTCAATTTGGCCTGCTGGTCATAGTTTGTCAACCCCCATTTGAAATGTAATTAACTGTTTACAGAAAATTCAGGTGAAAGAGGAACCAAAGAAAATAGATAACAAGATAATATAATTGGGCAAATCCAAAATGAGGAACCTTCTACAATACAGATTCTTAAATGCTTCAAAAAAGTTAGTGTCATTGGAAAAAAAAGTGATGAGACTATTCAGACTTATATAAACTAGTGAGACATAAGAACCAGTTTGAATGTGTGAACCTAGATAACAACCATCTTTTTCATACATGGAGCTACTAAACCCTACCTCCCCTCCTCTGTCTTGTGCACATGATATTTCTTTTTTATATTTATAAATTAATTTTTAAAATTACAGTTGGCATACAATAGTAAGTTTTAGGTATACAACATAGTGATTAGACATGTTTATAACTTAAGTGATTTCCTGATAAGTCTAGTACCCATCTGATACCATACGTAGTTATTACAATATTATTGATTATATTCCCTATTTACACCCCGTGACTATTTTTTTTAATATATATTTTATTGATTTTCCACAGAGAGGAAGGGAGAGAGACAGAGAGTTAGAAACATCGATGAGAAAGAAACATCGATCAGCCGCCTCCTGCACATCCCCCACCGGGGATGTGCCTGCAACTCAGGTACATGCCCCTGACTGGAATCGAACCCGGGACCTCTCAGTCCGCAGGCCGACGCTCCATCCACTGAGCCAAACCGGTTTTGGCCCTGTGACTATTTTTATAACTGAAAATTTGCACATCATAATTCCTTCATCTTTTTTGCCCAGCTCTGCAACCCTTCTCCCATCTGGCAACTATCAGTGTGTTCTCTGTATCTATGAGCTCATTTATGTTTTGCTTGCTTATTTTGTTTTTTAGATTTCACATATAAGTGAAACGTTGCAGTATTTTTCTTTTTTATCTGAGTTATTCACTTAGCACAACACCCGCTAAGTTCTTCCATGTTGTCACAAATGGCAATATTTCACTCTTTTTTATAGTTGAGAATATTCCATTGCATATATGTACCACCTCTTCTTCTTGTTTTTGAATCCTCACCCGAGGATATTTTTCCATTGATTCTTAGAGAGAGTGGAAGGGAGGGGGAAGGACAAAGAGAAATATCAATGTGAGACAGACACATTTAAAAAAAAACTCACGCCTCACTTCCATGCTATTCTTCCATTCTCCCCATAAAGCCTACATACAACTCTAGAGCTGACTTACTTATGCTCAACTGGTCTTCATTAGACTGCTCATCCTTGCCTCTGTTTTTTCCACTCTTGTTTTTGTCTCCTCCCTTAAGAACTCATCTTTGTGAGGACAAAGCTGTTTCAAAATCAAGGTTTGTTTGATTTCCCTCACCATGATGAAAATTTCTCTTGCTTTTGTTCCTTAGGGAAGAAGATGTTCTTGAACTTTATAGTAGCCTTTCTGTTCTGTTTAACAAAGGACAAAAGTTTGTGCTGCCAGTAATGTATAAAATCAAACAAGACAAATTTACACTCAGTTCACTGTTCCTGCTTTTTCTAACCTATGAACCATAGTTATAGGATGATAGTTCTAAATGATCCTTTCTAACCTGAAAAGGAGATCATGAGGTTACTACAAGTATTGTCTGAAGCAGCCAAAAAATCCAATAAAATCCTAGGCACCACTAGGAAAGAAAGCAAAAGCATGAACTGGCGTGTATATAAAATCATCATAAATTTACATTTGGGTGATTACATGATTCCTGGTGGGATTCAGAAACCGATGAGTATAATCGCCATGAAATTGGGCTATTTGTAGAGTTGATGGATTGAGCCTCCAGTGTGGAAACCTAGTGTTGATATTATTTTAAATCCATTCATTTTTATTTATAAATGAAATAATTATATTGAATGACTACTATCTTGGCATAGAGTGATAAACAAAAAAGACACAGTCCCTGTTTTCAAGGACCCGACAGTCTAATGGAAAATTCAGATATTCTTGGTGAGGGCAAGACAAAGTACTATGGGAACATATTGGAGCAGGGGGTAGTAGGGGTGAAGCAGAAAATAGAAGGAAAACGTCTTCTACAAATGGGAATTGACTTCCTGCCAAAAATCCATGGCAATTTTAAGGAACTGTGAATAAGTGAGTATAGTTGAAGCATAAAATTTGGAGTAAGTTGGGGAAAGGCTGTGGTAAGAGAAGACATTGAATAGATAACATGTAGAAGCCAAATTATGGAAGTGCTTGGAAGGCAAATCTTATAGTGTTTGAGTAGGGTAAATTTTTACTTACTGTTTCCATTAATTATCATTAACTGCATTAAACAATTAATGAGTGAATTTAGTGGTTTATACCCTTTGTATTTTCAAAAGAATTTTAATGCATGCCTAGAGATTTAACAAAATCCAGGATACTAGAAGAACTTTGTATAGAAATCGTATCTACCATTAGAGGGGTAGTAAAAACTAGGAAAGTAACTACCCTAGAAGGTTACACATATTAACACATAAATTTGTTCAAAATGGGATTAGACACACAAATGGACCCTAGTGGGTTATTAAGGGAAATTGTTTATTTGAGGCCTTCCTAGGCCTTCCCACAAAAAGACCTGTGCATGTCAATGCATGATCAGAAACAGTTCCAAACAGAACGTTTTTTTCTTATTCTGTATTATATGTGTTAGGGAGTCATTCCCTTATCCCTTAATTACACATACCCACCTATTTGGGGTAGCCTTAGTAAATATGATCTTCCATTAAGCTTAGCTCTTTGGAGAATATTTAAAAAGCTAATGTCCATATCTGTTTGTGGGGAAAATGCAGACATCCCTCTTCCATTGACTGCATTTTTGTTTGACTTTTTAGTAATAAGACTCTCTGCCTTTAAATTAAGCTTCTATGGGATCATTGATTAAAATGGCTGATTAAAAACAACTTTAGGGGAAAAAACCTTAAGATAATTTTCTCTTGCTGAATTCTTTAAAGTTCTTTCTATAAAGTGCTGTAAGTTGAATCCCTCTTGACTTATTCTGAGTGGAAACAGGGAACAATGACGCCTCTGTATTAAATTCCCAATCATTCCCCACGATCACTTTCAGTTTCCCATTAGCCTTATCATTGCTACAGAAGGAGTCTCACTTTCTTTAGATTTTCCTGAGTCAGTTTCCTGATCCTTTAATATCATTTGCTGACCTCTTCCTGAATTCCCTCTTAAGAATTCAAATATTGATTCTAAGACATTTAATGATCTCCCTTTCTAGTATATTAGCAGATACTGAGCTTGGCTTAAATTGTAGCTATTTTAAGTTAAAGTTAGCCAGTCATAAGTAACTGTACAGCAACTATATAGCGCATACAGATATGCATGCACAAACACAACACAGATGCAAACACGTGTGCAAATAGGGTCTAGGAGATAATGTAGGTAAAACAGCAGGGACTTTGAGCAGAGAAAAATTAGACATAAAATTTATACAAAGGAACTTCTGACATGATCTTAGAGAAGGAAACCAATACATAATGTGACAACTCAGTGTGAACATTATCACATCCATTGTTTGATATAGGTTATACTTCCACAGGCCTTGACTTGGGAGATGTTAGACCACATTCAAAGGAAAGCAGGTTGGAGGGAATGCAAACGTTTTAAGTAGAGTTGGGAAATATCACATAACTGTATTGTACTATTGTGTTTTTCCATCTTCATACTAAGAGGGTGCACAGCAGTTATATACTGGTAAGCATTTAACAATTGGCTGGAGGTGAGAGGAGCGGCATGGGGTAGCTCTGATTTGTAGCTTTTCTGATTTCTGTGGTGTAAATACACCATGGCTTATTTGAAACTACCAACTTCATGTTACTAAACACAGAATCAGGAAGAAATGTACAGTTGCATGTCATTATATATTATTTCTATCATACAGATATAATAGACATAAATAACCCCAAGAGCGTGGATAATAGTAAAATAATTGGGAAATGAGTTTTGAGTTGTTGTTACCTTTGTTTTTATTTCCTTTTAAGTTTATATAACTTAATGTTTGTTAATGGCTGTGTTTAACAGCTAGCTTGCTAAAGTCCTAAAAGTTTAGCAACCGGCTCTGTGTAGCTGGTGGGAGGCAGTTCTGGCACCTGAGTAGGGTTCACAGGCACCCAGCAGATGAAAGAAATTACACGACTAAGTCCCATGAAGAGATAATTGTGGTTCCCTACAGATTGCTGTGGAACTGCGTGTGCAGACCTGCTATGCCCTACCCGCTGTGCTGCCTCCCCTGTGAACCCTCCCCAAGTTCAGAAGTGAGGTCCTAAACCTCATGCTCTCACCAGACACCGCGCTTGTTTCGACTTGGATGGTCACTTTGAAGAAAAGTGGAAGGTTTTTCCACTTCTTGAGTAGCAGACTGGAGGTAATGTTTCCTCTGGTCTTTTGTTGATACTGGTAGCTTTGGAAGCAAAGTCAAACATATAAATTTCTCAGTACTAGTATGTGCTGTATATGATCTTTTAAAGATGATTTCCTGGGCAGTCTATGACCAGAAAGAGAGGCTCTGAGCTATGGACAAAAGATAATTCTCAAAGGTAGAGAAAATATTTGAAATCTTTTACATCACTAAATATGAGCCTACTTCATTATTATTATTTAGTGCATAAATTGTTTTATGTTATTTTTTCCATCCCCTCTATGCCCTCTTCCACCTCTACCTCCCCCTCACAATCACCACACTGTTGTCCATGTCCATGATTTCTCTTTCTTTTTTTCTTTTTTGCTCAATCCCTTCCCTCCCCCCAAACCACCCCCCACCAGAGCTGTCTAAAAGAAAAGACAAAAATTTACAGAAAATAGGAGGAAAAACTCGGGAGACCAATGAATGTTAAACGATGATGAATTCCCAATTATGCGAATAGACAACTGATAATGTCAGTGCAGAAATAGGACCATAAACTTTAAAGTCAGGATGTTGGATGTACTTTCATGTGAAATTGGCAAACATAGGGGGAAAATCCAAAGACAGTAGTAAAAGCCAATGAGTGTATGGAGGAAAGTGGAGAGTAACAGGGGCGGTGACTGTGTCTAAGAGCATCTGGAGAGTAGGAAAAGCATATAAGATGTGTACCTCAAATACAGAGAATAATCCAATAAAGTCCATGAACTGGAAATATTAATGAGCAGAGAACAGATCATTCCTCATACCTAGGCCCACATCAGGGCATCGCTGGCCAGACGCTGGGGAGGCAGTGTCTCACATGTTTCCATGAACAGCTGTGGAATAAATTGATCCCAAGTGAGATAAGTAGAGGCAGTCTTATATGCAGAGCTATCAACGTGAGCTTAGGAGTAACCAGCAGGTAATGGAACATACACAGATATCAGGAGTCTGTGGCAGGAATAAAAAAGAAATTGACAATGAAGGAGACAGGGTGCTGGAAGGAGAGTAACATCAGTACCTCAGAAGAGGCCAAACATGTGCGACCATTCAAAGTCAAATACCAAGTGGGCAATGAACCAGGTGTTTGAAAGCTTCATGAGCACAAGGCAGAAATAAGAAGGCACACACGGCAGTGTACAAGGGGCTGATCGCTAGGACAATTCCCTACTTCCTGATGCTGGGTTTTCTATTGTTCCCATGCAACAGGCACCAATCCCAGAAAAGCAGTGGTTTCCAAACACTAGAGAGCAAAAATATCACCTGGTGAGTGGTGGGTATGTGAAAATACAAATCCCAGGATCCTACCACCAGTGTTCTTCAGTCAGGCCCAGGAATCTGCTTTTAAAAAATAAGCATCATTGAAAATTCCAATGCAGTTGGTTTACCAACCACTTTCTGGGAACTGCAGCAGGATAATTAATGCAGGGGCCTGCTGGTGAAACGCGTCTGGAGACATACTGCTAAGCAGTCCCAGGGGTTCAGCATTTCACCTGGCAAGCAAATGCCGACTCCTTTGCGAGGCAAATTCATGGCCCAGCTGTCACAACCTGTTATAGTTGCTTGGAAATCTCTACTTCTTTTATTTGTTTTTTTTTTTGTTGTTTGTTTGTTTTTGTAATCTTTGATTTTGAATGTTGACATTTTACCTTGGGCTTAATAATATTTATAATTTCAAATTTTGTTTGGAAGCAGATGGGGTATAAATCCTAGTTAAATACAAAGTTTAATTGCTGATGCCCTCTCTCATATCATCAAGAGAAGTGGAGAAAGAGAGAGACACTGTTTAATTATTAGTTGAGTAATCATGTTACTAAATCTGTCTTGTTAATGTATGAGGGAATACCTTGAAAACTGTAAAGTTTTATACAAATAGGTAATTTAAAAATACATTACTTTATATATACCAAATAAGTATGGGTATCTTATCTATTGTATTTCTATAAATTTTTTATGTACTCACATGTTCTTGTATTTATGATGTTGGGGTGGGGGAGTCCAAACATTTGCACAAAGACAAGAACACATCACTTTGTCACAATATTGTGGCTCTTTATTCTTTGTAGCTCTTCCAAATCCCACAAACACAGAGAGGATTATCAGTACTATCTGAGTGTGTGTGGGCTTGAAAAGCTCTGAATGTCTCTAAAACAGCAAGTTTTGTGGATGCTTTTTTTTTTTTTAATACCGGGAGCTTTTGGTGCATGTTAATCCTTATGATCTGTCAGACTATTGCTCCACAAATCAGACCTTCCTAGGGCTTCCAGGTAATGGACATAACTGATATTATGTTGGACCAGGCTCAGGCAACGGCCCAGGTGTGGCAACTGGTCTATTTGCAAAAAGACTTGTCTCCATTTGCAATGATGCCGAGCTTTGCATATGAATGTTTTCATCCGTAGAAATGGAGCAGTCTAAGCAAGATTTTCTTCTTTAACTGAAGAATACATGGAAGAGAGAAATGTTGGCTGTGCCTGGCTAAGGTGATAAAATTATTTTCAGAACCAAGGATCCAGGCAGAAGATAGATTTATTGATGTGACAATCTTTGGGGAAACCAGAGACATGATCTCAGAAAGATGTATATTCAAACGGAGGCCTTAGGGAATATTCTTGTCTCTTGAAATAACAGGGAACCTGGCAGAGAGGAGCTGTGACATCTGGGAGAGGACAATAAAGATTAAAATTTAGAGTCACCCAGAGAGAACATGTGAGTTGCTTTTTATATATGTGACAAGGTTGGCTGTATCTGTGAGATATTGGAATTGTGTGGACAGTCAGCTTACAGCGTTGAGAGAGAATGAAATAGCCTTTGTTTTGCTGTCCAGGCCTTGGGTTGCCCAGGAGCTTGGATTAGAGTGAAGAATCTACCTCTGAGGAGCAAGATTCATGTCCCTTTGTCAGCTTACCGTGGACTAAGTGGAATTAGCGGTGGGCTCACCGTTTGGGGGACCATGAGCAGGCTCCCTGGGAGAGCCAGGTCTGTCTGTCTTCTGAGCTCCATTCCTGTGACATTCTCGGGACCAGAGAGAACTCTCCTTCCTAAGGGGCCTCTCAGGTCATTGCTTTACTCTTTGTGCAAAATGGGAACAAAGAGACACAGCCCCCTTCTTCGTGTCCTAACAAAGCCGTGTCTAGATAGAGCAGGACTTGGCTGTTGTAACTTTCATGAAAATAAAATCCCATAAAAATGAATTATCTGTTCTTTTTATACCATGAACTGGCTTAGGAAACTTGGCCCTATTTTTCTTCCAGCCTATCTGTCGTCTCCCCACTCACCCCCCACGTTTGAGAATTAATTAAATTCTGATATAATGTTAAATTGTACAAATTGTGCATTTTTGTAAGTCTGCTTTATTCTTCTTCTCTGGCTCCTATCTAACCCTCCTCTAGGAATCTCTCCATTTCCTTTGAAAGCCAGCCAAAGAGAGGTCCCAAGGAATAAGGGCATGGGCATCTTCAGCTTAATTTAGGAAAGGAAAGTAGAGGGTTTGGGGTGATTTAGTTCTGCCCAAACCTAAATAGTGCTGTTGAGAAACTATATGCATCCTTTAAAAATGGGACTGAGGATCAGTGTCCTAGGTGTGATTTGTATATTTATCTGGCTCTCTGTCCAGACTATTATTTTATCTTCTCCGGTAAAGTTGTGTTGCTGTCAATTTAGCCAATAATGCTGTTTCCAACTTTATGTATCTGCCTGGGCTCTGGGGGAAGCCACTCATGTCTCTCGTGGCCTCAAGTGACAGCCTTTGTAGAACAGAAACTGTAGCATCTCACCTGACAAAACTGCCTTGCAGGCAGCGGAGCTCAACAAGCTCGCACCAGGGACGGGCCCTGCCCGCCGAGACCCAAGGCCAGGGCTCACCTGCTGGGGCTTTGGGGTTCCTGCTTTGTGGAGGTGACTATCTAAAGAAAAGAGGAGGATGATGCATGATTCCAGAGCTCAGTCCTCCAGGCTGAGCTGAGACCTAAAGGAGACCCAAACAGGCGTGGCTTGGCAGCAAGTGTCTGGGGAAGCGAGTTGACACTTGAAGGTGGAAACTCAAGTGCAGGGAGAGTCAGTCAGCATTGGAGGGAGCCAAGGATAAAAGCACACAGAATGTCACTCCCAAAACTAAATATATATTTATCATTTGTTTTTTAAAAAACATATTTAAAATGCCTAACCAAAAGTTTTGGTAAAAACAAAAATGTTTGTATACTGAGGGGACGGGGGAATTAGAAGGGGAAAGAAAGAAAGAAAAAGAAAGAAAGAAAGAAAGAGAGAAGGAGGGAGAGGGAGAGGGAAGGGAAGGGAAGGAGGGAGGGAGGAAGGAAGGAAGGAAGAAAGAAAGAAAGAAAGAGAGAAGGAGGGAGAGGGAGAGGGAAGGGAAGGGAAGGAGGGAGGGAGGAAGGAAGGAAGGAAGAAAGAAAGAAAGAAAGAGAGAAGGAGGGAGAGGGAGAGGGAAGGGAAGGGAAGGAGGGAGGGAGGAAGGAAGGAAGGAAGGAAGGAAGGAAGGAAACAAGCCCTCAAAGGTGTTTATGACAGTAACCTTTCTGTGA
Organism: Myotis brandtii; assembly: GCF_000412655.1. Taxonomy (NCBI): domain Eukaryota; kingdom Metazoa; phylum Chordata; class Mammalia; order Chiroptera; family Vespertilionidae; genus Myotis; species Myotis brandtii. Next base: position 10,926,236 of record NW_005354385.1, on the reverse strand, counting down.
CACTGACTTGTTTTAAACCTCAAATGCTAAGAGGCTGTTTGTGAAGTCTCTTTGCTGATGTCGCCTGGGCTGGACGGCAATCAGGATTTGCTTGCTGCCATGGGTGGCTGAATCACTATAGGAATCTTTGGTCCCTTTGATGTTTGCTATCTACAGAAGTTCTGAGAGCCCTGGAAGGAAGAAGCAGAAGGTAAGGGGGGGTTTTCAAACAGCATGAGGGAAGGCAGGTTTTATTAAGCTTACTTACTAGTAAGTCATTTGTTTGAGGGAGACGACGGTAGTTTCTTTTGTTATGTCAGTGCCATCCCTCCGCCAGTCTTGAAGAAGAGAAACCAGGTCCATCAGAATGATGCCCATGTCTGTCTCTGGGGAAATGAGGACCAATTAAGGCAGAAGTGGAAAATAGATAAAGCCAGATGGAAATATTATGATCTGGTAACAGATCTTTATTAACAGATCTGATAACAGATCAGTACTTTAATAACATGGCTTTTTCAAGTTTCACACTAAAGCAATGCTTCTTTCAGTATTTGTGATTCTGAAAACACTCACTGAAATTTGGGGGGTCAGAAACTATATGTATCTATAAGAATTATTTTTAAAACTCCAATAAAATGAATCACCCATGCTTGTCATTTTCTTACCTTTAAATCATTTATTTTTCTTAATAAATCAAAATGGGGAAAGAATTTAAAGAAAGCTTCCAATATTGTGAGAAAAACCCTCAATGTGAGCTTCTCTTTTATATCCAATAAAATACTTATAGCATCTTAAGGATTTTAAAAATGCAATACATATTAATTATGAAGTAAATTTTTTCTACCATAAATCATTTGTGAATTCAAGAGTCACGGTGCAAATTACCCAATTAGTGTCGAATGGCAAGTAGCTTTTCTTAGTGAACTCATATGATGACAAGTGGTGAGCTCCTGTATGTATTAAAAAATCCAGATGTAGGCTCTGCTGTTGTCTGTTTGATAGGTGTTTCCGGTTGCTCTAGGCTTTTCTTATGTTTTGTATCATATGATTGTTACACATTTATATATGGCACTTAATATAAATATGTTGAATAAGTGGATGTAGGGAGGCAATTAGGCAAATAAATGCTGGTCTGTCCAGGTAGCCTTATAAATTTCAGTTCATAGTATATAATTCCCTAAAGCCACATGCCATTCCTGCTTGTGCTTCCCCTCCAACACCACAGTACCAGCAAGTCTGTGTCGTGGATGTCATGTCTGATTTACCTTTTAGCACTCAGGGTTCTTATTTGTCTAAAGGAACTAGACACCTGATTTGTTCTTCAGTGATTCAACTTCTATTTAAACTTCTCAGATGACTACATGTTTTACAAAGGAATACCTACTGACTAATTAATAGAAAAGTATATCTTGAATTTATTCATAAATTTTTATTTCGTCAATTCCTGTATCCTGTGATTTACCTACAACTGAAGAAATTCAATTGAATACGTTCCATAACTTTTAAAATTCATTCATTATTTTTTCATGTATTGGCACATGCCTTCTGTTAAGCACTATGATAGTTGTTGGAGATACAAAGGTAACATGAGAGAGGGAGAGAGGGAGAGACTGAAGAAATAGGAAAGCAAGATATTCGTTTTTGGAGCAAGATCATGGAGACAACTAGGTTTATGGGATTAAAAGCCCAGGAATAAGGAGCAAGGAATGAATGAAGATGACTCTTGGAAGTGCACAAAGTGTGTTGGGGAAATGGATGTTTAGTGGCCTTTCTTTTCAATAATGTAAGAGGTGAGGTTTTCTGCTAAGAGGGAGAATTAAGCATGAGGTAGAAACATACGGAGAACGTCAATCATCTGGGGGTAAATAAAGTGATACTGGAGGAGTGTTGAATGTCTAATTAAGGTTCAACCTCATAAGCGTGTAATAAATTCAACAAGGAATTAGAGCTGAGAGTTGGTAGGGCAGGTGTGGAAAGAAAAGAAGATGAGATAATTAGAGGATATTGGTGATGATGCCCTTGAAGAAAGAGACCCAGGGATCCCAAGCTGCGAGAGAATGAAGTAAAGTCTGATTGTATCTTATAGTCTGGGGGAAAGGGAAGAGGTGAAATGACAATAATCTTCATGAGGGAAGATCTAGCCTGGTACATAGTACACAGTTAATAAATATTGTAGGAAAATGGTGAGCTTGGTAAGCTAAGGCAGCAGGCTGAGTAAGGTCGAGGAGAACATAAGGAAGATAAGAGGTCTGCAGGTAGTCCATTCCTAGTGTGGTGCAGTGCATATCTCTATCAAATATATTCAGTGACTTTGGAGATTGGCATCAGAACTGAATCCCCCAGTTTAAGATTTTGACAGGGGAACAGTTAATTCTAGGTAATGTCAAGCTCAAGTTTGGTCTAAAGAGTGGCTGTTAAAGCAGAGAGAAGTGAATGATATTGGGGACCAAGGGCATAGTTTTGAATAACCCTCAATAATGTTAGGCACTGTGAACTGGGCAGCTAGCGTTGATTCCAAGAACCCATTTAGAATGAGGATGGTCTAATCCCAAAGTCATTGGGTAGAACTTTTTTGGAATTGTCATTGGGAAACCTCCTCCTTGACTTTTTCAAAGGGTAGCAATGGAAGTAGCGTCATCTGGGAGGCACTGGTTTTCAATTAAGGAAAACCTATCAAAGGAGCAATGGAGAGTGGAGTGAGAGAGGGTTGTGTGTTTCAGTGGAGGGCATATTTGATCACTAACTTTGTTCAGACTTGCTGGTGCATGGCAATTAAAAACACAAGACAGGACTCTATCAGTATTATTATTTTTAACTAGAGGCCTGGTGCACAAATTCGTGCACGGGTGGGGTCCCTAGGCCTGGCCAGTAATAGGGCCAATCAGGGCCATCTCACCCAGTCCCGAGTGGGGCAGATGAGGGCCGGCCGGCTGGCTGGGGGGAGGGTCAGCAAAAGGTTGGCCAGCCATGGGAGGTTGGTTGTGGGAGCACGCTGACCGCCAGAGGGCAGCTCCTGCATTGAGTGTCTGCCCCCTGGTGGTCAGTGTGCGTCATAGCACCCAGTCATTTGGTCACTTAGGCTTTTATATATATAGACTAGAGGCCTGGTGCACAAAAATTTGTGCACTTGGGGGGTGGGGAGGCCCCTCAGCCCGGCTTATGCCCTCTCACAGTCTGGGACCCCTCGGGGGATGACCACCTGCTGGCTTAGGCCCGCTCCCCGGGGGATTGGGCCTAAGCTGGCAATCAGACATACCTCTGGCAGCCCAGGAGCCCTCGGGGGATGTCCACTTGCCAGCGGGGAGCAGGCCTAAGCTGCAGTCAGACATACTTAGCGCTGCTGAGGAGGCGGGAACAGTAACTAAAAGGTGCCTATTACCAATGTGGTCTTTACTTATGATATTTAGGAGAATTGAGGTCAGGTATAATAAGAATGGTCGACGATATCGTGGATATATGCTTATCCCATGTATGAGTAACTCTTCTGTTGATAGCATAACTAATTGTGCACATGGATAAAAAACATCTAATTCCATTTATATACTGTACAGAGTCATTTAGTACTAATAACTTGCGTGTTTTTGCTTTTGTATTAATTTTTATTTTAATGGATCCCTTGGTCAGTCTGCTCCTTCCACAAATAAATGAATACACATAATAAACAAAACAGAGCCATATGGGTCAAATTTTTACAACTCTTGACCCTGAAGCAAAACAGATTTCCAGACAGTATCACAGACAGAAAGCCATTTTATTTTCTCTTATTTCTCTGCCAACCCCATCTAGATGAACAAAAACTGATAAGAATATTATAATTCCATGAAAAACTTATTGGGTAATGTTTGTATATTAGTTATGCTTCACTATTTGGATTCACTCAGTAAAAATTTATGACAATATTTAATCAAAATTATTAAAAAGAAATTGTCACCTTGTTTTCTATAATATGTAAAACAATTGCCTGTGCGTATTCTGCAATGATTTACTGTATATAGAAGTGAATGGGCATGCCAAAAAGCAGATATCTGATGGGTAGAGGTGATAAATATTCATCAATATAGTTAATACTAAAAGATTTTCTCTATTACTTATTCCACTTTACTTATTTCTACTTGCTGGAATGGTAGACATATTAAAATATTAATTTTCCGCTTTAGTGGAATGATTTCAGAGTCAAGTCCCATTAAAATTCTGAACATAAATATGAAAAAAGAGGATGTAGCTCAGTCTAATTCTCTTCAATGTTTTTCTAAAACTATTTATTTGCTTTTTTTTTAAAGCTTCTATTTCACCAATTTTAATTGCTTGGGGGGGGGGGTCCCTCAGCCCGGCCTGTGCCTTCTTGAATCCAGGAGCCCTCAGGGGATGTCTGACTGATTGATGGCTTAGGCCCACTCCCTAAGCCTGCAGTCAGACATCCTTAGCGCTGCCACGGAGGCGGGAGAGGCTCCCATCACTGCCGCTGCACTTGCCAGCCATGAGCTCGGCTTCTGGTTGAGCAGCACTCTCCCTGTGGGAGTGCACTGACCACCAGGAGGCAGCTCCTGCATTGAGCGTCTGCTCCCTGGTGGTCAGTGCGCATCATAGTGACTGGTCATTGCACTGTTCGGTCGATTTGCATATTAGCCTTTTATTATATAGGATTCCCTATAGACAATGTACCTCTTACTGTCTATACCCATGTTTGAAATGCGATTGAAAAGAACTATTCTAGGAAAATTTTGAGGACATCTGAGGAAATAAAAGGATTACTGAAAGCTAGATGGAAAGAGTTAGGATTAGTTCAAAAAGAGGATGATACATAAATTGTGGCAGAAATGTCGTTCTGCACTAATTTGGGGAAAGGGCTAATATGATATTTGCAGCCTTGTTCCAGTAACACCCTCCTCACATATTGTCCTCAGCTCAGCTCTAAATTCCCAGGTTTAAGTCCCTGTTTCCCAGCTGTTTATATCTCTGCACTTCCAACTCAAGTGAACTCAGACAGCTAGGTTGGGACTGATTATAACCATCGAGAAAATGTGCTTCACCCTCATTTATGGGTTTTCACATCCAGCATGATAAAACATCCACCCCTTTAGAGTTTCAAGGACTATTCGCAAAGCAAGTGCCTCACACCTCCTTTTTAAGGCTGAATTGCTTTCAAGTTACTTTTTCCTTCTTTGATTTTACTGAATAGATCCTTTAAATATCACCAGTTGCCTGAGGTTTTCAACTGTCATCAGGATATACCAGTGTTTTGTCCATCAGAGGGAAAGAAAGAAGTTCGGTGACAGCCATTGTTGCGGCTGCCCATCACCAACACTGACCCAAGCCTCAGAGGGCCACTGTCACTGGGGGAACCTGTCATCCATGTGTTTTGGGGTGTGGGGTGGGATGAGGTTGAAAAATTCTACTCTTGAACATCTGAAGCAACAAAGCAGGAATGTCTAGTTTGGAACAATCCTGAGGCGTATAACTGTGACATTCCACGTGTGCAATCAGAAATAAGCCCCATCTAGGTAGCAATTTATGCCTGGTTTTATCTTGATAACGACAGTCAGGTAGAGTCCCTCTAATCTGAATTACTTATCTGTGCTGTAGTCCTCAAATTGTGGTCCCCAGATCAGCAGAATCAACATCACCTGAAACTTGTTAGAAATGCAAAAGTTTGAACCCCCTGCCTCACTACTACTGAATCAGAAACTGGAGGTGGTCCAGCAGTCTGCATTTTACTAGCCCTCCTGGTGATCCTGATGTTAGTTCCAGTTAGGGAACCACTGGGCCCGTTGGTATTGGTTCTCAGCCCAGGCCCACATTAGAATCATCTGAGGCAACTATAAATTTTAAAAATACCAGTGATTGGGCCCCACCACCAGATCCTGATCTAATTAGTTTGGAGGGTGCCTTGGCATTAGATTTTGTGAGTTCCAACGATGCTAATGACATCGCTGAGAAACATCGTTCTGTTATAATGTGAGAATAGGCTCTCTAATTTAGGGCTTTGTGATGAATTGAAAAACAATTTGTTGAGAACAACTCTGTTCATTTTACTAGAGTGTTAATTTAGGCATGCTTATATGGAACAAACCCCACATAATGTAAGACTTAAGAGGGTGGGAATCTTTGTCCGTTTTTTATTTTTTACTATTGTATCTTGAGCACCTGGGGCAGTGCTGGGCACATAGAAGGTGCTCAAATAACCATGTTGACTAATTAAATTCATCCATTAAAGAATGGGTTCCAATAGGAAATTGCTTTTACACCTCACAAAGGAACCAGTACGTGCTCTGAGCTGGAAGAATGGTCACTGTTTGGGGCTGGCCTGGGTTCAGCTCCTTCTAGTTCTGGGAATTCTCAATGAATCCTCTTTGTTCTTGTCCCACACCCATCTGTACCAGGATGTCACTGCCTTGTATTAGGATTCACTTTATCTTTGTAGAAATTGGCCCCTGCTTTTCCCCTTAGCCAGAATCACCATTGAGTCGGACCTCATTGCCATTTTCATTAGACAGGTTATGCCCTCTGATGCGAGTAACCAGTTATATAATTTTCCTCCTTTTCTCTGGGCCCACCTCTCTTTTTCCTCCTCTCCTTCCCCCACTTTTTGGGGGTCCTGCCACCTGGCCCACCTATCTTTTGATCTGAACATTCTCCTTTGTTGAAATGCCCTATAGGCTAGTGGGGATTCTTTCTGCTTGGTGGCAAGAACAACTTTCTAAGCGAGTTTGAGCTAAAAATGAATCTCCCAGCAGGCAAAATACCTCTGGCAGTAGCACTGAGGGCATGCGCCTGTTAAACGATTTCATGTTCAATGTTGAGTAAGCCACATGACCTAAACACTGAGTAGCACGTTTGTTTATAAAACTGCCTTTAATTCGGTAGGGCAAATTACTTCCCTGAAACATTGGGGGAAAGGAGGGAAAGTTCAATACTTAATTAGAATTAGAATACTCTAATTAAGACATATCTTTAGGTTGCTTTACTTACTGCTTAAAGCATTCTTTTTAAATGTAGAACCTGCCACTATCAGCTGTTCTTTAGAAGTCTTTCATTCCCCTCTTGCTTTCTGTAGCTTCTTTTTAGATTGACGTTATTTGTGGCTCCAGATAAAGAGAGTTCAAGATTCTGTGCTATGAAAGAATTTGCCAAGTTCTTCCTGAAGGTTCACAGAAGCCCAGGGTGATTCCAAATCATATGCATTTATCTCTTAGAGTGCAGGACGCACAGAAAGAAGTCTCCTAAATGATCTGTAAATTCTCCACTTCTCCATGAAAGCTTCCTGTCCCTTCAACTACACTCAGGCCTGGAAGCTTACATACATCCTTCTCAGGTTATAGCTAATGCTGTGCCTGATTCTATAGCAGCTGTTGCTTTTGAACAATATGATGCTTCTCTTCCCCCAAGAGAAGTTGAAAATGCCTCTTTTGCAGCGTTTTCCACCTTTGTGGACTCAGAGAGCAAAAAAAACAGACTGGGAAATGTGCCTGGGATTCTGTTTGGGAATTCAGGGCACAACTAAAGACCTTTGAGTTTAGCCACTTTCTGACATTGACTTTCATAGCAGCAGTTTAACTTGGAGAAAATCCGCTACCCCAAATGGCTAAAGGTATTTACGTGGAAAATTTTCCAAATGATTGACTTCACTACGTTGCTAATTTTCTTTCTCCATAAATATGTGAGTATTTGGCGTTCTTCCAGAAGTTTTTCTGCATCACTTCTTTTTAGGCAAAGAGTTTTTCTATCAAGAGAGGAAGAAGAAAGAGGCACCAAGAGTTATCCCCCTTTGAAGTGAATTACTATTTGAGTTTAAACCATAGCATCTGTAAAAATAAAGAATTTGAGTGTGTCTCCTGTTTTCTTAAATTTTCCTTTGGCAGATCTTTAAGGGAATCAGAGTAATCTTGACCACTTTAGAGCCAGTGGTCAGCTTTGTGCTTTCTTAGGCACCCCTCTATTATCTCCTTCCCTGCACGCCCCCCCCCCCATTTGCATAGGTCTTACTGAAGGTGTGGTCTCTACTCTCTCTGGTCTCCACTCCTCCCTTCCTTCCTCTCCTCCCACTAATTCTTTAGCCACCTCTCTATTGATTGCTTTTGTCAAGATCACCAATGGCTCCCTGTTACTTAATCCAAAAAATACCTTGGATTATAATTGATCTTCTCATAGCATTTGATATCACCAATCCCATTTTCCTTAGCTTCTTTGGCACCATTTCTCCTATTTCTCCCAGAGAATTTCCTCTTCTTCTGTCCCTTTCTAAGTGTTATTTCCTTGGGAATCAATCTTAGGCCAACTTTTCTTTTTACTCTACACAGACATACCTTGGGATAGTGGGGGTTCTATTGTAGACCACCCCAATAAAGCAAGTTTTTCAATAAAGCGAGTTGTAGTCTTTATGTTGGTGGCGGGGTCTTGACTTCAACTTGTAAAATAGGCAACATCTGCTAAGCACAATGCAGCGAGGTATGCCTACTCTAGTCCTGATGGGTATCATCTGCCCCATGGCCTCAATTCCAATGCCATAGGTAAGGTTCCCCATCCACTTCTCCAGCCCAGATCTTGGGAAGGCAGGCCTATGTCCTAATTATAGTAAACCTAACTCCTCTCTGTTTCTCCTTCTAAGTTTCCATTTTTAGTGAGGGAGTCCATCATTCACTGTGCAAGACAGAAGCCTTCCTTAACTTCTTCCTCTCTGTCTTTTCCCCTCTCCCATAAAATAAACTAACAAGTTTATTCTATTCTATTTTCTACATAAATTTTAAATTCATGCCTTCTCCCTACCTCTTACCAGTATCTCTCCCCCTGCCTTAGTTCAGGAAACGTGCAACTCGCATCTCAATAACTCTCTCTGGTCTTTCCCCTTTACCAATCCATCTTCCATATCACTGGAGAGATTTTTCTGATCACTGCATTTCCCTGATCAAAAGCCCCCACAATCCAGCCCTTCCCACCTCTCCGGCCTCAGTTCTGGGAACTCCCAACCTTGCTTTGTTCATTTGGGGTCACACTTAATTTCTTTCAATTTTTCAAACATACTGTGCTTTCTGACCTCTGGATTCTGTGTTGTTGTTGTTTTTTCCTGCCTGGAAAATCCCTACTACCCCTCTGGAGAATTCCTGCTTCAGTTTGGGTCTAAAGTTGAGAGCACTGCCTTTTGGATGTTCCCCTGGATGTTCTAAGCCTGGCAGAGGTGCCTCTCTCACAGCCTCTGCCCCATCGTCCCATTAGAGCAAGAGCAAGAGCCATCCTGTGTCATAATTGCCTGGGTCTTTGTATTCCCATTAGGTTGCCACTTCTGTGAGGACAGGAGCATGTGTTTTGTGTGGAAATTGTATCTCCAGTGACTCACACGATTGACGCAGAGCTGGCACGCAGTATATATTTGTGGAATGAATGAATGAGCCTCCAAGTAAGCCATGAACCAGCTTTTCTTAGGACACAGGTTCAAAATGCCTTACTCTTATCTGCAATTTCTTCCTCACGAGTCCAGTTCCAAAAGACAAATAAAACTTTGTTGCTGACAAAGCAACATGTGCCTCCCAAAGGGAGAGAAACTTTCCAGAGGTTCTGAGAATTAGCATATGGTAATTGTCAAATCCCAGTGTATCTTTTAATCGAACCTTCGCAGTGGTTCACTTAGCTTGTACTCAGGGCTTAAATTGAGTAGAACCTCATTAGGGATGCCTTAGTGAAAATGGGGAGAATGAGAAATACAGCTTTCCATGACAAGGAGGCGTCGGGGAAAGGGAGCAATCTGGTCTGTGGGCTCTTTAGTCTGTGTGTCTGACTGTACCAGCTCCTGATACAGGAGATGGTGGGAAGGACAGCCACAGCCACCAAAGTGGCCAGGATTGCCCTTTTCAATCCCATTCTGGGTTTTGTACTCCACAGGGATTTACTGTGTGCTTCCCTCCTTTCTTCTCTCTGAGCTTCCTCTTCAATGGCTTCCTCTTCAATGCCAGCCTCAGGAGCAACCTGGTTTTTTTGTTGTTGTTGTGTTTTTTTAATATATTTTGTATTGATTTCAGAGAGGAAGGGAGAGGGAGAGAGTGAAAGAAACATCAAGGATGAGAGAGAATCATTGATCGGCTGCCTCCTGCACGCCCCCTACTGGGGATCGAGCTCACAACCGGGACCTGTGCCCTTGACTGGAATTGAACCCCTGGGGTTCCTTCAGTCTGCAGGCCAACGCCTTATCCACTGAGCCAAACCAGCTAGGGCAGGAGCAACCTGGTTTTAAAGAGATTTCCTCCCTAGAAGCAAATCTTCCTGAGGGGAAAGACCTGGCTCAGCCGCCCATGCTTTCCTGGGCCCCTCTTTGCCGATCGCTGGTCATTCGCTCACGCTGTGCAGGCCACCCCAGTTCTTCCCTTCTGAGGGCTGTGACCAGGTGGGGCAAGCCAGGTTCCCAGGGACAGAACTGGAGAATCACCCCCTTGCAGATTGGCAGCCCTGCCCTTGCTCAGCCTGAGAGCCTCCGCTGACTCATCCCTCGCTCTCTGCCTGCAAGGCCGGCCCCCACTCAGCCGTCAAGCCTCCTTGCCTCTGCAACTCCTAATCCTCCAGCTCCGGCTCAGGTGCTGTCTCCTCAGTGAAGCTCTTGCTAAACCAGCAGTCCTTTCCCCACCCCAGCAAGCAGTCATCTCCCCCTCCCCCAGATCCCCAGAGGCCTTACTTATACCTCTCTGAAGGCACTGTTTACCTTGTTGTTAAACTACTAATTCTCAAGGACAGTCTTTTTCTCAGTCATTACCTAGCACAGGGTTTGGCATGGCGTCAGGATTCACAAGCCAGTAAGGTGAGAGGAGCCATCAAGGGGAGAAGAGAAAAGAGCAAATAATGTTAATCGCATGCGGGTGGGAGGGGCGGACATGGGCCCTGGGGCCGGTCTCCCTGGGTCTGATCTCTGGCTCTGCCACTTCCTGGGTGTGAGAGAGTGAACATGTTACATCATCTGTCTATGCTTCCAGCTCTTTATCTTTAAAATGGGATCACTAATGGCACCCCAACATAGGGCTGCTGTGAAATCTGAATGAGACTTAGACTCATGTAAAGGACTTAGCACAAGCCTTGTTGCACAGGGAACATCTTAGTCAGGATTCAGAATAAAAAGGGTCTAGTGAAGATACATCCATGGAAAATGCAGGTGTACACACCAAGGGGAAAGCACATTTGTGACTGATGTCACAAGTAAAGTTAAATCATCAATGATGGAAGAGAGAAGCAATGATCTCATACTCCCTGGAGAACCCAGGTGACTACTTTTTTTGAAAAGACAAATCTTATCTCTGTAATTCAGTAAAAGAGTAGCTTGGACAAGATGATGGTAAGAGAGGCTGCCCAAAAAAGACAATGGAGGAAGGCCAGATGCTGGGGGAG